>NW_020455071.1:731928-755737 GCF_003342845.1 Nothoprocta perdicaria
ATTCTGTGATTCTGTGATTCTGTGATTCTGTGATTCTGTGATCTGATCATTTAGTTGGCTAAGTTGTGTTGCTAATTTATAGCATCTCGATATAAACTGCAGCCGGGAAGTTTCATTTTTCCCTTTGCTCCGGATTTGCTTGTGCTCTCTTGTTGTTATCCAGCTGCTCATCCCTTGTCTACCCTCACAAAGCTGTTCACACATCCCGACAGGGCTTCACTGCTGGTGTCATTCTCTCAACATGCTCTGTCCACAATGGCGTGTATGGATCAGAGAGAGAAAGGTGCTTCTGCCCTCCAGATCCTATTGCTATGATTACTTTAGAAACTTGAGCTCTTCTATGTTTTATTTTTCTTCTAGTTACACTGTTTTTGTTGAAAACAAAGACCTAGCTTTTTGTACTATATTCTTAAARCACAGGTCTTTACCAGAGGCCAGCACCACAGATATACTACTTAAGATTTTGAGAGTTTATTCCTGCTTTGCACACTTTGGACTCACTCTAACTATCACTAGCAGTATGAAATGCCCTGATCTGTCTGTGAGGTCCTGCTGGGACTTGGCTCACAATTGAGCTCCAGATACAAATGTCATTAGTGTGATGGAGATTCATGCCTATTTAAGGGAGTGAGAGCAGGATGAAACCCCAATTGTGCCAGTGTGTTCTTCATTTTGCATTTCTTGAACTTCAGTGCTAGCTTTAGTCTCCTTTTTTAAACATCAGGAATAATTCTAGTTTGTAAGAAGATAAATTTGGAACAGAAATATAAAACATGAGCCTTACTTTCATTTTAAAAAAGGGAAAATCGGAAGTGTGAGCAGTGCTACACTGAACTTMCCCCTGCTTCTTAAAGAACAGTAAGGAAGGAAAAATGGAAAAAGAAATGTGTTCGCTTAAGAGAAGAGTAGTGTTTCATTCATATTTCAGTATAAGCCTGCCTATTGTGTTTGTGGAGCATATTGAAAATGCAAAAGCTGAAATTGCAGTCTGATCATCAAAATAGACAGATTCATGGTTTATATTCAGCTAATTGCTTACTACTTAACCCACTTCTAGCTACATCTCAATATGCAGCCTATTTCAATTTTTAAATGCTTTCAAGTCATTTGAGGAATATTAATTTTTTCCTCAACTTTAGAAGGGTGCCCAATTGTTGGGTCAGCTGTTAAAAGAAGGGAAAATAGTGATTTGCACCAGGCAGCTTTCAGTCCTTCATTTGATCAGCTGTTAAAAGAAGGGAAAATAGTGATTTGCACCAGGCAGCTTTCAGTCATTCATTTGATCAGATTACAAGTGATTAATCAAAACTAAGGACTTATGTACAGGCAATTCTCTGCATTTTGGGAAAGTCCACATTATTTAACCCAGTGTATGCATTTTGTGAAGCATTATTTGTCATTATTTTGCATTGTTTATGCAGTGGTAGGTTCTGAATGGCTAAACTCATACTCTGCTTTGACTTGTATCCATTGCAGTCCAAGTAGATAKGTATATTACTTAGGTTCTAAAGCAAAATTTATTACTTCTACATGTTACACAGCATATATAGAGCTGTGTATATATGTATATGTATATGTATATATTGTATAGAGCTTTGGTTTTGCTGAATGCTGTAATCACAGAGGTCTTTTACTAGTACAACCAGGAAATGGACTCACATCCAATTTTTAAAGAAGCCRGGGTGTTACAGCTTTAACATGAAGTTACTGTCTCTACAGTTCTTCAGAGATACTGTGACTTTCACTTTGTTATCTTAACATTGTATTTCCAAATAATTAGGGAGTTTAACAGCTCATGGAAAGCAATATATCAAAGCTAAATGAGCTTTACCTGTCAGCAGATTTTGCTGAGGAGGTGGCCCTGTCCCCTGAATCTTGCAGAGCAGGACATTCAACAAGCTCCATGGTTTTGGAATATGGCTTCAGTGCAACTTATGTTCCTGAGTTGCCTGGGCCCTTTGAAACTCTCAGTTCCTGAGAAGAAAATGCTTATGGCGAAGTAATGTGCCAGCTTGTTCTTAAGTGCTCRTCAGGGCAAATCTGGAATAATCACTGCCAATACTTGAAGTTGAGAGGAAATTGAAATTCAGCATCATAAGTGATGACTACTTTTTTCATCATCATAAATTGGCTACTTTTTGAAGAATATGTACGCTTGTAAAACTGTAAAACACAGGCTGTGTTTTGCCTTCTTAGGGCATAAAGCTCCCATATTTCAGGAGATCCCTTTTTCCAAATGCTGAGCTATTTCCATCCCAGCAGAGGCACTTGATTATGTCTCTCAATGAACGTTTGCTGAATTAAAGGCTCCAGTACCTTTTAAGGAGACCAATACATGGCTTGTYTCTACAGAGATGCAAACTGAGGGAAAAGGCTCAAGAAATCTCTGCTTGCCCTCAAAGCTTGTGTGAGGGAATAATCAACATTTCTTTTTAGTGTATGTGCAACTGCACCATAACAAGAAGAGACAGGGTGGAAAGTCCAGCACTCACAGTGCTGAGCTAGAGCTCTAGAGCTGGTTTTGTATACCATGACCTTCCAAAGACAAGAGGAATTGTTGTTTGAAAGGTCCCAGTCCCTCAAGGATTCTGACCCACCCAACGTGAATATGAAAGATGCATTTTCTAAGTATGAGCTTATTCTCAAAGGAGCAAATGGGCAACTTCATAGTGCTGTGTGCAGTTTCTCCAGTAAATCAGAGTATTTTCCAAGAGTTTCCAACTGAGACATGTTATGGGTTTGTTGCTATTCTTGGCATATTACCACAAAGAAATGCAACATCTGAAGCATGGGTTGTGATCCTGGTAGATGTCACCGCTCAGAATTCACCCACACAGAAACATTTTTAGGGTAGAGAACTTTGTTTCMCACATCAGTTACCAAAATCTCTAACACGCTCTGCATTCACCTTGGTCTGATGTAGTAGGTGGGAAGAACGAGAAAGAGATCTTGTTCTCCAACAGATAAGACTTTTGTTGTTTCTTGTCTAAACTCATAGTGAAAATAATGCCTTTATTTAGGGGGCTAATGCACTGTGATTTTTCTCTTAGTTTACTTCACTGAGTCTTGTTGGTGGCAACTCAGACCTGAAATTGCTGCACATCAGTATCTGAAGTCATAAAAAAGCAGCGTAAGAAAAAAATACCTAGTCAATTTGTTTTTGAAGATGATGGATTTGTGGTAGTAATAGGTTCCATCTATCTGCCTTTTAKGTTAATATAAGATCTAATTTCTAGCTTTAAATTCATTTTGAATCCTGCCTCTTTAATCTTTGTAAAATTTCTAGTGTTGACCTCTACTTCTTGCATAATTACAGCTAATGAAAAGCTTAAAATGCCTCATTGGGTTGGAAAGATATTTAAATACTTGTCATCCAGCCCCAAGTCTGAATTTCTTGATGTCTTTGGTGTACTTTTTTTTTTTTTTCTTTTCAGAATGACAAGCTATGAGTGTTAAACTGTCTGTATTTGAGAATCAGTTGAAGTGTTGACTATAAGCTGAGTGAGTAGCATCAACCTAAAGAGCAGCCCATGTTCTGCTTATTTATAGTATCATGCTAACAAAGGCAGGGAGTCCTTCTGGTATTTGAATTTTATGGAAAAGAGACAAAAATCATTGGAAATGTTATTTTATCTTCCCTCTGTCCCTTCACCACCAACTACTTCTTTTGCTTTTATATGATTAATTTGTGTCTAGGTGAGGGCCACCTCCACGAAGTGAGAAGTAGCTAAGATATGTGGACAACAACTTGTTTGAAGAAGCTGCCTTGGTGTCAGTGATTTTATGCAAGGTGAAATTAATACATGGCCCAAAATGTTCTCTTTAGCAGTGTGGAAGTGGAACAAAATGAGCTAAAAAGAATTAAGTCTGGAGTCCTGTATCTGTGTTAAAAGGTTTAGCTGATTGTCTTTTTATTAGCATGGTGCCCAGAGAGCATTTCCTGGCTCCAAACCTGGCTGAAGGAGGAGTGCTCAAATGATTACTGCACTCAAGTGTGGGCTTAGTGAGTCTCACCTGCTACCCTCAGATTTCCCTTGTGATCTTTGATGAATTACGCAGCCTCCCTGTACCTCAGTTTCCCATTCACCAGTTTATTTAGAGTTGGGCATCCCTGCTCCTGGGCACATTATGAGAACAAACACATCAAAGATTTCTCTGGTGTCTGAGCCTTTCTGAAAGACAGTATTACTGAGGAGTATATGAGCTGGGCAGTTGGAATCATTTGTAGTGGTACGAAAGAAAAGCCCTTGTGTAAACACTTGTGCAGCTCAGGAGCTTGGATGGATGGATGTTAACATCCATCCATACAGGGCAGCCTAGTTTATCAGCCTGGCCTCTGCTAAACTAAAACGTACTAGCCTTGGATCTTTCTCCAGGTGATAAGTGGGGGATAGTAGCAAATCAGTGAGCCTTACTGCTTACGTGTTTAACTGGAAACACGAGTGCAGGACAAGAGACTGGCTGAAGCTACGAGAACTGATTCCTGTAACTTCTCTGAGAGGCAGAGAGGTGGAGGGTGAATCCCTCTGCCCCTACAGGAAACAGAAATGAAAAATCAGGAGTGTCTGAAGAAGCAAAGCCTCCTGGTTTTCAACCAAAAAAAAAGAAAAAGGTACTGCAGGAAGGAGGATCTGAGGAAAATTTTATTTTACTGTGTGACCAGACAAGATCAAAGAAAATTGGCTGGGACAAGGAAGAGACAGACAGGCTGACTGAGTGACCCCATGATTCAGAGCAAAATTATAAGCTGTAAGAGGAAGATTGAGGAGATCTCTGAGGACCATGCCTTAAGCTCAAAGACGCTCCACTTTGGCGAGGAAGCAGAACCAGATGTGCTCACTTGATCTGTAACTGTGTGGCTCATGCGCATCTATTATGTAGTCTGTARGGATCCTTGGGCTCCCCTTTCCTGCAACCAGGTTGTGATGAAAGCCCATGGTCCCTGGGGGAAGGAGTTTTGGGGGCTCCAYTTCATGACTCTCTGCACTCCCCTTTCTGCAAGGAAAGTGGGACCAAGCAGAGGCTCAGCACCCTATGGAGGTGGGAAGGACCCAGGAGGAATCCTGGGCACAGCTGAGGAGCAGGGCCCAAGCCTCTCACCTCCAACTAAGTTTCATCTGGTTTTCAGGAAGCCTCAGCCCCCTCACAGTCTGGTAGCCAGCCACGTCTTCCTCCAATCCCACTGAAGTCTATCACCTTGGCACTGCTGGTTCTTAAAGCTTTATGAATCTCACAATATGGATTACAATCTGTTTTCCACCTGAGAAGCTCAGTTCTTATTGGAAGAGAAACGTATTTTTTGCCCTTGTTGTGACTTTAGAGAAAAATCTGAAATATGTGAACTTTGCACACTGTCAAAGGGGAGGGCAAATAAAGAGTACCAGGCATTTATTATTTTAAAGTTTTCTCTTTTTTTTTTTAGAATATCCCAGGAACATTGAGACTTGGTTTTTATATATATATATTTATTTATGATATATAAATATTATATTTTTTTAGCACTCTGAGGCAAGAATGCCACCTCTTTGAGGCTCTTGATATAGCACTGTGGAAACAGCAAGAACTGAAGAGGTCAAATTCTGCCCTTCATATGTGTGTGTATCTGGAGCTGCAGCATGGAAGCGAAGGGAATTGCTTCTGGTGCCCAGAAGTTGTATTTCTGGTCTCTGGATTTGCAGCGAGTTTCTAATTTCAAATTTCCTGTATGTCAGCTAATGTAGCTGTAATTACCAGACACTGATCCCTCCTATCCCAGTCTCCTGTTTGACATCTGCATAGAACTATAAAATCCCAAGCACATTGGTATGAATCTGGTTGTTGAAATTTTTTTTCATTTGGGGACTTTTTTTTTTTCCTCATCAGGTGCACAGCACACGCCTGGTTCCCACAACCAACAGAGGAAACAGTTTCTTGGTGTTCACTCTCTTGGGCAGTAATTATAATTTGTTAGGAATGCAATTTATTTTGTCATCATTTCCCCATAGCATAATTGTGTAACACCTATATAAATATGCGTTCTTGCAAAACTCTTAGAAAATAGAAACACTTTATAATGAAGCTTAGAATAGTTGCAGCCCAAGATGCTGAGGAACAAACCCTTTTCTCCCCTCAGTTCTTGAACTTGATCTAACTTTCATTAAAATCATCAGTAAGAGTTCCCTTGACTTCTATAGGAATTGATCCAGACCTAAGTATTTGCTCGTCTTGGAGGGTGCTGGATGGATGTCCCAATCTATTTACCCATTCGGYTGCCATAGGAGAGGTAAAACAAGATAGTCCTCATTGCCCAAGTATTTGCCCCTCYTATTACATTTGTGATAAAGGAATCCAAGTAATGTTCTAAGTAATTTTATAATGATGCTTCCTCCTGTGGTGTTAGAGTAGGGCTATTTACATCATGTTATACACTATCAAACAGACTTTTTTTCTCCTTCCTCACCATTTAGATGAAGAGGTTTGCTTGATGAAGAAGTTTGTGTTGCTTGAAGAAGTAGTTTGTGCTGTTACTGCTGCAATGAATTTCCAGATTTCATGATACGTATCTATACTTTCTAAACACAAGAACCATGCAGTAGGGATATCGTGTGAGAGCACTCAGTACTGAGGAAGCAGGGGGATTTCTTTTTCCTTTTCAGGTTACACATAGCAAAGGATTGCATGTGGGGTGAGGACAACATCCTCTGGAGATGAGGAAAGTAACCTGGGAAGCTGGTAAGAAGAAAACCAAAAATGGTGGTTGCTTGTGTTTGAACTTCACTGGTGTGCTTAGCAGCAAACATTTAGAGGAGAACAAAATTAGTGAAATGTGGACCTTGCAATACTACGACTTTGAGGTCAGATAGACAAGATGTGCTAGGCAGGCTGTGGGGTCTTCAAGTGCCTTCTCTCTCTGTAAATGTGGAAGAGGGAGATCTTGCAGAAATGTGGCAAGTATGGCTCAGATTTGCTATTATTCCCTCAAAAGAGCTTTAGGGCCTTCTGAAAAATAATGAGGAAGAAGTGTCCCAGAGTAAAAGCAATATTGTTTGTTTACAGAAAGAAGTGCCCAGATAGGATTTCATGAGATCATCGGATAGCTGTAATAGCATGGAAAAAAAAAATGTAATGTAGAGCAAGCAGCTGTGAATTATCCTCCACATTTTTTATTTGAAAGAAAAAAAAAAAAACAGAAGAAGAAATATTGTAGGAAATATATTTATTGAATATTCATAGCCTGCTGGCAAAAAATGATGTGGCTATTAAAATACATGCTGTTCTCATATGGAAATAAGGCCATCAGATGTCTATACCCATCAGAAGCAGAGCAGTTGAAATGACTGTCAAACTATTTACACAAGGATGGCTCTTATTTAAGCTGCCACTACTACAGCACTCCCTGCATTATTATGCTCCTCTGCCTGCCACATGGTACCTGAACAAAACAGACGGATACGGAGGCTCAAATAGAAAAGAAAAAAGAGGAAGAAATGTTGGTGAAGCTTGTGGCATTTCTGTTCATTTTTTTGATGGGCGTTATAAAATATTTGATATGTTGTTGTATTTTGGTGAGTGATGTTTCAATTTCCTTTCTCGGGAAAAAAAAAAAAAGAAGACTTTTTTTTTGATTACCTATTTGTTTGCATGAAGCTTTTATTAAGAGTGACTCCTACTTGTTTTCCATGTACAGGGTGAGAAGGTGACTCTAGATAATAAATCTCTAAAATCTAGATGAAGTGATAAAAATCAAATATTTTATTTCCCTCCTTTATTTCTTTTTTCTTCCCCACTCATTTTGTAATGTCAGTTCTGAGTTCCTAACAAACTGACTAGCAGACTCTTCACACTAAGGCTCAGGGCATGCCAAAATAGAATTGTATTTGTATATTTGGATTTTTTTATTATTTTTTGTAAGGAAGTAATTCTTGGGTTTTTTTTTTCCAGATATAATACCTTTTCAGGTCAAGCAAGATCTCTGCTGATGTGTGATTTTGCTTGATCAGACCAAGGAGTCAAATCACAACGGAAAGAATACCCAGCGTGGAGCAGCCAACTTTCTTGACACAAATAAACACCTGAAAAAATATTCTTTGAGTTGACATCCAGCAAGCCTAACCTGGGAAAGACGCTTTGGGAACATTTTGGCAAATAGGAGGCACCACTAGGGCTCTGAAGGAGCCTTCCTCCAAAAGCATGGTGCTGAACTGAGGAAACGCATCCCCCTCTAAGTTGCTTCATCTTTTTGTTAGCTGGCACGGCTGCTCTYGTGTGAGGTGGCCCGCTTGCTGGAGCTCCACTTGAGTTGTGGTGAGCAATGAGAGCCTTGGATTCCTCATCCTGGAGGCAGCTCATTTCTGTATGAAACATTGCTGCTTGTGTCCAAAACGAAACCAATTACTGCTCTTGAAATTTGTATGTTGAGTAGAGTGAGTCCAGCATATCACTTTCCAGGGGTGAGGCACACTTATGCCATGTCAGTAGTCATGAAGTACTCCATGTACTCCATGAAGTAAGCACTCCATGAAGTGCCAAAACTTTTAGTGTTTATCTTGCCAGTGTGCCTTGAGTATATTTCAAAGATATGAGAGATTCACTTCAGCTTTGTAAATTAACAACAGAGCAGGAACCTTTTGATTTCATGTACAGAATCCCCCTACAGATAACAGCAATTCATATCRTCTTTCTAAAGCACTCTGGGTCCACGGGAGCTATAGGGCTCTGCATCTCATTCCTTGTCCTTGTTAAAAGTTCCCTACATCCATCCTCTGTGCATATGTATGGAGCTTATATCAATGAGAAGGAATCAGATAGAGTGCTATGTTTTGGTTACCCTTGACTGGAAAATATAAGATAAAAATAGCAACACTGAGGTTCTCAAATGTTCTCAAATGTTCACAACTCATATGCTACACACCACAAACTAAGAAATAAAGCCCCAAATAAGTAGTTTTAAATGAAACAGAAAAAGAGATACTATCTATTTGGATCCTAGTTTTAAGCTAATTCACATTTCCAGGCTTTTTATAATGCTCTTGAGAGTGCAATGGCAAATGTATATGTTGTGATGTTCTAATAATAATTGTCTTTCAGTGAAACGAATTTCTGCTAGTTTATCTGATGAACTCCAGGCAGGAACTTGGTGGCAAACCCTTTGCCTTTTCTCCGCATTGTATTTGCATAATGGACCGACTTGTTTCCGTACARAAAAAAAAAGGTGACTGGAATTCACAGGTATGCTCATTTTCGTAACACGCTCACTTGTTGTGAGGGCAGACTTTTGATAATTATAAACAGATGTCTCTATAACACATTTGGTTTTGCTCAATTAGCAGAGAAGTTGTTTTACTCTCTGTTAGAAGAATACTGCTTCTGCAGCTATAGGCAGGAAGGAGTCTTTGTACTGAAATTGCTCACACAGCTTCGCTCAGTAGCACTGTTTTCTGTTCAACTCAGTTATTTAACTACACTAGTGCAAAAGGTTCAGCAGAAGCAAAGCTGGAGTGAAAATTTTAAACCCATAACTATTTTTCAAGGCTGACCTTCACCTGGGCTTCCAGACCAAATTCATGGATTTTGCTGGCAAAGACTATACTGTCAGAGAAACCTTCTATATCGGTTAAAGGAAAAATTTAGACACATTGCACAGCCATCCCTGACCTACAATGTTTTAACTTCTGAATGCTATTGTGTTACAGCCCTTAAGCAAAGAGACACAAATGACCTTCTCGATTGACACAGTGACCCTAGTATGTACAGCTTTTAATGCCTGACTTAACTGTAATCTTAATTTAAGCTTGACTATGTAGTAATAGTTAAGATAGGATAATTAAGATAGAAAAACCTTAAATAAATCTGCCACTATCATGTGATATTTACAGGTTGTTACAGTGGTTAATAATATTTTTGCAGTAATATGTATTCATTTATATTTTTTCAATAATAAGCAGRTTGCATAAAAGATACATGTAAAAACTGCTTTAACTTGATGAGCCCATTATGTAATTGTATCTTTAACTCACATGCAGTGCTAATCATATGAAGAATGTTCATGCTACAATTGGTTAAAAAGAACAATGGTAACTCAGAAAGTTACTTCTCTCTCTTTTTTTTTTTTAATCCTCTGAGGCTTTATAATGTATGAATTCATCACTGCAAGATCCCAAAAATCTTTAAAAATTGAGTTTTACAGGTTACATGACCAGAATGTGCACAGCAAACTAAGCTTTGATTTATTTATTCTTAATTAGTGAGTGCTTTGTGTAGGGCAGTGAAATAAATATCTGTGCTTGCCAGTATTTCTCCATTTAATATACTTTATGAGAAAACTCCAAGGTTTGAAGATTTCTGGTCCATCTAATTGTCCTTGAAATGACTTCTACTTTTGATTTCTCTCCGCCCAAGACATACTACTCTTTTTAGTACTTGGTTCATCCTGTATCTCTGTTCTCTTTCTTCTTATTATTATATTTCTTTTATTATTGTACTTTTAGCATCTTTTTTTCCTCTTCAGCAAAGTTTCAGTGGAGAGCATTCCTTAAGTCAGGATTTTAACAGCAGAGCATAGTGAAGGCATAGCTATCAAAGCCCAAGTGTACCACAAGGTTGTAGAAATGTCTATGCTGCAGTCACAGGAGAAAAATGTAAATATACACGCTAGCTTTAAAGTGATTAGCTTAGTTAATAATACAGATATAGCTACCATATGAATTTATATGAGCTAAAGTGCTCTACCGAAAAAAGTCTGCAGACTAAATACACACCAAGTTCTGCAAGATGTTCTTGGATATGGTGATACATGGAGTAGGAATTTTGAGATTCCCTGTTTAGATTAGGATCCTTACATTGCAAAGAGAGCTGCTGAGTGAAAAGGTTAAGTCTTACACCTTCTCCAGTGCATAAATATTTGTAAGTCTTCCAGGGTGAGCTGTCCTTCCACTGACTCCTCTGCGGCCCGAGGTGCTTTTACTTCTCTTCCAGTTAGTTGAGGCCTTCTGTGCTAGAAGAACTTTTGGTTGTGATCTGGATTCACACTTCATGTAAATGTGGAGACTTAATTAGTGAAGAACTGATACCCTAGACATTTATAATTAATGCCTTAAGTAAGGTATAAAACAGGGCTCCAAAGATGAAAGCTCACTGCTTGATTGATTTACTAAATCACACATTCCCACTCAGCCACTGTTTTAAGGGCATGCTCTTTGACAGCTCCATGCACATGCTTTGAGAATTATTCACTTTGGAGCTTCTTGCATTATCAGCCTTACAGGATTTTTTTTTCCTGAGCACTTCAGTACACTTTCAAGTTAAATTCTTTTAAGTTGCTTCATAAGATCTGATTAAACCTTTTAGAACTGCAAATAGATGTTTTGCATGTTAAAGAACTTAATCTCATACCTAAGTCCTTCTGCCTCTTGGGGTTCCTCACATGAAAGGTATTCTCCATAATCTTTTCAGATATTTCTATTTTCAACTTGGAAAACTATGATGACTTTAGGATGAATCTAAGAGGGAAGGAAGTTACTCTGAACTTTTGTTTTCTGCTTCATTGTGGGCATGCTTTACAGTTTCAAACTTCATTTTTTTTTAAAAAAAAAAAAAAGGAAAATAAGTTTGTGCAACTTTCAAGTTGAGCATTTTTTTCCTCCTTTTTTTTTTTTTTTCCCAATGAGTCTGTTTAGGATGTTCTCCAATGCTCCTGAAGTCCTAAAAGAAGTGAGGAAGAGGAAGGAAGCCAGCAGATTTAAAAGCAAAGAAGGTTATTAGAAGTAAAATGACATCTTTCAGTAAGTGGAACTCAAAACGAAGAAGACAGAAGAGATCATAAACGTTCTGGCAAGTTAAATGTAAGGCCATAAGAAAACTGGCCAGAAAAGACTCTGAGGAGTAAGGGCATAAAACCTTTTTTTTTTTCAAATACATCAGAAGTAGGAAGCTTGCCAACAAGTTGAAGRGGCCAATATATTATTAAGATGCAAAGACAGCACTATAGAAAGGTAAGTCTATGGCAGAAAAACTTGAACGTGTTCAAGCACATGCACAAAGACTCATTATGGAGGAGCTCAGTGAAATTTCCCTCTTGAAGTTCTTCACCAGGGAAAGTAACCAGCACAGTGGCCACGCAGTGTAGTTGTGAAAGTCACCCAAAAGCTCTAAAGAAACTCAAAGAGCATTCAACTCTTACCATATCTTATCACGTAAATCAGCCTTGTTTGAGAGATATGTGCAGTCCTGCTTTTAGGAAAGGAAYTGAGGTAACCAGAAAATTAAAAATTACGTTACTTCCATATTTTCAAGCTGTTAAATTTTTCCCTAGTTTTATTAAAAATAAAACAAACAACTGAACACAAAACTAGAATGTACACTTATTACAGAACCAGACAGAGATTAAATCTGTGGACCCATTTCTATGTGTGGATTCAATCAATAAGCAAAGGGTTAGCAGGATCTGTGAGATCACTTAGTGCCTATCTTTTGCTATAATGCTGGAGTATCTACATTTAACATATAAGTGATGTTCTGTTTCTACATTTAACATATGTGATGCTCTGTTTTAAGTTCTAATTCTTAAYGTATATTTATATATCATTAGAAGTGCTTATTGTTCTTTTTAACACAGATTTATATGTTGTAATACAGTTATTTTTCCTGTGTGTTTCCAGGCACAAGTTTGCTTATAACTTGTGGTAAGCTCTCATCCTGAAATGTAAGGCCATGAGGAAATCAAAACTCTCACAGAGGAAGAAAAACTAATGAAACATAATTCTTAATACCTCAGCTAAATATGAAACCCAGCCAGGCTATTTCCAAATGGTAAAGATTGAAAGAGAAGTGCCCAAACACTAACTTGTTCCTTTGCAGAATGAGCTAGTATTGGGGCTAGATTTTTACAGCAAAATGGCTAAATTCTATGTAATTGTTTTGACTTCAATTGTAAAGTAACAGTGTTTTTATCATTGATTAACTTTTGGCAGGAAACTACCCTTTATTCTAGCCTGAAATCTTACCAGATCCCTCAGTCAGATTCATGCACTGCACAGTTGGGTTAAAGATCACAAAGGAAGAAGTAAAACTGCCTAAAAATCAGACAGGGACTGTGAGACATTTGGTGTTTCACATGTCTGCACGAAAAGCTGGTGTTCTCACTTCCATATAGTTATAGTGTGGCTGATTTGAAAGACTAGCTTGAGCTCTGTTCCCCAACTGAGTGCTCAGGGGAAAAATAAGGATAAAGCTTGTTGTAAGTGATATTTTTGGGTAAGACATTCAAGGGCCACCTGGTCCTTGCTAGATCACCAGCGTAAGTCAGAACAGCCTCCAATTTCCATTTTGTTTCCCCTGGTCTCCTTGGAGCTCGTGGAAAGCAATGAAAAGCAAAGAGCTGTGCATTTCATCTCCTCTTCTAGTCCCCAGTGCAAGACATGCTGCCTGCTTGGRGGCCTGAAGCACAACTTGAGGGAAAAACCTCTCTGCCCATCTTGTGCCTCCCAAGAAGCTTCTGTAAAAGAAATGCTTTCATCTGGCCATTTCTACCCTCTTTGGTATAGCCAGTGGCATGGACAGTGGCATAGTGGTATAGCCAGTGGCATAGACAAAAATCCCATGACCTATAAATAGGCAGGATCTATGTCAGTAGGTCTGTGTTCAATAACAGCCCAGGCAAAGCTGCTTAGAGAGCAATAAAACACTTGCTATCTGTGCAGTGCAAGGCTATGACTCCACAGGCATTTTGCATGTGAAGATGTTACCACAATGACAGCTGATATAAAGCAGATGTGCTCATTTCATCCCAGTGCATTTTATCTAAAGAAAATGTTGTTGGTGCTAATGTGTGGACCTGCTACTTTAGTTTTGTGTTAAGGTTTTAATTTGCCTTTTCACACTTGCGTGGTGGTGTAGCTTTCGGAAAAAGGAGAGTTGCTTCTGGTTGTGAAGCTTTGACAGGCTTATCTTGAATGTATAGGAGACCTTGATCAAAAATGGTGAATAGGAGTGCAATTGTACATAAATACGATCTTCTACACTGACTTCTGTTCCCTTGACAAACCTTTCTTTTCCATCTATTTTTTAACTTAACCTCTTAAGTAATGTATGGAGCCATGTAAACATAAATACAACTTTGGAGCATATTGGGGGAGARGGGGGTTAAATAAATGGGCTAGATTTGGGATATCTATATATTATATATATATATATTATAGTTATAAGCCTTTGTTGTAACTAGAGCAGCAACTGGTTTCAGCTTTTTTGAAGCCAGATACAAAACTTTAGCAGAAGTTCCCAGCGTTAACAGTTGTATACTGCATTTATTGTCTGCTAGGGGTGCTGAAATTGCCCGAAAAGCTTTGAGAAATGACCACGGCATTTAGATACAACTGCAAACGCAACTRGAGAGCACCCGCTGGTTATCTGAGCTCACCGTTCGAGCCCATGGATGATGCTGTTTCCATGAATCCTCTCGGCTTGGCTAGTGGGGGCCGCTGCCTCGCTGGGCTCGCGCTGCGCTCCGTGCTTGGACAATCGTGCAGCGCCACGACGTGGATCCCAGGCACGCGGCAACCGCCCCACGGCACCCCTGAGTGCAGCTGGATTCTGCACTTCAGCTGCAGCAGGAGGGGATGCAGGGAACAAGCACCTCAATGCTTTTAAGCAACTGCAAGCGGTGAGGTAAAATCCTTAAAACGYGTAATGAGCCTTCAGAAGACACTTGATCTGTATTCAGTAAGATTCCATTCTGGCATTGCTGTGATTATAACTATGTTAACAATTACTTTACGTAAGCCTAGCCATGTGTTACTGTGTGTCTTTAAACTGCATTGCCTTTAATAGTTTACATAAACATAGGAGAATATGGTTACACCTTTAGGATCTGCTCTAATCTGTCCAGTTATATCAAAGCTGTGAGTGAGGAACAGGCAATTGGTCTTCCAAAATAAAGTAGTTTAACATAACAAAAAAAAAAAATAATAAAAAAAAAACCCTGTCCTAATGCAGTTTAGGCGTTTAGGAAGAAATTCCCTTTACAGTCTCTGCATGTATAATGTTTTGCCCTTAAAAATATCTGATCCTCTCCACACATATATTCTCCACTAACAGCACAGTTGTGATTATCTGTGTGAAAAACATCCATTTCTTGTTTGTTGGTTTTAATATCTGAATTAAACATATTTGAGCACAGACACGAAGACCAGTGGCTGGTTGGCACATACAACACAGAGGACAGCAGCAGATATCTGCGTGAAGAMATGCTGCGTGGTGGAGAACCACATGGTGACACAGGCCACCATCCTTTGTGATGTTTTAAGCAAAGGCTCCCCCATGCTGCAGTGCAGARCATTCAAGTAAGAACACTTATTTTTGTTGTCTCTTAATGTGTTTGTGTTCCTTTTCAATTGAACTTTAATTCCGACCTTGTTGAGGGTGTATTGCTTGCTTTGGATATACTTGAAACGGCCCTAGAATGTTTATCTTCCACCCCAATATGCTGCTAACATTCTTGCAAGCTTTGTTTTTTGGTTGTAATGCAATGTTTGGCTGGGAAACAGAGAATACAAATGAAAAACAGTACCCTGGTCTTAGGGAAATGTAGAGAAGCTATGATAGAAAGTGTTTTATTGGAAACAAGACAAAGATTTCCAGAGAAATAATAAACAAACAGCTGGTCAGCCTCCCCATAAGACCATAAGCCTCCAAAGTGTATTTCCTGGAAGGATCAGMATACATGGGATTTGGTTTCTCCCTTCTCCTCTGCCCACAGGAGGTAGGAGAGGCAGAAAGGCAGGTCCAGTGATAATGTTCCAAAGCAGGTAATTAGATAGCTAATAACTGCAGCAACAACACAATTTGCACAGCCAGCAAACCATCTACCTACTGTTTTCAGGAATGTATTCAAACTGCTGTGTCTCTCCATGCATGTGCTAGATCCCCCACTTAAATCAACAGTACATGTGACATTAGGGTCTCTACAGCTATACAGGCATCTTTCCCTGGATAGTCTGGTCACTGAGGCAATGACAGAGCTGGGACTTGCAGTCCAAAACTGAATGTCCCTCTGTGGAAACTGAATGTCCCTCTGTGTTTTCTGAAGCCAGGGCTCAGCCACTCAGCAAGGAACAGAAGTTCTGGGAATCGGAGTTCACATCGTGGTGCCCTTGAAGTCATTGCACCGTTGCCTCTCCACGGACACGCTACCGGGAAGCTCTGTAACTGAGCTACAGAGTCAAGGGCAGCTAAGAAGAGAGTCATACCCGGACTCTGTAGCAGCCGGTCACAGCACCTCAGAGCTGAACCGGAGCTTGGCCTCGCCACTGGGTTCCAGCACTGGGCTCTGCAGCATGGATGGTGCCTGAGCCTGGAGGAACGCAGCACACCAGGTAACTTCCAAGAGAAGCAGTTGAGCTCTCAGCTACAATAGCCATTGTTTTATTGCTAAGCTACGCAGACCACATACGTTAAGTTCATTGGGTCCCTAGACTGTTTTGTTTGCCCTCCTACAAGCTTCCGTGTGAACATTCAGAGAGCAGCAGCACATCCACTGATCTCCTTTCATTGGTGCTAATGATAAATGGGAAACTTAATACTCAAGAGGACCAATACAGAATAGATTCTGCCCTCYGGATTGTACTTGGAGAAACCTTTTTTTTAATGTTAAAATAGAAGATGGAAGGAGGGCAGGATGACAAAAMTGGCATAGCACACAAGAGACAGATCAGTCTTGTGATTGGCAGCACAAAACCAAAGTGTCTGAGCAGATCCTTAAGGACAGCGTGAACACAAAGAACTGCTGTAAGTACATTCACAGAGCAACCCATATATATGTCTGTATCTATGGGGACTCACAGAATCACAGGATGGTTGAGGTTTGAAGGGACCTCTAGGGATCATCCAGTCCAACCCCCTGCTCCAGCAGGGACACCCAGAGCAAGGGGCACAGCGCGGCATCCACGTGGGTTTGGAAGACCTCCAGAGAAGGAGACTCCACAAMCTCCCTGGGCAGCCTGTGCCAGGGCTCTGTCACTCTCACAGGGAAGAAGTTCCTCCTCACATGGAGATGGAACTGCCTGTGTTGCAGTTTGCACCCATTTTGCACCCATTTCCCCTTGTCCTGTCACTGGCCACCACTGAGAAGAGCTTGGCCCCTTCCTCCCTACATTCCCCCTTCATGAATTTAGTTATACATGTTAATCAGATCCCCTCTCAGCCTTCTCTTCTCCAGGCAGGTATTAAGCGTACCTGCCTGCTTTGCTACCGAGCCTTCCGTGTCCCTTCGGAACCAAAGGCGCTTGCCMCGCGCTCCACATGGTTATCCATGCGGCTTTGCTGGAGCCGGCCATGTGCTTACGAAGCAGCGTGGTGGCCTACACCGCGCGTCGACCTCCCGACCCGGGAGCCGCCCGCCTTGCCCGGCGCCTGCGCAGGAATTGGCCTCCAGGGAGCGGCTCCTCGTGGCAGGAGCCAAACAAGCGGCCCTGAGCGAGCGAGCGAGCAGGCGGCCATGTGGCCTCACGCCCCTTGTTGTTCGCTGCCCTCCAGGAACATGACTGTGTTCTAGTACAGAATAGCACCCAATTCAGATTTTGGCTTTGGTTTATGGCACAAAGCCCCGGTTATTTTATCTGTGTAGGCACAATTCTAGGACAGCGTTTTAGAGGCCTGAAGGGGAGCAGAGGGGTTGACTTTCAGCGATGGTGGCTGATGTCTCATGCCCTCTGTGCCTTTGTAAATCGTTCTTTCCTGTYGTGTTTTGCCATCTGTCTACATAAAAATCCTCTGCAAGTGTCAAGTGAAACTCAGCATTAGCAGAAGAAAAATGAGTGAACATAATGAAGGAAAAAACAATTGGTTCTGGGCAAAGGCACAAAGTGCTCTAGGGGTCTGTTTAATATTCATTGTGCATATTCTTGAGGAAATAATGCCCATTTTCAAAAATTTCACTTTTTTTTGCCCTTTTTTTTTATTCAGGACCCACAACAGACTGTAGGTAAGGCCGATAAAACCAATTTCATCCTTGGCTAGCAACAGTTTCTCTAGGCTTCTGGCAGTAGCAGGACATCTGAAATATGCGCGTCCTTAATTTCGTGTAGATGAACTAAAGTGCTTTTCCAGCCCTGCAGATCAGAGGTCACAGCTCTGCTTCACTCGCAGCGACTAATGACATCACTGACACCCAAAGCAGAGCGAGGAGCTGCTGAACGTGGCAGCTGCTAATAGCATTAGCAGTGGGAAAGCTGTGACTCCCACTGCTGTAACCTCTGGATAAAAGTTCAGATCCAGGTTGCTACAGAGTGCAAACAGGTGACAGAATAAACATTTCAAACAGTTTCAGGTTTTATAACACCAGTAAAAGATATTCTCCATTTTCTGCAGGAACAAAATATTAAAAGAACATTTGCATCACTTCTACAAGTTCAGAGAGTAGTAATGCAAGGTTCACCTTGCTTTAAAAAAAACTCACAAGTTTTTAACTGTGAGTAACTGTGCTCATTTTACTTGTAATGTTTGTTCTTGTCCATCAATTATTTAAAGAGACCATCTTGCTTCCTATGGAATATTCCTGGGAATGTTGTTTGTTAAACTTTGCCCRGAAAGTTAAGTGCCTGCAAAAGCAGCATTCATTGGCAAAGGCAGGCCATCAGGATCGCTCTTGACTACCCCACCTGGGCTAGTCTCATTTCTAAGGCTTCACAACAGCCCGAGGTGTCCGTGTTCTTGGTCCACACCAGTGGTTGGAGGGACAGGTCAGGCAGAACTGTGGGAAGAAGCACATCCAAAGTAGTGATTTCACTCTGAGGATTTTGTGAGAGCAAATGAACCTTATGAAGCCACTGAAAGACAATGAAAGACTGCTTAAAACTTTGCCAAGATACAAATTTCAGTTTGTCTGTGCAGTTTGTTTAATACCTGCATGGTCCAGCGTGGAAATATAAAGACATAATTACAAGGTGATGGGGTGCCAGGTGAAGATGTTAAATCCACCTGACCTTCTGTTCCTGTGGAAACCTATAAAGGAAAAGGCTGCCTTCTGCCCAGAGTTCAAAGGGAAGAACGTCACTTTTTAATGAACTTACTTAGCAGGAGTGTGAAAGTAGCTGTTGGGGATGATCCTGCAGCCCATGATGGGCCACAGAAGGTTAAGGCTTGCTCTAACAACAGCTCACTTCACTTTTATTATTTTATGTGCCCTGTCCCCCTTTCTCCTCTCTTTTTYGTTAATGGTTTCAGTTCTTAGGAGTCCTACCAGAATTTGATGGTAGGAAAAAAAAAAAATCCTTTCTAATGGGAGAGCCAACCCTTTTCTGGAAAGGTAAGCAACACTGCACCTAGAAATACTGGCTGTTTTGTAGATGAATTGTAGTTTCCTGTGGTTTATATTTTAAGCAAAGTGCTCTGTATTTTCTGTGCTACTCTGAGCTCACAAAAATCAGGCACGATCTAATCTGTGTCATAAAGTATGCGCTGTACACACTAGCAGTAAAAACCCTGTCTTTAATAAACTGTTACCTTATTTATGGTAGTGTGGATAAAGTTCTGTAAGTTCTGTAAATACTGTGCTGCAGCTCTGTGGCTCGTGCTACATGCTTCACATTTACCTGTGCAGGGGCACAGCCTTGTTGTAGAGCTCCAGTGCTGTGCCCAAGGCGTGGGGAAGAGATCAACAGAGCAAGCTTGAGCAAATCTCTGGAAAGAATGAGGTTGATTCTGGGCCTCTCTCTAGAAAAGGCAGGTAGGCAGCTTTAGTTACTACAGGGTGCTGTAGAGGGACTTTTTTTAATCTTAAAATAGGTAGAARGGAAATGCAGCTCCCTAATGAGGGTTAGGAAACAGGGCATTGCTTTAAATGGAAGTATTGAGGTCTGAGAAGATTCAAAGCAAGTCTCTCAGACGTCTTGTTTCTGTTGCTTCTGTTTGGTTTCTGAGGAGACAGTCTTGCTCTTCCAGTGTCCTTTGCTGGTGGCRGCTTTTCACCTCTGTGGTGCTTCCAAAATCCAGATGCTTTGGGAAGCTGAAACAAAGCAGTGTGTTACCTTGAAAATGCCCTGGCACAGACTGCAGCATAGGGCACTTCTGTG
Organism: Nothoprocta perdicaria; assembly: GCF_003342845.1. Taxonomy (NCBI): domain Eukaryota; kingdom Metazoa; phylum Chordata; class Aves; order Tinamiformes; family Tinamidae; genus Nothoprocta; species Nothoprocta perdicaria. Next base: position 751,971 of record NW_020455071.1, read on the forward strand.
TTAATGTTTGTGTTTGAAAACGTTAATTCTGCAAACTTTGCTTATGTAAAGATACTTTTGCATGTGTGTGGCTTTCCCAGAATGAACCAAGCTACCTATGGAGAGATGGCTTTGGACATGGTTTCATTTTAGCTGCTTTATATGCTTGTTTCTGATGGTGTTCATATCCTCAATGACAAATCTGTGGCCCCACAAACCGATGTTGCATGATCCTAATTTCTTGTTACTTTTGTGTGTGTGGTGTTTTTTGTTTTCTTTTCCCACTCATTTGTTGAGATGCTACAATTACCTATGGGAAGGGGAATGGGAAGGGGAAAAAGGTGGGTTTTTTTGTTTGTTTTTGTTTTTTGGTATGTGTGTTTTTGTTTTGGAAAACAATTTGTGGATTTGTAACCACTTGATTAATTTAATGGGAAGGTCTATGAGCAGCATACAAGTTCCTCGCTCCTTTGCTTAAAATAAGTTTAAGATTGCTGCTTATTTACATATTCCCACCGAAACATACCCACTGTATGCAAAAGGATACAATCAGTTTAATGGGACTACAGTCACTTTATAGTTATGTCGCTAGAAATGTTAACAGCGAGTGTTATGTGTTCTTAGCTAGTCTAGATGGAGGTTTCTGTAGTTGCTCCTTTTATTTTCCAATGGTTGTACAATAATGTTGCCAAAAGATTTTAGGATATACATACATATGTATGATTAGTAGTACTTAAAATGATTTCCAAACATGATGGAAAACATTACCTGAGGAAAAAGTAATTGTAGGGACTGYTAATATTGTCTGTACTTTGTGACACTCTGGCACTTTGCACTGATATGTCAGGTAATAAGCTATTTGAAATAGCAGGAAGCAAGCTCAGAATTGTTGCTCCCCAACTGTGGTCAGAAAAAGAGTCCTTGAATCCAATTTTTGGGCACATGGGTACTGTTCTGCTTGGCATATGGAAATGCTCCCAAGTCAAGGTGGTTATTTTGGCACAGAGTTTGCCGAGACATCAAGATGTTTTTACAGCTAATGCCTCTAATGGAAGTCCCGCCGTCAGCCATGGCTCGGTGGCAACTGGGATTGAACCGTCTGAACTTGGAACTTGGCCTCTCCTAATCACAGAATCACAGAATGCTTAAGGTTGGAAGGGACCTCTAGAGATCATCTACTCCAACCTCTCCCTGCACATGTGAGGTCACCCAGAACACGGGGCACAGGGCAGCATCCAAGTGGGTTTTGAAAACCTCCAAAGAAGGAGACTCCACAACCTCCCTGGGCAGCCTGTGCCAGGGCTCTGTCACCCTCACAGAAWTTTTTTCTCAAGTTCCCATGGAAATGAAGTTAAAGCACCCCCCATGAGAACCCAGGCCTGTGACTGTGAGGCAACTTCTAGCTGCCTGTAGAAGGTCTCGTCAACTTCCTCATCCTGATCAGGTGGCCTGTAGAAGACACTCGCCACAGTGTCTGCCACATTGGCCTGCCCTAATCTTTGAAGATGGCAGCTCTAGAAGTCAACCTGAAAGCAGCGACAGTGAAAGTGTTTGCACCCAAACTAGCTAGTTACGTTCACCCAGGGACAGTTAAAAGGATATGGTCTAGACATCTTGCTCCGAAGAAGCACCTCCTTTCCCCTTCCATCATCTCCATCTCTGGAGAGACCAGTTAGTAAATCTTGTTAACTGTTAGATGGAGTTATGACCAATTCTTGTTTATCTAAGCACTGTATACTTTGAGTGGTATAAAGGAACCTTAGATCAGGTCTGTAGGCATAAAGTTGCCTTAGAGTAAATGAGAACCAATTCCATGACTAGGCTTTTAGGCTATAGTCTGGTCTACGTAGAAGAAGTCGTCTTCTATATTTTTTGGTCTAGAGACTAGGAAATGTAATGATTTATAACACTTGGTGCACAGGAGTGGAAGAAGCACAAAGTGGGTTCCAGCTGTCCTGTGCAAACACTAAGAAGCCCTTGCTGAAATAATTATGCTTAAAAATACCATTAAATACATCTGCAGAAAGAGAATTGATAATAGTCAATAAGTTTCTCTCCCTGAGCTCCATTTTTCTGTACATAGTTCTAAGCCAAGCTAAACTTCTTCAGGTGATATTAAACAATAAGTTTAAACATTTATCTAAAGAATACAGATTCCTACTCGGACAGCACATTAAATCTCTGGTAATCCTTTTTGTTGATACTGTTACTACAGACTCTTAAGTCAGTCATCTGACCATTAGAACAAGTCTTGCACAGTGAAAATAATGAAGATACGCCAAAACAACCTGAAATAGGAAACTTGTAAATACTGCTTTTATTTAACTCTTACAAGAAGGAGGCACATTTACATTCAAAAAACTCAATGTGGAGTTTTCATTGTAACTACAATAACCTAAAATGTTTTTGCATTTAAAAAAAAAAAAGCGTCCCAGCAGGAAACTAAGATAATTTGTTTTAATTTCCTCTCTATTTATTACATTTAACCAAAAAAAAAATCCCAACTTTTTCTGCAGTTCGTGCATCCTGACTTGTGCATTTATGACATTGCTGACGCTTGACTGTGTGTTCCCATCTCACCGGTTCTGTGTGTGCCCAAGGCAAATGGGCTGACCAAGTCCAYCCCCAGCGCGGCTCCTCCAGCGAGCTGCAGTCACCGTAGTGCTCCAAAGTGTGTGTGACGGYGGAGCTCCTGGCTCCGCTCAGCCTATTTCGGTAGGGGGTGGTTTCACCTCGGCCCCGCCAGGGCAGGGCGGATGGGGAGGGAGGCGGATTCTCCTCCGCGGGGCCTGGAGATGGAGGCTCCGCAGTGCCGCTTGAGAGAAGGGAACCGGCAGCGCCCAGCGTCTGTCTCCGTGCAGCTCTTGCCGCATGGGAAGYGGGGCTGGACAGACGGGGGCTGCGCTGGGCTGGCCGGCACCAAAGGCCACAGCAAGCACCAGGTTATGCTAAAGGACACGAAGGGGAGGCAGAGTTAACAAAAACCTCAGGGAAAGCAACAGCCTTGAAGCCGGGCTCTGATTCTCCAGTGCTGATCTACTGATGTTGGCTCTCAAGAGCGGAGAAACCCCAGGGCTGTGCGGAGAGGTCAGCCCTCCAACTGAGGGCTGCCGCAGGCCGGCCCTAAGGGCACGCGTTTGCCCTCCGGTGTGTGAGTGTAGGGAGCGAAACCCGTGTCACGAATGGGTGCGGGGAAACGCGCCCCTCGCGAGGCTGAACTCGCTGCTTACGGCCCTCCTGTTGCTGCGTACGTGCTCTGCAAAGGGGGCTGTGTGGAAATGAGGCTGGGAATGGAAGGGTGACTCTAAGGATGCTGAGGAAATAATAGAAATGCCTGAAAYGAGCACATGTGAGGAGAAGAATCCTTTTCTAATTACCTTTCCATTAAACCTGACTGAGCGGGAGTATGTTTCATATTCTGAAGCTGCCTGCAAAAACATACAGGCTTTCACACACACGAGACATACAGCTGTAGCGGGGCATGCAACTGAATCCTCTCCTCTGAGAGTCTGTGGATGCAAAGTTGGCCTAAACGGGAGCGYGCGTCTGGCCGACGGAGGTGCCCGTGCTGGGGAGGGCTGGATTCGCTGTGAGAATGTGTCTGACATMCTGTGACTTTTCTCACTTCCCAGAGCTGCCTGGGCGACACTTTAATCCGCTTTGGAAGCAAGCTGCCTGCTCTGATCCAGAATGCTGGTGCTCAGGCGTGGTTCCCAAGAAGGAAATAACTAATTCTGGTACACTATAGCAAGAGCTATTTACAAAAAAAAAAAAAAAAAAAAAAAAAA
>NW_020455071.1:755748-789332 GCF_003342845.1 Nothoprocta perdicaria
AAAAAAAAAAAAAGCTAACTTGTATTTAAGTTGCTTCCCTGATACTACTAAAATTTGTAAACATTAAACATGTCTACAGAAAGATTTAGCTGGAAATGTTGTGGCGTTTCTTTACTTAAAGCACATATTAAACCTGTAGAGATTTTTTCCATGTATGTTGTGTTTGGAAAAGTTAACAGGMATGGTTTTGTTTAGATTCAAATACTCTGCCAAAACTTGCAATGTGTAACTTTGTGCTGATATATCAAAAATAAGATGCAAAATTGGTTCCAATCAGAACTTTCTGMACTGCCTCTCCAAACTAAATATATCAAGGATGTAGAATGAATACAGAAGATAAATCTGGGTTTAAGATTTACCACTGACATGAATAAAAGAACATTTTACAGAATTTTGATCTTGATTATGTCTCTTTACTGCTGAAAGGAGAGGGGATATTTTTTTTCCCCATGGTACATCAAAGGGAGGAAAAACATGCTGTTGATTACTTTCCTGGCACATCTTGAATTCAAATAATACAGGCTTCATTATGGCAAGAGACTAATTACACAAATTATATCTGAAAGGAAAAAAGTTAAATTAAGAATTGAATGGTTCTTCCATAACAAGTGGGCACGAGTGAGATCTAATGTCATTGTGTTTAAAAATGGCTTCATCCAGATCCAGCTGTCTGTTGTTGACCTTCACCTCCATGCAGCCGTTATAAAAAGCAGTTACTAATGTGGCACCCAGAGGAACATCTGCACAGAAACACATTCAATTTATTAGGCCGAGGCATGCAACATCCTATGCCTTTTTCAGATGAGCAAAAGGGCAGGGAACACTCCATTCCCTATCCATCAGTAATGCATGGGAGAAAACAGCAATTTGGCAGGAAAGGTTTAACTTTTGTAAGTTCTTCTGCCTTTTGTTAAAGTGTTTGAGTTGAAGTCAGGGAAGTTGAGAAGGTCGATAAAATATGAAATATGCATTAGAAGTAAATAAATGCAAGGGTTTTTTTCCTTAGCGATATTTCCTGTATTAACTACAGTGAACCAGTACTGTGTTTCCTGGAGTCTACTGTTCTTCTCCTGACCTACAAACAGATGTTTACGGGTGTAGGGGTCACTGGAAGAGCCACTTGGCTTTTGCCAGAAAACTACTCTGGATTCAAAGCTGTGAGTGCTCAGATAGGAGACCCTTGGGAGCTCTGCAGAATTTATTGCTTCCTTACTGATTCTTCCAAGCGAYTTCTCTGCAGAAGACTCACTTCTGTTGCTCATTTAGTTATTGTTTAGGTTATGGCAGCATCAGCCCCCTGATTTGCTGGCTTCCAGCAGGCCRTATATTAAGTGCTCTGAGGGTAGGACCAGGTCCTTGCAGGGTAGATGGAAGGTAATCCAAGTACCTTCAGCAACAAAATGAGGATGCCTAGAGGCTGACATCATCCTGTATCCTTCAGATTTAATCATTCTGTTTCTCCTAGAAGATATCCATGATCATCCCTGGTATCTTGGGGGTATGGCATTCTGCTTCCTTCTGATTTTGGTTTGCTGTAAGCTGAGGCACTGCAGAGATAGTCCTGCGCYATGTGCTCTTCTGCCATTTTTTTGTTGCTGTYAACACCCTAGTGCTGTAGGACTGCGCAAGCCTCATTTAGCTGGCACTGAAAGTACTGAATTAATCGACATAAATACCCTAACATGTTTCTAGTTCCAAGAAACATGTATCAAAAGGGGCATTCTGGTCTTCACAAAATGCAATTTTAAGTGTMCTTGAACCATAAAGTTCTTAGTGCTATAGCTCCGCATAGGGATCATTACCTCTCCTTTCATGTTGCTCAGTAACCCCAGAGGCTTTCCAGAGGTGAACTGGGATGAATGTGCCATAGTGGCTACACACTGGGATTTTAAAATAGCCTTTCCATATTACTTCTCCCTTCTGCTCCCCCTTTGGCAATAAAGACTGTTAGGGAGGAGGTTATTTTGGATAATGTTGTATTTTTGAGACCTCTGTGTAGAGACTGACCTMTGTGTAGTGTATCTGATGGCAGATACAAAACTTTTTTGTTAATTTACAAGTCAAAGCYGCCTTGTAAAGTTGAGAAGTTGGGAAGTTGAACTTAGTTGTATGGTGCAACAAGGGCTAATTAATAGTTGCTGCTTATTTAGTTGGAATGCGTGACTTTAGCCAAGGTCTAAGCTCTTACGGCTCAAATTACTCTCTAGCTGGCAAAGTCCTAGAAGAAGCACCTAAATATCACAAAGGGAAGGAGTGCTAAGAAATAACCAAATCCTAGTTAAGTTAATTAAGTTTCAATTAACCCTCTGGCTCACCTCTAAGTAGACACTGATTTCCTCTCGCTTTTCTACTGAACTAAACTAAAATCAAATTTAGCTCAATAAACATTACAAAAAGTGGATGCTTTTGCTGTCACAGTGTCTGATGGTACCTCTCCATTACTGCTCTCCTCACTTCATACACTGAATTTGAACTTACCTGGTGAGCTGCTTTCCAAGATGTTACATATCCATTCAAAGGCAAAAACAGGAGAGATTTTTTTTTTGTGTGTGCTTAAATTGTGCTATGCTTGATTACAGCTGTATTAAGCCTTGCAGAGAATGAGTCAATTACTGTTTACACAGCCGGATGAAGAGGCAGCTAACACTAGAGACAGAGGCTGTGGTACCTGCAGGGCTGCCCAAGATATCTTGCTTCTGCTCTGCCAGGGAATTCTAGAGGATGGAATGACATTTCCAGCTTCCCCCATGTGCATTACCTTGGAAGATATGCCTAGAGATTGTTCCTAATGGATCTGTACTTCTCCCTCTTACTCCTCCAATGTGCCCTTGCCTTCTGCAGAAGACATTACACTGCAGATAAGAAGTAGAGACTAAATATGCCTGGGGCAGTGCGATGAGATTACAGTGCACATGTGGAATGGATGTCAAATCAAAACTGGTGGTCAAACTTAGGATTCCCTTTGGAATTACAACTTATTYGTCCTAAAACTCTCTTTAATGGAGGATATGGAAAAGTTCTATCACAGGTTTTAGGATTTGAGGTTTGAAATATCCTCAAATGTGACAATATTATTTTTCTGCATGATTCTCCCTGAAGCTAAACATGCTGGTAGCTAAACGTGATGCACAAAGATGCTTGTTGGCATCTAAAGGCAGAATCCCTTGCAGGTTGTTTTGAACAAAATGTTACTTTCTGTTTCAAGACTTTTCTGTCTCAAGAATTAACAATTGCCTCTTGTCCAATGTGTAATTGTTATAACCAAATAATCCCTGACTCCTCCTGTGGTATCTCTGCTTCTTACAGAAGCAGAAATTTACTTAGAGCTGCCTGGTTTTGACTCTTACAGAGCTAACGCAGTTCCTAAAATGAGCCAGTTGGGGGCATGAAAGAAATACACATTGTTCATTTCTCCTCAGCTCAAAAAAAAGGCTCTTTCCCAATTATTTCTGAATTCAAACACCCGCAGAGTTGCTCATGTCTTTAAAAAGGCCCAGTAATGCTGCTATTGAGAAGCAGATTCCTTCAAATGCTGAGAACACTGCATGAAAACTAGAAACATTAAAAATTTTTCTTATTATATAGTTGTGGTTCTATCTTGGTTAAGTCTGAGTAAGAAAAATTGTAAAAATGAATGATTTAATGAAGAGAAAAGCAATTCACCTGGCAGGCCACCCAAGTATGTAACGACGTTTCCCAGCATTGCTTCATGCAGGACAGACAGCTGCTCCGAGCTGCTGCTTCTGTCTGTGTGTGAATCTACTGACAGTTCAAGTTGCTCTTTGGTTACGAGAAGTCCTACCAGCACTTTTTTAGGTGTGCATAACTTCTTTGATTCCAGGCGTGCGACAGTGATGTTTTCAATGGTCACAATGATTTCCTAAATGGAAGAATGGAAGGGAGAAAGATGTCACATGTAACTTCTAACACAAATTCARTGTGCTTCCTGTGTATTTTAGTTCTAATGCATTTTAATTTGGTTCATATGTACTTTGAATTTGGAAGTAAGGGGAAAAAAAGAGGAATGTTAGATCTACATTTTTAAGACTAGTACTTTAAGTTGTAAAAGTTAGAGAAGCTGCTAYGTGCTGTATATCCATCACTTTTGAAGACAAACCAAATATGCTTCTTTGGAAGAACTCCAAAACTTAAGGACTATCTATGAATCATAACTAGYATGTTGTCTTTGCTATATATTTATATCTCTAGTTCTATTACATTCCCTTTCCTGTTTTGTGTGTTTGGACTGAAAGATTAAGAAAAGACATGACCTAATGAATAGTACTAAGTACAAGAGTGCTTAGTGCTTGGTCACTGCTGTAGCAGTTTTTAATAGCACTGTCTTTTCTTCATGTCACAGTATTTGATCCAAATACTTTGCAAAATGTTAATTCAGCTTCCTATCTCGACCATAAGAGCAAGTAATTTATTTTAGTTTGTTTTCAACAAATGCAGTAGCCTGTTCAGTGAGGTAAAGATGGAAGAGATGTTGACTTGTATGGGTTGATGCCTGGCCCGGAGCTGCTCTAAGTGCAAGGTCACCTGTGAGTCAGAAGAGTTGGAGTCCACCATGGCCAAAGCCAGGGGCACTCTCTCACTAGCAACCAAGGCCAAGAGGACGCCGGTGTCTGCGGACGGGCGGATAGTCATGGTCACGTTTATTAGCCAGTCTTCAGCACTGTCAAGATTATCTGTTTTGAAAGAAAAGATTGAAATTAATAAATCCATGTGCCAAAGAAAAAATTGTTAGGACGTTAAAAATTAGTATTTAATGTTTGCACTGTGGAAAAATTAGTACTAATCTCTGGAAAAACAGTGAACTTTAGACGTCTAGTTCCTCTTAAAAGGCCTAATCTTAAATTAAAATTGGAGAGGAAAACCAAAACCAAACCCATATAAATTCTGCACTTTTCCCTGAACAGTTTTTGGGCTTTTTTTTTTTTTTTCTCTCTTCTTCCCTCCTACATTTTCCATTCTAWTGTGGAGCAGGTACCACATTAATTACAGGTCAATTTAATATGAAACCTGAAAAAAAAACTTAAATTTACTCATAAATTACTGCCACTGAGCAGCAGATTGGCCGTCCTCACACATCTGACATCTCATAGCGATTCCACTGTTAAAATGGGAATACACAGGTGAGTAAAATAAATATGCAGGTGGCACAAATAACTTCATCATGCTGTCTTGTGAGACTTGGAGTGAAACCAGTATAGAAGTTACTATTTAAAAGACTATTTGTCTCATCTTTCTTGTCACTGTCTTTTCTTTATATTCTTGCCCTCAAATCACATCCAGTTGATTTCCGGTAGGTTCTTCAGGAAATAGAAATGCTAAAATGTGACTTGAAATTGTAATCCTACAGAAAGTCAGATGGGGGGAAGATGGGGCTGTAACAGTTTATGGGAGGTGCAGCAGGAAGTGTAGGCAGACACTGAGATTTGCTGCAGGAGGAGGTAGAGGAGCAGAAAGCAGAGCAGTGAAGGCAGGCAGTGGTCCCCACTGAGGTGTGGTATCAGTGCATAAACAGGAGGAAAACTGGGGAAATTGCCATAAAAACCTCTGAGATGGCTGGAAACCCAGAAAGAACCGGAAAAGCTGAGGAAATCTCTGAAGTGGCCTAAGCAATTTAAACAAAAGACCTGGCAAGGAATAGCAAGATTGGGAATGAATAGGACTGGGGATCAGAGAGGGTCTGAAGGGTAGAATAGGATGAGAGGAGAATTTGGGGATCATAAGACTTGGGATGATGCTCAAGAAAGATCCTGTTTTGGGCTTTGAGGTTTACAGAAGGGGATTCTAGTTAGAAAATCAGTTTTGGGTAGGAGGTCAGGTTAGAAAAGTGTAGGTGCAGGAGGAAATGAGATAAGCCCTCCAAGCTAAAGGTTTTGGGTGTGTGTTTGGAAGTAGAATTGCATAAACAGAAGGATCAGCAAGCCTTGTCTCCATCKCTAGTTATCTTTTTCAATCAGTAATACAATAGCCTTCGCCTCAACAAATACAAGGCAGAATTAGATCCTGGGAAGTGGATATTCAACTGTGCCCACCCTTTGCAAGTTAAGAGTACCCTTCCCAGCCTAGAGCCCTTCAGAAACTAAAGGGACAACATCATGGGGATCAGAATATGTGTTCAAACAAAATTCTCACAGAATTTGCTGAAACTGCCACTAGAGATAGTGGAGCCTGGCTTAATCTGTTGATTCTTTGCAACTAAAAGCATAAAACAAACAAGACAGAAAAATACTTACAGTAGTTTAAATGAAATTTTGCCATTCCRGTGCCAGGGTAGAAGGACCCTCTCCCCACGGTGACTAAGCAGTGTTTGCTTTGCTTTTCTTGAATGACTTCTTTTACGCCGGAATGTCCCTGATTCATCAGGTTCCAGGCACGAATGCACCCATCTAATCGAGGATTAATCTGTAGAAGAGTCACAGCACTGGGTATTTGTATTCAAACGTGTTCTAAAAACACTGTTAATAAGGAGGAGTTACTTTGCATATCAGCTTATTACTTGGCTTAACTATGCCCGATTTTATGATTTTTTTCCCATTTTGATGTTACTAGTCTGTACATAATAGATGGCTGTTAGCTATAGAAAAGCTGTTCCGATCTAAACAAAGAAAACTTGAACTTTGAATTTGAAGCAATATCACTAGCACTGCTCCTTTGCTCAATGTTTCATCTTTTTCTTGTAGAAAAGTACAAACAAACTGCTGGAATTCCATTAGGTTAAAGGGCTATTGTATGTCTTTGTATTTTTCCTGCTTTCTTTTTTATGGGGGAAAAGGGTTTTTAAAAAGAAGTGTTGCTTCTGCTGCTCAGGGGTTATTTTATTTTATTTGGGGGTGGGGGGAAAGGGGTGGGTGACCCCTCTAAGACTGGCAATTCATTTGGGGACCCCCCAGGGCCACGAGGCAGATGGCTGCAGCAACTTGGCTGCAGCAGTGAGGGACTAAAGACTGAGTGAATCAGGAGCCTTGTCTAGCCTGGGCTTTTAAAGAACCTGGTAAAAATGCAAGGTGCCTGCACAGTGATTTCCATATCTATTCCAGGCCAAGTAAAGGCCAACACTAAACATGAATCACTAGGAAATGCTCTCCCAGAAGTGGCAGTGATCTAGGGACTCTTACAGCTGTATTAAGAAATGGGCTACAGTATCCTGAACCTAAGGATTAGCTCCGTAGGATTGTGTTTATATAACTGATACCTAAGCAAGGGCAGACTATGCATTTGTTTTCAAAACAGAGGTTAATAACCCTGTCTGCATTTCCTAGATAGATTTTATGCCATTCTTCTTTTCTTTGTGACCACTAAGCAAACACCACATGAAACTACAAATAGCAGAATTGCCTTGATCAGCATTACTTCTAATTTCTGAGTTACCTGCTTAATGAGACTGTTGTCCACTTTGCGAGGAAATCCTGCAATGTACACCTTGGTTTCCAAGAAACCGTGTGACTGTTTAAAAAGAGTTCCTGGGCTGTTAATATTCATCACTGCTTCTTTAGCTATTTTKACACTGATGCTGTGTTCTAGTTCTTCTACTGATATCTAGAATTAAACACAAATAAGTACATATATACACACATGTGCAAAAACCTGAAATTTTAAAACACCAATTACATATGCATTTTATGAAGCCCACAATATATGTCTCAATATCTCATTAAGGGGTTTTAATGCATTCACTGCTTCACGATATTTGTTTGAATCATGGCAATTGCCCATACCAAAGGATGCTAAAGCGGTAACGATCTCCTSGTTCAACCTCCCCTTTTCACAGAATCACAGAAAGGTTGAGGTCGGAAGGGGCCTCTAGCGATCATGCAGTCCAACCCCCCTGCTCCAGCAGGGACACCCAGAGCACGGGACACAGGGCGGCATCCAGGCGGGTTTGGAAGACCTCCAGAGAAGGAGACTCCACAGCCTCCCTGGGCAGCCTGTGCCAGGGCTGGAACTGAGCACAGAATCTCCAAGTGGGAGGTACACAAAATGAGTTCATTGCCAAAGTAAGCTATTAATCTCAAGGAAGTTGTACTGAAATGTAGCAGGACATGTATGCAATACTCAAGTTTTTAATACTGACTGCTGCTACCAAGCTGGTGTCGTTCATAGACTCTAGAACTGAACAAGGCCTTCCATCATAGTGGAAGATGCAGCATGCAGGCTTGAAGAACAAGCTGGGTTTCTGGTGCAGCAAAAGTTAGCCTTGCCCTTTAGAGAAGGTGTCTCATAATTTTGCACTTATTCATGCAATCACACTTTTAAATATTCTGTTACTGCCTTTTTTTTTTTTATAGTTACAAAGAATAATTCCTCTGTTGCCAGATAGTGGTAGTTATCTCTAGCAATGCTAAACAGGTGCCATAATTTTCAAGATGTAAGGTATCCCTGCACATTTCTTGGTTGAATTTAAACATAGGATTGGGGGAGCATCATTTTAAACCTCTTTAAAGTTGTTTAGTTTCCCCCAACTTTATGTATCAGAACAGACCTTCCCCATAAGTATTAAATGAAGGGAAGGAGGAAGGAAAACTGCTTACTATATGCCACAGTCCATCATTAATGGCTTTGCCTCCACTGGTGACTTTTGTTCCAAATTCATTCTTGAATTGAATTTCAATCTTCCCGTCACGAAGAGCAAGTAAGATCCATGCTGTGTTGTCAAGGGATTCTGCATATAATATAACTCCTTCTGCATCATATGTCCGGAAATCAAATTCTGCTGAAAATCTGAATTATGAAGAAAGAATTTTTATAATAAGAGAGGGTACATGAGACAGTGAGAAGCCTGGCGCAATAACCTATAAACAGGGGAGCAAAGTTCATAGATGTTAATCTTGGCAACTGTGTATCTGTGCAGTTAGGATTTTTGCATGCTATTAATCAAAAGCAAAATCCAGTGCAAGTCTTGTTCATGTGAATTCAGGGAAAATCTTTTGATTAAAACCTCGATTTGGGAACTGGATGATTTCTGGTACAAGCTTTGATTGACAGGGATCTTGCTTGTCACTAGAGTAAGAAGATAGTGGTATCATTCCTATTGCATCCTGCAGAGATGCAGTGTGGGGAAAAAAAAAAACATCATCTATGATGTGTTCTAGTACAATGGGAAGGAATTGCCATGTGCAGTCCCAGAAGAAAGATTATATAGGTCCTGAAACTGAGCAATTCATTTTGGTTACTATTGTCTTTACAGACTCCATCCTCTAACTGGAGGATTTGCTGCTTGGATGCTGGAAACCGGATGAGTGTGTGTGTGTGTATAATATATGTTTGTGTGTAATATATATATATATATGCATGTGCGTTATATATATATATACATATATATACATATATATATAACGCACATGCATATATATATATATATATATACACACACAAAATATGTACCAAAGTTATTTATATTGCAGTCCAAGCTAGAGTAGAAGCTATCAGTATAGTAAGAATCAGTCCTTGTTTCTTAGAACTTCTGGACTAGATAAAAGAGATGAAGGATACAAGCATACAGAGAGCAGGACTTGCTGAAGGTGACAAGCAGATGGGCAACTGAGATGCTGGGTTGCTTTTGCTCCCAGACTTGTTCTCTGTCCACTAGATGTCATTGTCTTTTACATTCTTTGTTTACCTAGAGACTGTTAGTTCAAATAATTACAGTCTCAGAAAGGTGCTCCAGGAGAGCATTAATATCAGGCCAACTCAGATTCAAAGCAGAGGAGGAAGTTATCCATATTTATGCCCTTAGGGAGGCTCTGAGGCTCTGGGGATCACCAGCTCAACAGCTGCTCCTCTTGTTCCCCGGAGTTGCTTGGTCGCCAAGGCAAAGATCACGGATGTTTCAGCTGTCACCRTGAGGAAGCTCAAGAGCAATAGAGAGGTTACTGCCACGAGGGGCTTTCTGACAGCTGTAAAGGAAATCCTGCAGACACAGTACTGCTCTTTCTCTGTTTCCTTGGAATGTTATTTGRAGGAAAGAACAGAGAGGGATTGGCACCTGGCTTTGTTTCAGCTTTGTTACTGCTTCTACCCAAAGCAGCAACATACAAACCTMAGCCATTCCCATGTGCAGCAGCAAGATGCAAGCTCATTTTTTTTTTCCTATAACAGACTTCTACGATGAAAATTCTAAATATCTTCCTGTCTCTGTATCATTGTCTCATTCTCCTCAGCTCTTTACTTCAAAAGGAAGAGTTGCATGAASTACAAGAAGCACCAATCTGCTCTCTTCACACATCAGTGGGGCCTTTATATAATCCAGATTATACCCAGTGCCATTGACAGTCTTCCTTTGGGGGAATATTTACACCTGGATCGCTTTGAATTCTCTTTCTCACAATCCACATAATTCTCCTCACAACTGCATCAGTAACTGAGTGGTTAGGTGATTTCAGTGCTTTTATCCAACAATGTGATCATGTTCAGGTGCCAGCAGAGCATGCCTGCCCGAGCTGAGTGCTGTGGCCTTGCTGTGATGCATCTGCTACTGCCTCCTACCTGCCTCTGAGCTACCTAGGGGAAACCTTTCACTTCTATAACGCAGGAAAACTGCCGTCTGTTTATACTAATGAGCAGGCTCAAGGACAGGCTCCGATCAATAAGAGCTGCTTTAAACTGACTCCAGACTCATTACTCTTGTCTGCCCTCTTTCAAGTGACGCCAGCCTCCTCTAAGTGCTGGTACATGCAGGAACTCCAGTTAATTCATCCTCCATACACAGGTAGCTTAACCAGCGGGGAGATGGCAGTGTGATTTATGCATGCAGAGCCCTCGTTCTGCACTCTGAGAGAATTAATGGAAACAAATGCCTCTAACTTCCATCCATACTTTTATCAATAGCAAATGCTTACCTGGTGACATTTGGCAATTTAAACTTTAAGTACAGAACAGGAATCCCTGTAAATTGTTCTGCCAGGTAAAGCAGTTCATAATTCTTTTCAAGGTTCAGTGGGATACATACTGGAACAGGCTGAAAATGTTGGAGAAGAAAAAAACAGTCAACTCTGCACTGTGGTATCTCATGAAACAGTTTCTGTTCTCTGCTATTAGTCGGTTCTTCTAAAGCAATGTTTTTTGGGTAGTGAAGGGGACAGAGCAGTGCCTTTATTTATTTTTAATAGGAATACCCAAGTACAAACAAAGTGATATGATTTGGGAAATTCTGTAGGGCGGACTGGTGTGACTGGTGTGTCCACATTGCTAGGTTGTTCAATGATAATTCAGGTTGAAGCATAGTTCTGTCTGATTCCAATAGTATTTATATATTTAGTATTGGAATCATGACACTAGAACCTGCAGTCTTTCATCGGGCCATTTTCTTTCCTTGGGAGCCTACAACACCTTCTGCTAGGGTGCTGCAAGTTTCYTTATTTGTGTGGCACAGAGAGCCAGTCAGATGTTAGAAGGAAATTAAGCTGGGGCAGATTTAAATAATGTAAGAAATAACCTTTCCTTTATTAATAGTGATATCAATTATTCATAGGGGAACAGTCTGCAGTACTATTAGAATTGTTACCTGGAATACAAAGTAGCAATTACAAGTGGATTTAGAGGTAAATTAATAGAAAACATTTCAGTCTGGCTGTTCTTTGTRTGCTCTTCTTATGTGAACTGTGGGAAGGGATGTCGGTGCAATCAGCAATATGCTTCTTGTTGGAATAACACTGAGCTCATACTTTGCAAACTTAGTAGACAGATGAAACTCTTCAAGTATATTAACATAAGATCTGTATAATATTATGTATAAGAACACTGTAAAGGAAAGGATCTAAGGGTTTGTGGCAACTAAAGGTCCCCTACCATTAATCATGTAAAACTGTCATTAATCCTAGTGCTCCAATGAAAGTCTGATGTGAGTAAGAACTGTCAGCCAACTGCAGTTTGAATTAGAAGGGATTTTGGCACCTACGTTGTTTCAGGTGTTAAGCACCTGAAGCTTTAGACAGCTTCTGTATTTCAGCAGTGAACACGGTGCATACAGTGAATGTATATTTTATATATGGTTTAAGTTTAAACAGGTAAAACATTTAGTAAACTGAATTCAGTCAGCTCCTGTACACTCTTAAGCACTGCTGCCTTTTTGTTGTTGGTGTTTTGTGAGCAAAATCAATGTTCTATCTGTAGTTTTGTCAGACTAAACAAAGTACTTGGACTTGCTTATGTACCAGGCACTATGCTCTGCACGTGGATCTTGCATATGCTCTGGCATAGGCTCTGGCAAGAGGCAAGGGGCAAGAAGGCTCTTGCAGAATGTGGTTCAGGGTACATGTCTCATGAACTACTGGTAGGAGTCTAAGAGCCTTTCTCATTTCAAGTTAGCCCTGTAAATCTTTTATATCATGTCAGTATGTGAGTTCTACAGAAGGATAACAAGAATGGGAGTTATTTTCAAAACATGTTAGATTGCTGCTAGTCTTTTAAGCTCTTAATGATTAACATTCCCAAACTCTGACTTGAATTTTCATGATGCAGCAATTCCATTAAATGTACAAGACTGCATATGCATTTTCAGCTGCTGAAGCTATTTTTTTCCAAGTAAAAGGCCTCAAACTACCCTCCATATACACATTTACTGACTTTTGAAACAGCAGTACTACAAGATAGTATGTAAGAGGCAAGAAGAGGTTCTTCCTACTCCATGAATAAGCCAATGCCTTGACCCCCAATAATGTTCAGCTATTAAATAATAGTGAAAAAATCTAATAAATATATACCAGTGTAGAACCAGACGTTGTTTCTACAGTGCAAGCCTAATTTTATTATGCTGTTAGAGATATGTGAGGGGATTTTCTTTGTTTTGTTTTTGTTTGTCAGCATTTATCTGAACTCATCTCGCATAACAAGTTTCAGCCTGCCTGAACCTTTTGAAGTATAGGGAGCCATTCACAAGAAAATCCTTTCACGGGGATTCTCTGGAGTTGCAAATTTTCTGCAACTAGGAAGTGCAGTGCTCAAACTGAGTAAGAGCAAAACCTTTTTGCAGCTGAAGGAAAACCTAGTAACACAGGGATAAACAGACTGTTCTAGGTCTGGACAGGAAATGCTACTTTGATAGGAAAAGGCTGGGACTTTTATTTTGGAAGCAGCGAGGGAATAAATGACTGGCCAAGGCAGGCATCCCATGACAGGATTCCTGTAAGTGAGCGCACACAAACTGAGTGGCATCCAAATCCCTACTGGGTTTGCTCCATGAGCCAAACCACAGCTTAGAGTGCTTCCTCAGCAACTGTGAATCAGCTCTTGAATAGTTTTCTATATTCCCTAATCCAAGGCACCCTGTCATAATGACATACCCAACTTTGTACTTTTCCCCATGGAATTTTACACAGTGCAGTTTTACCTCACARTTCTTCATGTCCTTAGAAAGCTTGAAGCCTTTCTTGCCATCACAATAGCAGCTATAACTTCCTGGAGAGTTTACACAAAGTTGGGCACAAATATTTTCAGCACATTCATCAATATCTAGGAGGAATGGGAATGTACAGAAGGAGATTTATTCAGGGAATTCACAGCAGAGACCGAAAACAAAATCATTAAATTAATGCAACAATTGACAAGATATGTTGTCCTGTATAAGATGAATCCAATAGGTGACTATTGCTAAGCTAACTAATGCAAATGGATATGYCCTATTTAAAGATCTACGATCTAGAATTACATCCTGGGTGTATGCCCTAGTAATCAGATAAACACCTTGTGTGCAGATCTGGGGAAAATTGGTCTGATTTGCGAGACAGCAAAAAAATGAGCCACAGGGTAGTGAATTAGTAAAAGAAACGTCCATAAATCACTACTGTTTATGGCAGAAATGACATCTGGGACAGATCTCTTCCTTCCCCTGGAGATGTCACGCAAACTTGGAGTATTAAGAGTGTATTTGGCAAGCAGCTGTAGACAAAACAGGCTTTATTCACATCAGGCCAAAAGGATCTGAGAGCAAACTATACTCTAAAATGACATACAATAAACCTATAAAAACTAAGTTTCAGGCAGCATCAATCTGTGAAGACCAGAGTTGAGTAAAAACAAAATATATTTGTGAATACGGTAAACCATTTTCCATTTTGTAGGCTGTATGCATTAATTTTGAAGTGAAAGGTTGTTTAAAAAGCTAATGTAGCTGTTACACAGAAACAAACAAAATCTCTTCTGGGTAAAAAACTCTACTGAGGGTGATCTTGGGCCTCAGATTAAAGAAACTGTTTGCTTTGAAATGAATGACCCTTCTAGTGGGTATAAATGATTTTGCACTGATGCCTGCATTTTAAATATCTGTTTTATATACGGTCAGTTCTATTAGGATTAAAATACTTCTTTTCTKTTCCTTTCAAAAAGATGAAAAACCTTGCTGGAGAAAGTGCTGCTTTGCAGTGAGTATGCATAATCTCCTTCTAAAATAGGATACTACATTTGGAGTTTGTGAATTCTGTTCTAATTCCTATCTCTGCAGTGAATGATCATGAGCAAATCACTTAAGCTCAGAGTGTTAGCAGCTTTTATGCTGTTTAAATTGGTAGGCTCTACCACATTCACAGCCTTTGGGTTGAGGAAACTAGCCTCATGTTTGTATGAAAAGTTTCCTATTATTAAAATGTCCTGTTTGTCTTTTCCATAAATCACTAATGCAAAGGGTCTGTACTCTGGCTTTCATTCCCTCCCTGGTGACTATAATCAGATTAAAAAAGCTGCACAGTTGCTTCCTGTGGTGAATACAGCCAGAACACTTAGGTTCTGCTCAAGGTCCAGCTAGCAGTGCTAGGTCTGCTTTGCTGCTGCRTGGCCGTGTTAAGCTTCAGGATTCAAATGCAGCCTTCTTGTGGCCTGCATCTCACCTCTTTCTGCTCACCTTACTTTCTACCTTCTGATCTCAGCAAGTTGCATTTCCCTTTATGCTGGTCTTACAGTACCAAACATCCATGCTCACTCTTCCCATGGGCTGTTCTAAGTTACTTCTCTGGAATGACAGGCTACCTCTGCTCTAGCAAGCTGAGAATCATCTCTGGTCCTGCAGCGGGCTGTTGGGAGGTAACAGAGTGTTTGGGATATAACATTTTTCCTTGTGGAAGGAGTTTCAGTGCAGTTTTGAACTAGCTTAGCATGGTTGGGTATTTGCAGGATTGCTTCCATGGTGAAAGCATTTCAGGTCTCAAGCACTCTGCTATGGRAAACTGCTGATAACTCTGCATATGTCCAAGCTGTGCAGAACTCAACGTGGCATTTTCTAGTTCTACAGCCAACTCCGTCACCTTACCGGCTTCTGTTTTGCTACACATAGTTCCTCTTCCCAGAAAGGGTGTAGCAGGAGCAGTGACAAGGCTCTCCTTGGGAGTTCCCTGCACGTGGTTATGGTACTTTTAAAAACAGTGACCTAAGAGCCGACCAAGCATTCTGCCAGTTGTTTCATAGTCTGTTCTAGGAGAATTCTCTGAGATGTTTAGATATAAAGACAAGCAGAGACCTCTAGGACTCAACCAGCAAGTACTGCCTGGCATGTGTGCCTGATGTGTGGGAAGKTTTGATATATAGACTGGAAGAGATTTCCTGGGAAATGTGTGGAAAGTTAGTGATTGCAGTTTTTTTGGCTTGTTTTTGGCTATCTTGGCAAACAGCTGCAGAAATGRCATGAAATATTCCTGCTTCTCTCCATTCCGTCAAATGTGCATCCAAAATTTGAGCTAACAGAGTAAAGGAAATTGCTTATGCAGAAATATAGAAGTATAAATGTGTCTTCAAGGTGATTTGACGTAATGTTTTGCAGACTTGTTTTTTGCTGTTCTATTACAACAAAATAGAACAGAATAGTCTGTAGTAACTCAGCCTCCTCAGTGGACAATGTTGGTCAGTGTTGAAAGTTTTATCTTTGCTCAGATTTGCGAAAGCTTCCCGATTAAAATTGTACCTATATACTCTGCAAGTATATATATACACATATACTTGTACAGACTCCTGCAGGTATAAATTAACAAGCCTCTGCTGATAGCTTGATTGGTATTTCATTCATTTCGGCATTTGCCACCTGTAGTACTAGGAGAAATAAGACACCAGGGCAAGCTGCTGTATTTAAGTGTTTATTTCAGCAGCTTGTCCCAAGTTCTTCCTGTACGCCTGCGATAYAATGCTCACAGTTAGTCTGGCGGCAGCATTTCTGTCTGCTAGGACAAATTTTGCTGATGCACATTTGTAACTCACTGACCCCTCTATTTCCTSCTTTTATGCTTAGGGGCCTTCTCTCTGGTTTGGCAAACGGGCTCTTTTCAATTTAGTAATTGTCAGGGTCGTGGTGGGTCATTGTGGGGTGCCTAACCCCGATACAGCTTGCAAGCTCAGCTTGGTGAAAGAGATTCTGCTGTGAAAGACACTTTGTAGTAATTTCTGCTGACTGGCAATCTGATGTTCATTTAAAATTAAGACAGGCTACAAACATTGTCACAATGTCATCAGCTGCTATTTTCTTTTTTTTGGGGGGAGGGGGGTTGCTTTTCCCTTTATTTTCAGCTACTATCAAACTTGCTAGTGAGGCAATGCTAAATTCCAAAATGTAGCCTACTCATGTTGTTTTGGGTGGGAAGAATTCTTACTCTGCCTGGTTGGGAAAAAATATCTTTCATTTCCATTATGATCATTTTGGGGTCTGATAACCCATTTAAGTCTGAGGAAACAGAAGATGTGAGAGGGAATTAAAAAAAAAAAAAAAAAAAAAGGCAATAGCCTGTCTCACTGTGCTGTGAAAGGAAACATCCCACTCAAAACCTCTTAAGAGGAACAGCAGCAGAGAGG
Organism: Nothoprocta perdicaria; assembly: GCF_003342845.1. Taxonomy (NCBI): domain Eukaryota; kingdom Metazoa; phylum Chordata; class Aves; order Tinamiformes; family Tinamidae; genus Nothoprocta; species Nothoprocta perdicaria. Next base: position 772,525 of record NW_020455071.1, read on the forward strand.
CTCTGATGGGGAGCAAGACCCTGAACTGCAGTAGTTATTCACCAAGGGTCAAATCATATCACAGCACCTTTCTGCCCAGGCCCAGGCCCAGTCTCAGGGTATGASCTTTTAGGAGGCCCTGCTCTCTGTGAAAGATCTTGTACCTCTTTCAGTGCATGAACATGAAAATCAAAACTATAAGCACAGGATAATCAGCAGCACTAATGAAAATCTGTGTACTGAGGTCCCTAAAAGAGAATTATTATTTCAAGCACATTCCTTGGGCACAGAGCCTGTAGATAAACAGAGGCTTACGAAGGTGTTATGAAAGCTTATCACACACTGCTTGCCGGATGAGTTTCTATCATTAAGCCAATTACTCACAGACTTGTGTCGGGCCAGGGTGTCACTTTCCATTACTGATACCAACCTCCTGCTCACAAGCAAAGTCTCCCTCCAGTGCGCACTGCAGAACCAGAGGGCCCGGCAAGCTTCCAGCATGGGTACAGAAGTCTCCTTTTGTAGATGTCCTGGAGCCTCCAGTCAGTCCAAAAAGCAGGACCTCACTGTGTGCAGCTAACTGTGCGGCTATCAACATGCTGACTTGCATGGGGAGGTGGGGAGCAGGTTTTTCAGAGTTGTGTTAATCACATACTCTATAATTATCCTGCTATTCTTTCAAGATGTGTGCAACGTCTTTGCATTGTGCTGTTTTACAGGTCTCTCTAAATGTCAGTGCCAAAACAAAAAAGAGCCAGGAGAAGCTCCTCTCATAAGCCTATGATCCTGAGCAGCATGCTGGGTTCATGCAGCTGCTTTCTGTGGTAGACTAAAATATTTTCCTTCCTGGAGTTGGAAAGATACTGTAAAATAAGCCACAAGGGAACTGCCCTGGGCATCTGCGATGCCCAGGTCATCTTAGGGCATCTCCCACTGAGGAAAAGAGTGATTTCCCCAGAGCATGGATGTGGATAAGCAGGGCTTTATGAATATTAAATGTGCACGTGGGAAGGACGAAGGCTGATTGAATTTTCAGACTACGTGCTAGTATGGATTAATACCTGAAATATAGCAATATARCACTGTGTGCTGTTTAACTTTTTCATTTGTGTGTGGGKTTTTTTTTTTATGCAAAATATTTAGGTTATTCCTTAGAACACAGGTTTGTTTTGGTTTCTTGGTTTGCCTCCTAGGAACTGTCTACAAACTAAGCCTTTCTGGCAAAATAAGCATATCCCTCATTTCCACTACTTTTTTTTTTTTGTTAGAGTTTGAAATTGAAAGGAAGGTCTGAATAAGATAAACAGATTCTGTATCTGAACTGGTATGATTTCTGTGAAACAAATACTGGATTGTACAGGCATCTTCCCTTCATGGGGGCTCCCAGAAGTGGGGATGAAGAACTCCTGTCCTTCCCCTGCCCTTCTCCTAAGAACTGGTACAAAAAAAAAAAAAAAAAAAAAAAAAGAACCACCTTTTCTTTTCATCTCTATTGCATCTGCCATTGTGGACACAGTTGTGCACAAACAGACATAAACTTCATTTTTCTAGTAAGAGTGATAGAATTTGGCCACCCACATGTAACATGACAATGAAAAGCTAATACCTGTCTGTCTGCACAATCCTGTCCTTAGACAGGATTTGGTGACTCACTTAATGTGGTTATAACCAGGTCTGAAAGCTTTAGCAGCATTATCTTCCTTCTAGAAGGTAAGACTTTATTGCTTTCAGTGTCTGCATCTGGCAACCTTCTGGGATCCCAATTTCAGAAGAGAAGTAATACTTAAATTTGATTTGATGCCACCCATATATCTGCAGGGAATAGTGAGAGAGGAGTCATAAATAGGTTATTTACTGTAACGTCTCTCATTCCAGTGCATTTAAAGGGGACACAAAATTCTGCCAGTGACTATTATAGTGACTGGATGTTGTAACTGGACAAAGAGCAGCTGATGTCTSAACAGGTAATCTTTATCACTGTATGAAGTTTTGTCATCAGAAAACTGAACGAAAAGGCATGGGCCAGAGAATTCATAACTAGTAAGATGCTACTTTTGAATCTTTTTGAGAAATAACATAAASGTAGCATTTTAATAAAACTCAGTCACAGACATATTTTTCTTAAACTGGGGAAATAGAAAACTTCCTTCCATGGAAAAGCTCTAAGAGCTCATATGTCTCTTCTCCAACTGAAATTGAATTTCTSATGTGTGTATTAAACATACACAAAGTTTAATTGGTGGAGAAAATTAAAATCTACTCCAGGAGAATTCTGCAAATATTAAAAAAAATATATTTTATAATTGTATCTGTGAGAATGACTTATTGCACATTACCACTAGCTATTGGTATTTTTCAACTGTTAAAACTGTTACAAAACTTTATCTTGGTTCCTTCTTCCAGACTGTCACTTCAGAAAACAATATTCTTGAGGAAAAACTCTTTTGCTGCAGCTTCTTATTTAACAGTTTTTCTAGATAGGAAAAAATGACTTTCATTTTAAATATGGGGTTCTTGTAACAATTTTTTTATATGCCTTTTTGCTGCTACTCCCAGCCTGGAAGAGAGGTTTGTTCACTCTAAAACTGCTATTTTCTAATGTTATTGGATATCCCAAGGAAGATGAGGTGCTTGAATGTCATTTAAAAAGGGATTCACTGACCYTCATGAAAAGTTCTTTCAGGTATTTGAAATGTAAGGGCCTACAAAGGACAGAAAAATGGAGCCTCTCTTGGCCATGTGGCCTAAACAAACACCAAAGCAGACTATCAGATGGATAAAGTGAAGCTTTGGAAGATTTTCATTTTTTTTTCCAAGACAAATAAGTTAAGCTTGACTTTCATTTCTTGATGGTTTTGTCTTTCTAAGACTTCCTGGCTGTGCTACCTAATTTGGAATTGGTGAATAACCACTACCGTTTGCCTTTGCTAGAACCTCACTTGAGTTAGGGACTTGTATCAAAGTGTTGAACATCAAATATCCCATCCTTACGGGTGTAACAACATTTGCTATAGGATACCAGACACTCTAGTAGTGTTCAGATCCCCAACACATTGCTCCAGATTATCTGGAAGAAACATGCTAGCAGGTCTGAGACACGCAAGACATCTGCATGGATGCTAGACAGGAAAACTCCCATGAACTGAGACCTATCTGTTACACRGCAGGGCACAGGGGAGTCCACCTTAACTCTCCAAGATCTACGGGCAGGTCATGGCAGCTATATATGTAGTACAGCTCGATCAACCCCTTAAAAGAACCAACACTTGAATCATATTGCAATAGACAACGTGAAGATTAAGAAATTGCACCACCACAAGAGATGCTGGAGTTTGCTGGAGTTTGCAGTGGATTAAAAAAACAGAAAGCAACAACAACAAAGGGACATACCTTCACAGTTCTTGGAAGTTGAGTTATATGTGTAGCCTTCTGCACATTCACATTCATATTTCCCCTGGGTGTTCTTACAGATGGCTGTCCCACAGATGTTTGGACGTAGGGCACATTCATTTATATCTAGAAATGCAAACAAATTATGAAAAACAAGCTGCTGTCTTGCATAACTCTCTATCCTGACCCCAATCCAAGATCATGAGAACTCAGGCAGGGAACAAGAGTGTGTGAAGAAGGCTGCCAAATGACATCTTTCTTGCTACGTTTAACATGCTTACAAGTTTAACAGAATTTACTACAGTAGTAAAGAATTCCAAAGGACTCCAAAGGCATTTTAGATTCCCCTCACTGAAAAGGGAATTCTCTGCCTTGCCTCCCTTTTGCATTATCTTGTGTGTTTTGTGGATAACAGGAAAACACATTGCCTCTAAGGACGCAAAAGAAAAATGCAGTCGAGAGATTTCCTACAAACTATGCCAGACTTCTTAATGAAATGATATCTTGGAAAAAAAAAAAAAAAAAGACAGGATACTCAGAAAAAAAGTGGTAATACTATCAGAGATTCCTGCATGCTATGATCCATTCATCTCACAGTCTTTAATTGTCTCTGTTGACAGGTGCTCAAGCCTCTCACTGTCCCCTCCATCATTCAAATCATTTTAGTATCTGTCTTCTGTGGGTTTTTTTCCCAATATTTGTGTCATTTTCAAAATGTAGATTCTACAACTGCATGCAGTATATTTTATTAAAAGTCTTGTAGACAGAAGAGTATCAGTTTCTGGATAATACTGCAGTTGCTACTTGTACTTGCAAAGACCATTTTCATTTTCTCCATGGTTTTGTGCTAACTCTGGAAGCAGTACTGCACTGGGAGCACAGGGCTGCTACTTGCTTGCTTGGATGCACAAAACCTGTTTTGGAGTCAAAGCTGTCCACTTTTCTACAATTCTGGTGTGCATGACAGTTTCCTGGATGCCTAATTTTGTGCTTGGATGTAATTCAGTAACTAAACTGCACTTCGGCTGCTTTTCTCTTTCCTCTAACTTACAATTTGTCAGTCTTTGAATGATCAGTACTCACATTTTTGTTTATATTACTAGTGAAAACAGTGAACAGATCTAGCCTTAACATTAATATTTGTAAAGCTCCAATAGAAATRTCCTTATTAAATAATCACCTCACTGGGAAATATTTTTTGAGATCTATCAGTTAGCTGGTTCTTCTTATCTACCTGTCCTTTGTGACAAAACAGCAATCTTCCATTCTGGAATTTCTTTGGAGACTATGCTTCTTTTAGTAGATATACTTTTGTGAATGAAACAGTGAATGATATTCTCAACATTTAGTTTTTAGTAACTTGGCATTACCCAAAAATTGCTGGCATAGTTCACTAGGGAAATACATGATGTTAAAATGAAGTGAGGTTGCTAACTCTGCAGGAAGAATTGCTGATTATGTCATTGTACCTAGTCTTTATCTGAAATAGAAGGAAGCAGAGAGGTCATGGTCGATAATAATAGGCACTGCTGTAAGAAAAAATGTCGTGTTTCATGAATTCAAGACAATTCAGCTTTATGAACAGTTTCTTCTCCAATGAACTCTCAAACCTCTCAAAGAAGGGTATTGTAAATTAAGATTTAGGTTACTCCACCATTTGCCAAGCAAGATTTCTATATGTTAGCTGGTCCCATCAATCTAGATTCTTGTTTCAGCCTGCTTAAAATGTATGTGAAACTGGTTAGTGACTGAAACAAAATACATTTTGGTAAGTAGTTAATGAACCTACATTTGTGCAGCTTTACACACAGAGGTGTGTAATAAAGCAGAATCTAGTACCTAGCCTTTCCCTAGCGCCAGGTTGGCTTTACCCTATTGCAGTTCCTTGATCTGGTTCACTACATAATTACACAATTGCTTGTGGTGATGTAAGTAAGGCAAGAGATGTGACAAGTAGTCAGGTTTGGAGCAGGACTGCTTCTTTCAGAAGCCACATCAGCTGCTGTTGACTTAGAGCAGTTACAGAACTACCAGAATAAAGTCTTTCCTTTCTAGTCTACAGATATTTTATTTTCATGTAACAATGATCTCTTTAAGTCACACTTCCTACCTCTGCAATCTTTTTTATTTGAATGCATGAAGTAACCATCTTCACATAAGCAGCGGTAGCTTCCAGGTAAATTAGAGCAGCGCTGGCTACAACCTCCATTTATGTTCTCGCATTCATTTATATCTAGAAGGAAAACAAAATAAAGACCTTTGCTTAAAGATTCATTGTCCGACTACATGGGGGTAGGTATTCTTAAACTAAGTTGTGCTCCTGAGAGCTATCATCACAATGACAGTAGAGACTCTACCTTCTTCACATCTCTCTCCTTGCCATCCTGGTTTACAGACACATGTATATTTGGCCTGTCCATCTATGCAGTCCTTATATCCATCTCTGTGGCACGGTAAAGGGCTGCACTGGTTGGAAATTTCTGTCGGAGGAAAAACATTAGAAATATTTGTTATTTCGGTAATTTTTCCTCAGTAGTCAGCTTACTCTCTTTATCCCCCCCAGGAACTTTTAGTAAGAAAGAAAAGAATTTAATACATAAGATCAAGCGCTAATCCAGGGACAATTATCACCAACACTAGTACTTTTTCTTTGGCAAAGAGAAAACAACCACAAAACCACATAACAAATGACTCAATAAACCATGCTAATCCTCTGAAAACTGTGGTCAAATGTACKCTTGATACTTAATTATACCTTAAGGACTYCTTTTACTTTTTCTTGTGCCTTGGCTTGCCACAGCTTCACAGATTCAGTGGCCTGACTGGATAGGTACCTCAGTGTTCAATACTGTCTCAAAACAGCTTTGTGGCAGAGAACACAATACACRTTTTTTGCTCTGCTCAAAATATCTAGGTGTCTTTATTTCTTGCACCATTTTCATAAGCTTATGTCAGCATGCTGTGTAAGGTATTGTTCTATTTACTCTTCTAGAGTTTTCTGGTAGGTTTATGGATTTTTTTTTCTGCAGGCCTCTGATAATTACAAATATATTGTTTCTGCTTTAGACTTGCATCCTTGTAAAACTCTAAAACGTCATTTTGAGACGTACCTTATAAAAGGTAGTGTCCTGACAGAACAGAGTGGACTGAAATAGAGGAAGGATTTTCTGAAGTTCGAATTAAGTGAAATGAAAGACCAGTGTAACTAGAGACCCAAACTTCCAGTGTTTCTGTACATAAGGTACGACTAGATTCCTTTTTTTTTTTTTGAATTGTGTTAAAAAGAACTGGGGCCCACAGAATAACAGTTTGAGACTTTTGTGACAAAGAAAATCTAACAAAATCTGTTAATATATTTGCTGAGAAAATCTAGTTCTAATTAAAATTCTGCTGCAAGTAAATCCAAAACTGCAGAGGCTAGCCAAGCTCAAGAGGTCCACCTCATCTCTATGATAGCAGCTGCATAATGTGTAATATTCATTTTGCAAACCAAAGGACTCCAGTTACAGGTGAAGATGGATAGGAACAGAAGAAATAAAAGGAAAAAGGTTAGAGGTATGGTTAATTCACAGTAATTACCAAATGTCAGTCCTGGAAGGGCCTGAACTTTTTCCTCTTTCTTGCTTCTTCATAGCTTTTATAGGATCAAGAACCAGCATCTGTACTAAGCTTGGTGTAAGCAAAGCCTTACGTAAATGATAGAAAGTATAAGCTGGCTGTCAGAGTGTACAACTGGGCAAAAAAGAGTGGAAATCTTTCTGAGCAAAAGACACTGAGGACTTAGGAAACAGTGATCTGAAAAGACAATGTGTTGGATTGGCAGTGCTCAATAGGAGTAGGTGGTAGGAATTCAGTGCGTAAAAGGTGAGAGAACTGGGGAATCCACTCGATAAAAACTGGTGAACCAGTGAAATAGATCAGAGGAGGAAGATAAGAATGACTGGATAGTACACGATAGCCAAAGAGCTTATGTTTAGAGATGAATTAGTGTGCCACAGAAGGGACATAACACAGCAGCCATCTGTTCCAGGGAGGGCTGGTGTTCCTCTTTTCCCAGCCGGGCTGCCTTCTTTTGGTCCATGACCAGCGATGCCCTTTGAGATCCCTCTGTGGCAAAGGCTGAACCTAAGAAGATTGCTCAGCCTACAATGCGAGGGTAGGTGGCCAGGAACATGTTGTGGTCCCTGCATCCTCTGCCACTCAGAGTAGTTGATATCCATGAAAAATGTCATGGTGAGATGCGTAAATATAAATACAGGTATTTTTAAATGCTTGTTTTCAAATGCACTTATAAGTATGCAAACTTATGTAATACACATGTCTAAGTATTCAAAGATGCAGCTTAGCTGCTTGAATTAGAAATGTTCAAGAAAGTCTTTTCTTCCCCAAATGGAGTAAAAAAGTCAAAATATTCAAATTTTTAAAATCATTTGTTGTCTGTGTTTGTAATCTGAAATGCATCATTTGAACAAATGTCAAATTAGTGAAGTTATTTTAAATTGTGTTGAATTGTTATTTTTTGCTTAGTTTTGCATCTTTAGAAGATTAATAAAAAATAATTCAGTTTATTCTCAGGAAATCATTCATTTTAAAAATAAACAGGGTCAAGAAATTTAAAAAAATCCCAGAATTTTCAAACTTGTTGGCATCTATCCTCAAAAAAGTCTCAGTGAAAACAAGATTTTAAAAATACTATTCTATACTAGTAATAATTGCATATTATTAAATTAAAATCCTATTTATTTTTCAGCAATAACTCTCTTCCTAAAATGTTCTGCTTTTTTTTTTTTTTTTTTTGAATATTTGAGCCTTATAGCCCTTTAATGTTTCTATTCAAAATCTTTTAACTTTGTCTTTTTCCTGGTGACTGGAAAATGACAGTAATGTTTTTCTTAATTTGACTTTATAAGGTGAAGAGAAAAACAGAAATAAAATGAGGATCAAGGAAATCAGTTGTTCTCGCTGGGAACTGGTTAGTAATACAGAAAGACTGCACATCCACAGAACCTTTCCTCTCAGGACCTCTAATGAGAGTGAGAAAGAGAAGATGAATGGGAGTACATTTTAGTTTGTGACAGCAGGCACGTTGGCCAAGTGATCTGGAAAACATGTTCACCCATGACTATGTGCAGTGTAATTATTAAGGATTTCTTTTTTGTTCTCAATTGCTTTTAATGACAAAAACAGGGTCAGCTGCTTAGGGATAAGTATGTACATTCAAGCTAACTGAGAACGCTTTCGATGTAATCAAGCTGTTAAGCTTTAAGAACTGTAAAGAAATGTTTCCACTGTGACAAGTAGGAAATATGGGGAAGTCTTCCTGTGAATTTATCAGTAAGGATACTAATCACACTGGAGTTATGAATATGTTGGCTTAAAAACTCCTGTCTGAACACCACCACAGATTTCATGTTTTGTCTATAATCAATGACTCTGTCTTCTAGCTGATTGTGTTTTTCAGATGGTAGTATCACCCACTTCATGAAGTGCTATAATTTGAGCCAAAGAGTGGTACAGAAGAGAATTAAGCAGAAGGTCTGTTCCCTTAACTGACAGAATAGTATCATGCACAATTATTAAAAACCCCAGTAGGGTCCAGACAACACAGTAGAGGATGTTGGTGGCCTGCGGCAGCAATTCTCCCATGCTTCTAAAAGAGCTTTACAAATGGGCACATTTTGCAATTAATTGTGCTCCTTTTCCAGAGCACAGATAAAAATACCTACACTTTCATTCTGAAAGTGCTGCATCTCATCTAATTCTGCATGAATTTCTGTGCTGGGTAATTGTGTTTGCCTGAGTTAAACAGAGATTTGTTTCTTTTTCTGCCTGTGTGAACTGCTTTCTAGTCATGCAAGTGCATATGCTTAGGTCTGAGTGCAGGAGGTGACGTACACAGTAGCAGTGCTTACCATTGACACAAGCCCTCAGGTCTGCTGGAGAATCTGGAGTACTTGCAATAACTCTGAAAACCCCTGCTCGATGGGAGGCAAGGCAGCCTGCAAACACAAACCCACACAATCTGCTTATGATACAAATACTCATTTAGACTGAACTTACAACAGCTTCTGCACTGCATCTTCAAAGAGTCTGTTCTCACAGCTTGAATAAGAAAAACTGTCTGGGCCTATTAAGGGCAGCTGATCACAAACCCACCACCTTCTGAATATGTCTGCTGGGATCTAAGCACACAGAACTGCCTAGGAGCTGCTAAGCACTATAATCAGCTAGGAAATCATTGAAGCTCTATGGCTAGAACAACATGGCTTGTATTATAAATAACAGCAGTGAATGATATACCAGGATTGGTCAAGTTTTTTTTTATACTTACTTAAATACTTGGGATAAAAATACTCCTGCAGAAAGAAAAGAAAAATAAACAAACAGTAAGAGAAACCTGATTTGGTTTCAAGTAGAGTTATAGCAAAATACATCACTTAATACATTTTAAAACATATAACAGAAAAAAAAATCATGAATTATGGATCAAGATGTCTATATTAGCACTATTTTAGTTAAGAGAGCAGTTAGTTGTTAAACACAAGCCTCCAAGTTACTAGTGAAGGGAAGATTAAGGTCCTCATTCAATTTAATTTCCCCCTCAGTGAAAATGAATTGATACATAGCTTGCAAAACAAAACTTCATTTTAACCGCATATATTTTGAAGTAATATCTTTTTATAAAGTAATATCTATTTTATAATACAAAGCTGAATCTAATCTGCCTAATATTAAATAATGTGCAGTGGGAATGAACTGAGTAGTATCCTCACTACTAGGAAAAAAAGCTTATAATAAAATGCCCAATCCCTTCATTAAAAGGGCTGCATTGCCGTGCATCTTCTGTGTACAATTTTAAACGAAGCCAAAAGGCTTCCTCCATATGGAATGCTTGCAGGCAACTGGGGTCTAAAATTGGTGATCCATATTTTGAAATAATACCTACTTACCTGTCCTCTGTTCTTATATAGTCTTCATTATTAATTGTAGGTTGAGGTTGTATATAAAAAAAAAGTACCACACTAGTTTTTGCTCTGCGTTTTCTTTAAGCTTTTCAGTGCTTTCTGTGTACTAAGCAAAAACTATTGTCTCCCTCGCAGATATTCACCAGATACTTACAGTTTCAGGATTATTTTCGAAGATTTCCCTGGCTTCTTCCTTATTGCATAATTCTTCAATGCATTCTCTCTCTAAATTTCCCTTCTTGCTTTCTTCCATAAAAGAATTTGCTCGACGTTTCCTCGACAGGAACTCTGAGGCATACTGCTGTGATAAAACTTTGTAGAAACAAAGGACTTGTTTATTTTCAACAGCTGAAAAATGCCATAAACACTGACCAAATGTGAGCACACAACACAAAACCTTAATTAAATGTGGTCATGGAGTGGCTGTTTGTTATATTTTTAGAAAAGTGTGGGTAAGAAGGAGAACATTCCAGGATTCTGCTTTCTGTATTTGTACTAACTGTTCCTGACCAGAAAGATCTGATGGGATTAAGAAGCTTATGTAGCACTACGCCTGAAATATAGTTTAAATGTCATATTCAGGAAAAAAAAAGTGGTTGTTTTTTTTTGAGCAATGGACATTATAAATTGAGGTATGTGACTGACAGGTGGGGAAATATTGTGAAACTTCTTTTGAATTACCTACTTCAATTACCCAGAAGTTAATATGCCCATCTCTATTACTGAGACCAAAAATGTGCCTTATAAAATCAAACTGATATTCATAAGTATCGTAACTGTAATTTGCTTCAGAATTGTGAAGTTTAAGACAAAATAAAAGGCAAGATTTTTTCCTGAGAATCATCAGGATGTATAACATAAAAATGCATTTATTTTACAAAGTAGAATCCTAATTTTTAACTTATTTAGACTGTGTTGTGTGTCATTATTTCCTTTTTATGTATCTCACTGCTATTTTATTCATTTTTAGGCAAATGATGTGCAAATAAGTGAGCTGGGAAAATTATATAAAAACCAAAAGGTTTGTATTTACCTTTACATTCTTTTCCCTTGGCCCTTAAGATGTGCAGCACACAATACTACAGGAATAGCAACTAAATCTGACTGAGGGGTCATTGCCTCATTGGTTTTATTTTTGGTCATTCCTTGTGATCAGGAGARGAATGGATGGAGCACAGCTGGAAAYGGTCCAATTCAATGGGTTAAGGTGCACAGCTGACATCTGCTAGCACAAGAACATTGTGCTCGTACACCTGGCCTCCCTGTATCAGCATTCCTACAAATGAAACCCTCAGCTGAGCTTGACTGTTGGAGGGCGTCAGGGCACCTGCAAAGCAGATACGGTGCCCAGAAATACTCAGCACTAGGCTATGAAGAGGACGATCAGGTCAATTCTGTCTTGGTTGTGAATACGCAACGCCTCAAACCTGCAACACCTTTGTGGGATACGCTAGCAGTTAAGTATAGCCTCCTGCTGTCCATGCAYTATAAAAACTTACAGTGCTTATCAGAAAGAACAGCTAAAGAGGCCCAAAACTTCAAGCCTGGCTAGGTCTCATGTGACACATATAGCTGAAACCATCTTGCCCTACACACAGTCCTAAAACACWTTATTAAATTAAATGGAATACACCTGAGGCACTCACAAGTGTTGCCATATTGGAAACCTGAAGAAACTTTTCTGTGTCAGTCAGTCTGTTGAATTTATTTGATGTGGAATAAGCTTGTTGCTTTACTAACTTCCATTTCAGTAAAACTGATCTTTGTGGTGTGACAACAGGCAAGACCTTCAGGAATGTTTGATGGCCCCACTAACATCCTGAAGCTCTACTTGACCTTGGAGAGCAACCAGGAAGTTGCTCAGAAATGCAAAAATAGAAAGGTGAAGAAGAATTAAGCATTTCAGCAGTCTAGTCTTCTGCTGTTCGTTTCCTCTTATATATATGCATATAGATCTACCAGCTGGCCTTACTGAAGACTGAAGTGGGAATAAAGTGTCATGTATTTGTCATTGAATAAAAGCAGACTCGTAAGAATGATGCTGAAAGTCCATCTGTTCTAAAATAACAGAATAAAAAAAAATAAAATTGTGTAAAGCAAGGCTAAACTGAGGACTGCAATAGAAAGTCCTGCTAGAACAACTGAGGATTTGTAAAATCTGAATGGATATGATTATGCTGACAAAAGAAAAGAGCTCTCATCACTGTATGTCACTGTATGTGAAAGGGAGAATACATGTGCAAGCAGAAAAACCTCTTCTGCTGGTTTTGTTTACCCTGCTGTGCTATCAGCAGAGGCTCTCTGGGGAAGATAAGGCCTGATTCACAGTTGACTTTAAATTAGCCTATGTTTTGACATTTAACTGCATCATTCCAATTCTTCACATTTTTTTTCTCATAGTTGTAAGAAAAACCCTGTTAAGTGAAATAGAGTTTCTGGAGATGTCAGATCTCTTTTGAGCACAATGTAACAGTTAATAGCACTAAGGTCTATGCACCTGCCTCACAGCAGCCTGCTTTTAAATTGATTTCCTTGTGACTTTTGGATTTAAATAAAATCTCTTATGTAACTCAGCACAACCTTGATATTTTTATTGCAAAGACTTCAGGACTTTTGCATAGAAAGTATTATTTACTCAAATGTTTTTTGAGTACTTGACCACAATTCTGATAAGACTTTTATTTAACTGTTTGTCCTGCTCTCTAATCATGAATAACAATTAACAAAGATAGCTCTTGCCCTCGGAAACTTACAGACTAACAATCTGGTGCTGAAATGGGACCTATGGGGATACAGACTTCACACTGAGGTCTAGACAGTGGTTAGTCTGTCTGCAGGGCCCAAGCATCATTTACATGGATATGGCTACAGATTACAGAACTGTCAGACAAATGTGCAGATTCCAAAAACTTCATGATAATAGATATGCTTAAGAGAAGCTGAAGCTTTCAAGATTTACATCTCAGTGCTTACTACTGCAAACTTAATTTTAAAAGACTTTTTAAGGAAAAGGAGAACCGTTATTTCGTTTCTGCATAGTTACTAAACATTTTATTTACTTTTCTTACATATTAGAAGACTTTCCATGAACTTAAAACACAACAGACTTAAACTGGCAACAGGAACATTTATGAAGCTTGTAAATAATTCTGTAATGCTCACAGCTGCAAGTCATTACAGAGAAAAATAAGTTCAGTTTAATTATGATCAGCTATGTATACAAAATGCAACAACATGAGCAGGTCTTTTAGATGTAATAAAACTCCAAGTGTTTGCCCATTTTCGTGTTTCCAAGCATAAATTGAAAGCTGACCACAGAGAAGGTTTACAAAACTTTCCACTGTTTATAAAAGAAGAAAACTGACACTGTGTGCAGTGGGGAAAACAAAACAGGAAATGTAATAAAAACAGGAATAAAAAGACATGAGGGAGATTTATTTTTAGGGCCTGTTCAGAAACGATGAACTTTCATCTTTCCATGCTGTCACCTTCATAGTGAGAATCCCTATCATTCAAACAAAAGCCTGGATGGTAAACATTAGTGTTTTCCTCTGCCGGTTTAATCATTAGTAAAGCAGGTCAGAAACAGGCTTACTTTCTTTGCGCCCTAATTGTGCTAGTTCCACGTACACGTCGGCTTCTCTCAGTACTCAGCGCAAAGAATTGGGTCTTAAAATGAAAGTTACACTTTGATTTGTCCCCATTTGCGTGTGGTAAGCAGCGGTTCCTACGTGACCGTGTTCACACGCCTGAACCTAGCAGCGCCGCCGGGGCCATGTGCCCGGACTCGGCGGTAGAGGCTCTCTCCTGCGTCCCGGCYGTTTTTCCCCTAAGTGACACCGCGGGGAGACCCTCTTTCCCATCAGCGGCTCCGCCCTGGCCRTCACCCCAAGCGGGATCGATGGAGCGCACGGGGCTCCCGCGAGCCGGAGGGCACGCTGGCCGCCCCGGACCGCCGGCACCCTCCGGGCAGCTCGCCGCCCCCCTCACCCCGGAGCGGCCGTTGGGCGCGCGAGGGGCGCTAACGGCTGCCGCGGCCCCGCTCGCGCCCCCCACTGCCACCGCTCGCGCTCCCCACTCACAGGTCGCGGCCTCCGCGAGGGCGACGGCCACGGCGAGGCCGGCGAGCAGCGGCAGGCAGCGCCTGCCCCCGGGCCTCATCGCTGGCGGGCGCGGGGCCGGGAGCGGGCAGGGCGCCGTGGCTGCGCGGCGGCTCCTGTGCGGGGCGGCGGGGGCGGGCGGGAGGGAGGGGCGCCGGGGCGGGGGCGAGGCAGGCCGGGCCGCCCTCCAGCGCCGGGCCGCGCCTCGGCGGCAGTGCTGCCGCCACGGTCAGCGGGGACCCGCGCAGCGCCAGCGCCTCCGACGAGACGCCCCGGGGGCAGCCCCGGGGACAGCGGCGCCCCGGGCATTGCGATGCAGCGAGTGTGAAGCGSGGAGGCCCCCGCGGCAGCGGGCGAGCGAGGCGACGAGCGGAGTGGCATCGTGCCGGGCCGCGGCGACCGTTAACGGCTGCACCGCTGCCTTCCCCACCGCTCGCGCTTCGGCTGCCGCAGGCGCGGTGCGTGAAGGGGCGGGCGCGCCAAAGGCGCTCCTGGCAACTGATTGGTTGTCCCTCCGCGGCCGTGGAGGGAGCCGCCGCTCCTATTGGCTAGCGGGGGGCCCGCCTCCTCCCGCCGCACCTCCCGAAGGCTCGCGCTCCGCGCCTTCGCGCGCCGCTGGTGTTAACAAATTTTGTCCTGGGCGGCGTCCCGTTAGCGGTAACCAGGGGTAACCAAGCTGATTACGCGTCCCCGCCTCCTCGGAGACCTCGGCGTCTACCAATGGGCGGCCTCTCCCGGCCGGGGCGCCGGCCACGTGACCCCGGCGCGGCGGAGCCCCGCGCTGAAGAGCGCTGCGGCCGCTGCCCCTCCCCCTCCCCCTCGCTCCGCCGGCGCGTGGCCCGCGGTCGCCCGGGGCAACCCGGGTCCCGCCCGCCGGTAACGGCCGCTCCGCAGCGGCCGCCGCCTCCGAGGGGCCGCCCGGCGCCGCGGCGGGCCCGGGGCCGCTCCTCGGGGCTGGCCGCTGCGCGGGGCAAGTGCGGCCTGTGTTTCCGGGAGCTCCCGGAGCGGAGCCGCCGCTGCGCCAGGTATCGGAGCGGGGTTTGGCGGCGGAGCGGGGGCGCTGCGCGCGTGCGCGGGCTCCGGGAGGCGCGGGGGAGCTCTGCTTTGGAGCCGGCCTTGGCGAGCGGGGAGGCCGCTCCCGCCGCGGGAGCAGAGGCAGCGCYGGGAGCGCCCTGCAGGAGCTTCTTCCCACCGAGGAGCCCGCTGTCCCGGCGCTGTTTGCACAGCTGCACCACAGAGCCCTGGCGGGCTCCTCGTTTGGGCTTCTGCACCCGCTTTGGTGCAGAACTCGCTTAACTTAACGCTTTAACTCCCTTTGGCTGAGGCGGGATCTGTAGTGTTGGGTCTGACATGCGACCTTCCCCGTGCCGTCGCTTGCTTGACTCTTTGGAATGTAATATGATACTACTAAAATACTGTGTTCTTCCAGCTAAAACCCCAGTCAGGCAAGGAATATAATATTAGGAAATTAAGTAGTTAAACTTTTTGAGACAGGTCTGCTTTAAGTGCCTTTAAAAAAAAAAAAAAAAGGAAAATATTGGAAAAAACCTGCTAAAAGTCATAGCAAAGGGAGAACACACTACAGTTTCTGAGTATTTAAGAGGCAATTATCCTGTGCTTTGCTATGGAAGTAGACAGACTTATTCCTCCGGTGGTGTTGGGTGCTCAGTGTCTTGGTTGGTWTGTGGTACTTTTGATCACATAACTTAGGGACTGCTAAATGGGACTTGATCTCATCYGCGGTGTGAAGAGGTAACACAGTTACCTGCCATGTTCTTCTTGGTCTCTCTAGTGTGCTTTTTCAGTTCTTTTTCCCCCAAAAGGGTTTTTAGACCTGATCTTAGTCCCTTAGTCACTAGCGCTGCCCTCCTTGCCTCGCTAGCTTAAGTGCCCAGGTCTGCAGGTTTGAGCTCGCGGGCTCGCTGGTTTCACTGCGCCTGCACAAACGTATATGAGCTGAGAGGTTTAATGTCTGCAGCAGCATTAGTGCATAATACAACATATGAAACTTAGATAGTATAGATATATCCTGTGCTTGTGTCAGAGATCAATGGGCATTTTTTTATAGATAGCTCAGGAAATATGCAGCCTCCGCACAGCAGAGTGTAACAATAGAGGAAARTGAAGTGTAACTCCTTTCCCTACTATTACTTGCTCAGAAATGAGATAATGCTTGCCTTCTTTATGTGACATGTTTTRGAGAAATTCTTTATTCTTTGGTATTTTTCTCCCCATTTTTAGTTTTCTTTTCACCTGAGCAAGATTTTTTTGCTATTGCATAGTCTGCCTCTGATCTTCCTTTAGCAACTTTTTTTATTTCTTGGGTCCTATTTGAATGTTATGGGCCATATCTGTGATGCAGAGGACTTTTTTT
>NW_020455071.1:789357-801921 GCF_003342845.1 Nothoprocta perdicaria
GTGAGAAATTATATGGGTATGGGGTATGCTCACTGGTGAAACTGTGGTATTAAAATTGTTAAATTTCTGTCAGTAGTAGCTTACTGGGCTGTTACATTTTGCTTTTCAGCGGAACTTGCTGAGAGTTAATGCAGCCTTACCTTCCAAATTAGCCTTACCTTCTGCATCTGAACATACCCCACTGCGAGAGGGGATTTGGGAGAGACTTTGGGGAGGAGGGATTTATTATGATCCTGATTTTAAAACTTGTTGTACCTGTAAATCATCTTGCCCTTCTTTAAGGAAGCTTTTCTGTTTTCCACATGCCAGATTTATGGAGAAGTTGTTCTCAAGTGCTCATGTATAAAGGGATGTAAATATTTAAAGAGTATCTGTTGTCTCTGCTCCAGAAGAAATCTGACCTGTTTGTGGCATTGAGTGGTGGCAGTTTCATACAAAGGCATCCCTGGATRCAACAACTTAATAAGACCAGGAGAAGTTTTTTTTAGATCCTACCTGGCCCGTTACCTAGACCGTCATAGCTAGGTATGGATGAGTGTGTTTGTTAAGGATGTGTGGGTTTTTTTGTGTGTTTTGTGTGTGTTTTTGTGTTTGTTTGTTTTTTCTGACTCTAGACAAATATGAAAAAAAAAAAACCACTGGGGAAAAAGTAATTAGAAGTTAGTTTGGTTTTAAGCTAGTTGTAGTTTAAAACGTGAAAGGGCTGTTTTTGTAAGAACTCTTGCAAATCTGAGTAACAAACAATCTGAGTAACAAACTTTAGCAAACATGTAGCAATTCAAAGTATTCCTACTCTCAGGGAGCCAGGTGAGCAGTAGGAAACAAATCTACATATCAGCTACTCTAATGCAGAAGTTTAAGCTGCTGATAAAAGGTTGGACTGGAGTCTCTGAGATGAAGGCACGGTGGTGATGGTGCATATTCCTGCCAGGGCCCCGTTCACCTTTGGAAGGGACTGGCATCCTAACAGAGGTAACAGCTCTGAAACAGCAGGGTGGCATTGCCTGAGCCTGTCCTGTGGAAGGCCTTTATCCGAGCAGTTTTGTTCTGCTGCTCTCTGCAGTAGCTGTAGCTGAAATAACAAAGGGAGTCTAAGAGTCCGTTTCTTTATGTATTTATGTGATGTGTAAGCTTTTCTGATTGTTTTTACATATTCATAAAGTAAATACACACGTGATCATTTCTTACTGTTTGGTCTGTGGAGCATATTGCGATTTCTTCTCTTTCTTGCTAGAAAAGCAGAAAATGGCATTGTAAAATGACTGAAGTACTGCTGATACTGCTTAAATTTAGGGACAAGAAGTTTGGAAGTTGCCTGTTTCTCAAAGCGTTTTCAAGCGAGCTCATGTTGCTTCTTGTGGCGTCCCACCACCCCCACCCTCCACCCCCTTAAAAGAAACTGCCAGTAAATGAACATGCTGAGCATCGTTCCTGCCCAGATCCTGTCATAAACGGAAAGATTCCATAAACATGTCCATCATCCTTTGACTTCTGCTGTATTCTTAGGCCTTGTCTGAACTTGAAATTGGTTCCTATAGACTGAAAGCTGTAGAACTGGGATGTTTTAGCTAGGCAAGCAGTAGAATTTCATAGACATATTACGTGTCTTATTGTCCTAGCTTACAGCTTCCCTTATGTGCACTGGTCACACATTATTATTTTGTGGGGCTGGTATGGTGCAACTGCCCACATATATGTAAAATGGGGACCAGGTTCTACTGCAAGTTAAGTTGGAGAGAATGGAAAAGTGGAATGTACAGTGAGTGCTATGAAGCCAATGGCAGAGACAGTCACTGGCATGTATAGGCGGCTGACATGTAGCTGACAGTATACATGACATGTACATGTATCCTGACATGTATAGGCGGCTGCTGCTAGGGAAGTGATTGGTTCTGGTCACTTGTAGGGGCTAACTGTGTGTTTCTTCATTTGCTTTTTCTGCTTGCCAGCAGTGACAAGACAACATCTGAGCTTCTACAGCCTCTCCCACCATCTTCTGGGGCATCCTGGCCTGTCCACACTTGTTTCTGTAGCCTGTGTGGCTCTGGATGGCTAGTGAAGAGGGATGTTCAATCTAATGGCCAATTGCTGCAACTGGCTAAAACGGTGGCAAGAACCTGTCAGGTAAGTGCACAAAAGCAGTTTGCACATCTTTGCTGACCTTCCTCCCAAACTGTATTTCATGTCCTCTCACTCATATTTAGCTTTTATTTGGTATCTTTCATTCATTAATGCTTTAAAATCAACCCACTAGTTTATCTCTTTCTTTCCAAGAGAAAACCAGTATATTTAACTTAAAACCAAAATGTATTCGCCACTAGAAGGGGTATTTTTTTCTGACTGAAAGACAGTATGAGGTTCAAAATATCATCCCTTTTCCATTTTSAATTTGGAAATTGGCAGGAATATGAGGTGACACCAAGATGACTGTGTAAAACTTTGCTGTTTTATTTATTATTTTTATTTATATTATTTTTATTTTATTTTTATTTAAGTGCAATATGTTAAAACACTGTATTGTCATGAGTAGCCTAGCACACACATAATACTCATTTTCTTACTGTTACTTATGTACTTTATTATTGCGTTTTGTGGTCAATTTGATGGCTCTGTTCTCACTTAAAGCATTAAAGTGTTTTCATACTTTTTGTTTCTTCGACATCCTGCATCCTTTTATTTTCAATTGGCGTCAATGAACGAATTTTATTTCAAGACATCTACCATATAAGAGGGGAAGTAAGGGGTACACATTTATTTACATTTCATATAAGATGCAGAGTTCCCTAGAATGCTGGAAAAGATTACATTTTGCAGAATGTGCTGTGATACAAAGAAGTATATTAAAAAGCTTTTTGACACCACTAATATATTATAGGTCGTTGTGAATTCAGAACTGCTCATGGCTGTTCTGGCTGTAGCTTATTGTTAAAGTGTAATTTACTGTGATCCTGCTGTTCATTCTTTTTTTTTTTTTCTCCTGATCTTTTTGTTTTTTTTCTGAAAGACCCTGAATTGCACCTCATGTGTGATGCTATTACAGTTTTAAGACCGGAGATAACCATGTTTTTAATAATCCTTCACTTAGAGAAGCTTGAGTGRATGTCAAGTTTGGCAAATTCCTTTGACTCCATGTGCATTGAAGGAATGATTGGGATATACATACAGATATTTTTCTTATTGCTTTGCTCAAAACCCTGTGCTGATAAGAATTCTGACCTGTAACCAGGTAGAGGAACTGGTCTTGCCATGTATTATAGGAGCCTGGATTGCTCCTGTTTGAACCAATGGCATATTGACTGTTTGTTCCACTTAGCTTATAGTAGCTTGTGTCATCTAGGAAGGTGTTTTATACTGTATAGTATTGTTCAGCTGCAGAGGTTGAGATGAGGATAAATTCCTCATATAGGCAAGACCACATCTTTCTTTCAGAGAGGAGAAAGAGTACAGCAAAATGGAAATGATTTTTTTTTTTAAATTATTAAGAGTCCATGATTGTACCAAAAAAGGGGATAGAATTTACAGTGCCATAAAAGCAAATTCCAGCAATCAAGTTCAAGTTAAAAGCAAGATCATTGTCACATGTGAATCTTATAGCWTAGTGTAAGGCTTCTTATTTCATGCACTGTTCTGTTTAATAAGATGGGTTGACATGCTGAATACCAGGTACACAATTGGAACAGTTCCTACTAGATAGGTTGAAACCTATTCTTTCTGCTACTTTGGGATAAATTTACTATCCATGTATTCAGAAACTTAATAGATGTTTGGATRTATTCAAAAACTTAATATATTAAGTGATATTTAGCTAGAGGGTTTTTTTTTTCTTTTTTTCCTTTGGAGGAAGGTGACGCTAATCATGGTCGGTCTTGACAATGCTGGCAAAACTGCTACAGTGCGAGGAATTCAAGGAGGTAAGGCAATCAATTTTTATGATGTAAAGTGACCTTTTAAGGAGAGAGTAAAAGTTTACTTTTTCCATTGTTTTTGTCTAATCTCTTAATTTATCTCTCCCTCATTTACTCTTACAAAAAAAACTTCTGAGATGGCATTCTGCTCTATAAGAGTCTAATAGCAAAAGTGAGTATTTCACAGGCTGTCTTATGTAAAGACCTCTAAATCAGTTAAAAACTAAAACTAACCATCCAATAATGTGTATGTGTCAGTAAACTAAATGCAAGATCCATGTTGTAAGTATGTGTAATTGGGAAAAGATCCTGTAAAAGGAAATATATACRTATGCACATAACTGAAAGGGTGGTTCTAACAAATTATATTTTATATCATTGCTTATAAGCAAAAATGTGCAAGCAGTTTTCTATATACTTATATCTATATTTACAATATTCACTATTTTTTCTTTTACAAGATTGCAGGAAATCTTGGGAGGGTATCTTGTAGCAGGAGTATTATGCATTGTTTTGAAAGGCTTAAAAGTTGGCACTCCACTTTAATTTTTTAATTTGTTTTTGTTATATGAATTCACTGACTTGCAACAGTAAAATAAAGTTACGAATATTCTCCCATTTATATCCCAGTGTTTTCATCTTGAAAACTTGAGTACTTTATTTAGTTTTCCATTGAGTTTCAAGATGTATCTTGCTGATTTTATTTTTTTTAATCATCTGAAATTGTTGGRGTTTTTTTGTTTGGTTGGTTTTCTAAAAGATTGCTAGAAGAATGTCCTGTTGGAAAAACAAGGCAAAGATGAATATGATATTTCTGATGGGAAATTCCATTAAAAGATGGTTTCCACTTCTGTGACTGTTTCCCGTGGCTGAGTACCATAGCTTGAATAGCATTTGGTCTAGAAGTGTGGGGTTTTTRTTGTTGGCTTTTTWAATTTTTTWATTTTATTTTTTTTCCTCCTTCTTTACCCAGGCTTGCAGACTTTCAGTTAGCCTTCAGGCCTGATAAAGGCTGTGCCTGATATAGGCAGTGATACAGCCTATAGGAGGAGACTGCAGTTATGATGAGTAGATTTAGCAGAAACCTATTTCAGGTGTATTTTGAGTCTTAGGATTTTTAAAGCCTGGGCAGATGAGCCTAGTCGTCAGAGTCATACTTGCTAATATAGATCTGCAGCTWCTACAGAGCTACAGAGGTTTTTACGATGAAGGCTGTTCAACAACATTGCTGTAAATTCAGCATCTTCGGTAACTGATTCTTTGGCCTTTAACAAACCCCAAAGTTCTCCCTGTTTTCTCTTGCTTGAGCACGTGCACATGGCGCACAGTGCAAAATGTTCTTCCAAATATATTTAGAATTGAAGCTGTAATTATCCACAAACAGGTATCCCCATCTCCTTGGTGGAGTTCTGGTTTACACTGTTCTGGCTGTTGTCTGTTCTGAATCCCAGTCTGTGGTGGAACAAGAATTCTCCCAAGAGCCTGGTGGTGCCTGACTGATGTGACAGTTTCCACATTGCTTTTCAGGTTGCTGAGGTYGCTTTTAGCCCTGCCTTTAGTTCTTGGTCTTTACAAGCTGGTTCACTGACCTTGTACTGCCAAGCTCCGTGAAGCAGTTGCAGAAATCCAATTAACTCACCCTCATAGAGTCTGCTCAGTGGTATGAGGCAGGTGCAGGGATCTTTCTGTCAGCTGGAGAGGGACACAACCAGCAGAAATGTTAATATAGAGCTGCAGCAAAAAGMATTTTGCATGGCAAGCAAAACCAAGGAGCATCAAAAAAAGCAAAACAAACAAAAAACAGACCTTGGATGAAGTAGTTTACACTTCAGTAGAACCTGGTCTTAGATTCTTTAAAGGCTCATCAGGCATTCACTTAATCTCAGCCCTTGGTTTGAACATTAGAGCAGTTTTGGCAGCCATGAGTACTCCATGAAAGCCTTACTTTTTTTTGGAGGGGGGTACTACGGAATGTGAAGCACCTTGAATCATAATGCTGTAARTGTTTTGTTGGTATTCTTTCTCAAACATGTATTAATACCACAAAATCGTATTTTTGTTCAGGCTGTATTTTTAATGCTTAAACACAAAGTTGATTGCTTTTTTAATTTTTTTTTCTAGTTCTTCTATTTAAATGAATGCAAAATAATATTATCTGAGGAGAAAGAAAATACTAATATAAAATATATGCTTAGCAATATGTCACCACTTAAGAAGGAGTTGTCCCTTGCCTTTGCAACATAAATTTTGCTACACAAATCACTAAGGAAACGTTTTCCTGAGAGTTTTCTTGTTTCAACTCTGACAGAGTCTCCTGAAGAYGTAGCTCCGACTGTTGGGTTTTCGAAGATTGACCTTAAACAGGGACGATTTGAAGTCACCATCTTTGATTTAGGAGGTGGCAAACGAATTCGAAACATCTGGAAGAATTACTATGCTGAGTCCTATGGTGTGATATTTGTCGTGGATTCCAGTGACATTGCRAGAATGGAAGAAACAAAGCAAGCCATGACAGAAGTTTTAAACAGCCCGAAGATATCAGGGAAACCCATGTTAGTGTAAGTAATATTAGTAAATGTTCTAATAATCCAAAACTTAGTAAATTTTGTGTTTCAGTAATCCTATTGAAGACTTATGTATAGTATAAATAAGTATACAGTACTTTGGCAGCATTTAAGTGCTAATGTTGCAGTTACTCTTTTCCCCTATTGGACTTTAGATCTATCTATATAGCCCCCTTTTCAGAGGAGTGTGTGGGTTTTTTTTTTTTTTTTTTTTTTTTTTAGCAATGGGGAAAAAATAGGGATGTATTTTCTAAAAACAAAACACAAACAAACCCCTTAAGATTTTGGTTTTGCTTCCAATGGTATGGTAAGTCTATGCAAGTTTGGTGTGACAACTTTGTGCAAAAAGTCTTGCTTCTACTTAGGTCTACATCAATTCCATAATTTCTAATAGCTGTTATAGCCTACAATACTAGAAAACTCTTGGCAATAAATACATCCTCTTCACCTAACACATGGTGGTGCTACTGATACACGATCAGCAAAACCTCACTGAAGAAAGCTTACTTTGATAGGTTTTGACTTTGGCTGCTGTGTCAGTGCATGTGCTTTAATTAAAAAAAAAATTAAAATTAATTTATAAAAAGAAAAAGTTTAAGGTTTCAGAAGGCTTTTTTTTCTCTTCACAGATCAGCTATAAATTTTCATAAATTTCTACATTTAGTTTTTGGAAAATATCATTAGTTACAGTAGATTTTCTTCTGCTATGAAAAAAGTGACAGGAAAAAAGATCCTTTTAATGCTACAGAATAAAACTGAAAATGGCAAAGGACAATCTATTTGTGTGATGGGCATAAGATTTTTGCCAAGTCAGTAGTTATACGCTGTTTCACTAATCTCATTAAGAATCTCTACTTGGAAAGACTGCTTTCTTTTAAGGAGTAATGATGCTCTTTTGAGGTCTGAGGTTGGWCGGTGAGATTGTCTAATCTGTTTTGATCACATGCAGTGTAGTTCAGAAAGCCAGTTGTAGCTGTGTTGAAAAATAGAGGAGGTTTTAACTTGCATTGCTGTCTGCMTGGTGGTGACACAGGAGAGGCAATAAAGCTATCTTACTGCAGGTACTGCAACTCAAATCTAGTTTTCTTAAAATGAAACTGTGATAGTTTGCAACTGTGCATGATTTCTAAATAATTTTATTTTCATTTAAAAAAAACATGTCTTCATGCTGTAATAGTGGCTCTTCATACCTACATAGGCCATTCMCTTTCCTGAAACTTAATTCTGCTTTTCAAACAATGTCAGCATCTAATCAGAAGGTAGAGTCTATTAACCAAGCCTAATAGTGCCTAAATTAAGTTCATTGATGTTATTGCCTTCAACCTGATGGAGTATCAAGCCCTCAAACAGAATTTCTTCTTGTAGTATCCCACTTCTGCAAAGCWGCCCAGTTCATCATAGTCTCATGGTCCCTGTAGGAGTCTGCATCCTAAACTATATATTCTCTAGTGAGGTTGTTTCTTGGCTTGTTTCTTGTTTATGAAATCTTCAGATTTCATAACCTTAGAAATGTCTTCAGTGTTGGATGGATACTGTCATACCATGCAGCCTGCAAGTTGTGAAACTGGAGGGCTTGGTCAWTGAGCGTCTGGTATGGAAATGTGTATGTGGAATGGAAATATAATGCAGAGCAAATGAGATGCGACCGGTTCCGTGCACTTTGCATTATCTGAAGATGAGTTTGGGGTGTGCTGGTGAATCCACGTCACTTGTACTCATCAAAAAAGAGTCCCATTGCATGTGTATGTGTTTGCATGTAGGTATATGAGGGAGGAAAAATATGTATACGTATACATTTTTTCCATAACAAATCCCTAAAAAGGAATATTTATTAAGAGCAGAATAAAGGAATGGCAGGTTTTCAATACTGCTGTGGAAGTACTATTTTTCTGATATTTTCCCTCTTCTAAAGAGGTCCAGCTTTTATTTAATGTTACTATTATTGTTTGTGTATACCTCAGAGAGAAAACCTTACCTTATCTGGAAAATACCATTTAGGGAGAAATAGTCTGTAAGCATAAAAATAAAATAATGAGCATAAATAGTAGTATCATATACTCTMTGTCTATGTAACAAATTACCTAAAACCTTGCAGAACTTGATGGTGAAATGAGTGTGTTTGGAGCTTGTACATACACACAGGAAGGGCAGTGTTTAGTACAAACAGTGCACTTGCCCCTGRATGTTTTAACCTACACTCCAGCTTTTCTGGATTTTATGTAAGTCCCTTCTCTGCTATGCTCTTGCAATGAAAAGCACAGTCTGGTTCTGGTTTTGTGGCACAGTGTTGTAGCTTCATGCCAGCTGAGACCCTGCTGCATGAGTGGGTCCCCGTTGTCTGGGCTGTTGCTTTGTTCCTGCAGCACTTGAAAGGAACAAGGAGAAACAGAAAACTAGTTAGACCTTTTGCTCTTTTTGTTTTCTGTAGGTATGTGAATTTATGTAGTGCATTATTTGTAGGCTTAAACACAAAACGCTATTTTTTAGTTAGGTCATGTTTATTAAAACTAATGCTTATTAGAAGTTATCAAAAGAAATCAAGTCATAGTTTCATTCCTTTAGAGAGTGTTTACTGAGGAATGATGAAAGCAGTATTGAAGCAAAACAAATAAGTGTTTATCTTGGATATTTTTGTTTCTTTTTTTAAGCATAGATTGAGATAATACACCAAAATTTCAACTGTCAGCTCTAAATTTTAGTCTAATGTTGCTTTTCCAATGCTCTGTGCGGTATCTTGTACAATGAAATATATGCAAGTATGTGCTCAAGATGGAGGAAAGACCTTTCCTGATTTCAAAGGCAATAATAGAGCTGCTGTATTCACAGTGTTAGATGGACTCAGCACCTCGCTGTCCCTTACTCTGTTCCCCCTCCTTGCGCCCCTCCCCTTTTCTTTTGCAGTGGATACACAGCAAAAAGACAATTTCCTTTTTTCCATTTTCTTTTGTGTTTCTGGGCTTTCATCTATCYGGAGAAAACTAATTTTGCCAGTTGAATCAAGAAAAATCAAATCTGTATAGCTAAGACTTGAAATATACTGCAGCTCAGTTTCTGAAGTCTCCTTCCCTCCTCCATTCCCTCCCTCTCTTTCTTCCTCCTTTTTTCTTCTCCCTATTATGCTTAACCCTAGTACTCATAGGAACAAAAAATTCCAATTAGCAGGTTATCTATAACATGTTTGTGGCTGTACTCTGTAATATTTTACTTTTTTAAAATTTATTTTTTATACTAGCTAATAAAGAAAAGAATGGTATTGGAATGGCAGTGATGGTAGAGAGGCTATCCCTATGGATGGAGGAATTAGTCTCTGGACCAGAATTCTGATTTCCCAGAGTGCTCCTTTCTTGGTAGTTTTCTCCCTAATCTACCCTTATGTTTATGGACTGTCTCAGCACATCTAAAAACAAAGCTTGAAATAGAAATTCTGATTGCTAATTCTAATTCTATATCAGCTCARTAAAGACCTACTAGAGCTTTTATTCTGGTTCATTTTTAGAGTTACTGCTGTTTAGAATATTAGGATTTGAATTCAGGAGAATGGTGGTTTGAACCTAGGAGGGAATAAAAGTATAATTTATGTGATTCTGTACTAATGAATAAACACATTYCCTGATATCCTCATCTTTTCTCGCAACTGTGTCATGCGGTTGTGAAGTCTCGTGGTTCTCCTTTCTTCCTCCGTGAAGCACGGAGCGCTCCGGCTGTGCAAGAGGCTGCGCGCGCTATGGGAGCCCTCGGCTGTCTGTTGCCTTTCAGAGTAGGTGTGAGGTGAATGAATTCCACCTGGTTTTGCTCTCTCACCTCTACCCATGTGAAACTGATACTGCTCAGTAGGGCAGCTGTTGTAGGAGCTAACTGTCCTTGCAAAAATGGTCTAAAAAGAGAGTTGGAAAGCCTTTTTTGTCTTCTACTTGCAACTGGTCTCTTACCATTACATTTGCAGATCTTGCACCCTGTACGCTTCCAAAACTTTAAGTATGTGCCTTCCMTATGAAAAAGGCATTCAAAAGATATATTGCATCTCTGATGATTTTGGGCACTTTGAATTAAGAAGATAAATATATTTCATATATATGATAGTCCCAAGGTGAAAGGAAGGCCACGTATGGCCCTCAGGAGTCTGAGATCAAGTGCTGTGTAAGGTGGCTGTGACCAGTCCTGTCACGAGCCAGGACCTCCCACTTGATCCTGGAGCCAGGGCTTGCACTCTGGCGTTGTCCCCAACGATACTGTAGTTCTAATTTATCATCTAGGTGACGATAAATTTGGAAGATGCATATCTGGAAGAATTAGGGTGGGAAAGAGGTAATTTTGGATTCCAAAATATCTAAATAATTTTCCAAAATGTCCAAATAATKTTGGGTATTTTGTCTAGTTAGGCTTGTGGTGTGTAGTGAAGGAGTTTTAATCATCATGTCTGGAGGGCTGGGTGGTTGGATCTGAAGTACTTTCATGAACTAGGTGAAAAGCTGTCTCCTTGGGAATACTTTAAAATCTTTGAGGTTTAAAAGTAGCATTACTTTTTTTTTTTTTTTTTTTTTTTTTTTTTTTTTTTTTTTTTTTTTTTTTTTTTTTTTTTTTTTNATGTGTATTTTACTGTGGGGGGGAAAAAAAGAGGAAACACTTTCTATAACTTTTTTCAGTGCTCATTTTTCCTGAAAGTATTGCTTTTTCCTTGAAATAGAACATTTCCACAGAATATGTAATTATTTATCTGTCAAAACAAAGATATTTTCTGTAAAGTACTGTACGTAAGTGGCATTTATGTCATTTAAACTCTCCTTAGACATCTGTTGTTTTTCGGCAGCTTTAAGCAGTACTAGCATTTGCAYTCTTCATGATTGTCATGCCAAGATGTCACCACAAATTACCCTGGGTAGAGGGGGTCTGTCTTTAGCAGCAGGTCCTGTTCTTCATGATAAAGAGTTTGGGGTGCAGCCCCAAGAGTTTGGGGTTGGGGCCAGTGGCCCGCTCTCCCTTTGGCTGCCTTTTCTCTCATCCTTATCAACTGTTTTATGAAATGTCTTCATCCTATAGATGCCTGTGTATGTCTGCCTGCTTTTTGCAGAAGAGAAAAAGAAACGCTGCTGGCAGAAGAGAGAAAGGGGTAATGTGCCTCTTTGCATRCTCCCCAGTGAAGGAATGGATGGGGAACAGTGGCCTTGAGGACTTGCTGTTCAGGGAGAAGTGGAGTAGGAAAGGAGTAGACTGGACTGTGCAGTGGGCACAAGATTGCTACAGTGGATGATGTCTTGCAGCAATGTCAGGATATAATTAAGAATTTTGGTGCCGTTCAATATGATACATAACTCAAACTGAAGTAGTGTGATGGSGTCGTCATATCTTCTGTTGCCACCTGTGGTGGTTGCAATATCATTTCAAAAGATGTATCTTAAAGTTCTGTTGACGTTGCCTGGTATTTGTTCATGGTACAAATTACTCTAAGGCCTTAATGTCGCTGTCGTGGCGGACTAATAATGGCACCTGGTCGAAATAATTACAAACAGAATAGAAAGAGAGAGAAAGAAGGAAAGAACTTTATTAAACCACAAGTGTTCTGTGCATATGTTCTATGCAAAATCATGTCACCGGCCCATTGGCTGCAACAGTCAGCAAAACACAACAACAAGGTTGTGACTGGACAAACCTCAGCCTGGTCAGCCCTGCAAGTTTTCTCACCCCRCTCTGCAGCCRAAACTTTTCCCAGACTTGTTTACAATCCTCTGCCACCCAAGCAACCTCTCTTTCTCACAGATACACTCCACAGTCCTCAAGGTCAACCCTCTCCGCCAAGGGAGCCAGGGACTTCACAGACCTGCTGTAATCCCTGACAATTCCCCCTTTTTGTATTTGTGCTACAGAAATGGCACTAATGGTTTGCTGCAGGGCCCTTTGCAGCAGACCAATCAAACAAAGTACCACCAGCAACACAACTACAACAATTACCCAAATTAACAAACCTGTTTTCACCAAAAATCCAACAAATTCATACAGCATGTTTCATCTTTACAACCATAACGTTGTGCTGACAATAAAAGCTTAATTGTAGCTCTGTTTTACAGGGTGGCATGTCCAACACTGTTGACATCAGTTAA
>NW_020455071.1:804481-805721 GCF_003342845.1 Nothoprocta perdicaria
GTCCTTAGAACCCTTAGAAAGTGCTTCCCATAGCCTCTCACCGACCTTCTGCCAAGCACTCACGCTGAATGCAACAGCGGAGGTGGCTTCAAACCCCTGTCCTCGGCACCAAAGCAACAGACGACGTAACCCATAATCAGTAATTTCAATGCCCCGGTGATCAAGCAAAGCCTTCCAAGTAGA
This sequence comes from Nothoprocta perdicaria, assembly GCF_003342845.1. Taxonomy (NCBI): domain Eukaryota; kingdom Metazoa; phylum Chordata; class Aves; order Tinamiformes; family Tinamidae; genus Nothoprocta; species Nothoprocta perdicaria. Next base: position 804,665 of record NW_020455071.1, read on the forward strand.
CAAAACTAAAGCTTCCTKYTTTGTAAGATTCTGTCCCATGTTTCTATACTGCCGCTCTCGGCGACTCCGCTCTCCGCGGCCCCACACCTTCTAGAGGTGTCGATCCCGTTCTCGGCGGCTCACCTTCGAGAGGTGTCAATGCACAGGTCCGGACCAGGCAGCTTCCCCGCTGCTCTCAAGCTACGCCGAACTGCGCCACCACCACCACTCGCCAGGCGGTCCACTTCATAAAATCACGTCAGGGTCACCAGATGTCGCTGTCGTGGCGGACTAATAATGGCACCTGGTCGAAATAATTACAAACAGAATAGAAAGAGAGAGAAAGAAGGAAAAGCGCTTTATTAAACCACAAGTGTTCTTTTATATGTTCTATGCCAAATCATGTCACCGGCCCATTGGCTGCAACAGTCAGCAAAACACAACAACAAGGTTGTGACTGGACAAACCTCAGCCTGGTCAGCCCTGCAAGTTTTCTCACCCCACTCTGCAGCCGAAACTTTTCCCAGACTTGTTTACAATCCTCTGCCACCCAAGCAACCTCTCTTTCTCACAGATACACTCCACAGTCCTCAAGGTCAACCCTCTCCGCCAAGGGAGCCAGGGACTTCACAGACCTGCTGTAATCCCTGACACCTTAAGCTTGCTATTTGGCATGTTTTCACTTTACCTTATTCTGATTGAATGTTTGCTTTGCCCATGAAGGCTATGTGTAGGAAAACAGAAATGCTTTAGATAATCAGTCTATTATCACAGAATCACAGAACGGTTGAGGTTGGAAGGGRCCTCTAGAGATCATCCAGTCCAACCCCCTGCTCCAGCAGGGACACCCAGAGCAMGGGGCACAGSGCGGCATCCAGGCGGGTTTGGAAGACCTCCAGAGAAGGAGACTCCACAGCCTCCCTGGGCAGCCTGTGCCAGGGCTCTGGCACCCTCACAGTGAAGAAGTTCCTCCTCACATGGAGATGGAACTGCCTGTGTTTCAAAATCTAAATATTATGTACAGGGAAAGTCAGTTGTAGAAAGTAAGAATTCTTGTTCTCAGGTTCATATCTTTTTT
>NW_020455071.1:805766-839409 GCF_003342845.1 Nothoprocta perdicaria
GTGTGTGTGTCAGTGTCATCAGAATTTAAAAGAGTCTTCAAGGCTAATTATTTTTCTTTTTAAAATTGCTTTCTTCTTCATTTTAGCCACTTACACTTCATAGTATCTAAGGAAATACAAGAACTGTGGGGCCAGGCAGTTTTTACTTTTTTTAAACTTTGACACAGTTTCTTACCAGAGTACATTTTAGCAGGTCATATGGTATGGCTGGTATTTTTACACCAGATGGTTCCCTAGGCAAGTGTTTTTCTTGGTAGAAATCTGCTTTTCTACCTATTGTTTCAGAGATGAGGGAATATAGTTATAAAAATCTCATGTTTATTAGCTTTAATTTGCTKTTCTGTATAACCATATAGATGAGATTTCTGATCATTATGAGTACTCTATGAAATTCTCATGATGATAATGTAAGTTTTGGTTTTGATTTCAGTTAATAGCACAATATGAAAAAGCTTTCCACAAGTCTGCCTGGTTTTCTGTCCTAGCTCTTTATGCATGTTATGTACATTGCTGTTTTCTAACCCTAAGTAGCTGTAAACTACTTGAATTATTTAGTTGTTAATGGATAGGTAGCTACTGTCATGAGCATTATTGAAATTTGAATTTTCTTCCATGATTGAAACAATAACTGCAGTGTCCTTGACTCGAACATGATTTATTTGGAAGTCCCTGTGAGGTGATGGGGAAGGGCCAGCCAGAAGCTCCTTGCAGCGGGAGGTACCTGTGTCCCCTAAAAAGGGAAACAGGAATAAAAGAKATAGGAGGAGATGTCTCTAATATGCGTGCATATACATACGTTTGAATATTTGTCTGTGCATATATGTATGCATATATGTATATAAGAGCATGTTGACTGTAGCAACTTTCTTCATATTTCCTGTTGACTTGCTTCTACATTGTAAAGGTGGCTATGGTCTATGTAACAGATGAGGGAGGTTATTTAATGGAGTAGCATCAGTGGTGCTGTTACCTGATTTATGTTCTCTACTGTGTRGATGAGCTTTCTTTCTCAGTTTAATGTTTAGACCTCTCTCCTTTGAGAACAGTTAATTTCGGTTGAAATTTTAAGCTCAGGTGGAAAGAATCCACCACCTGTTTTTAAGCTGTCAGCATGGGAGTAGTTTCATAGACTTTCAATATGAAAATTAATTGCATGCTAATAGGAAAAAAAGTCAGATTCAGCTTACTCTCTGTCTTTYGGCACTGCAGTGCCATTTGTTCTGGTTTCTCTGACTGTGTCTAGATAAAGCAGTATTGATTGTGCTTTTGCACAGCACATGGGAGTTTAGGAATGCATTCTTGGGGAGTTTCTTGGAAGAAACTGTAGCACTTCAGCTGCACTTTTKCTTTCTTTTAGAATTGAGTTGCACTGATTTCTCCTTCAGTTCCAAGAGGGACTGGGTGCAGACTAGAAGCCAACGAGTGGGATCATGTAAGGCAGCAGTCCACGTGCTCTGTCTGTGTCTGCACTGCCACAAGACCTGCTGCTGGAAAGCAAAGCAGTGGTGTCCGTGCCATCTTGCTAATTCAGCCACTTCCTGAGAACAAATGAGCTCACCTCAGGCACAGGTTGAGGCCAAGGGTAGCTGCTGTTAGCTTTCCCCCCTCATTTCAACAGTTTACAACATCAGGGGACACACGAAGGTACCTCATTAGAAGGTGGAAAAAGAACAAAAAGAGCAGGATATATAAAATGTAACTAAAAATATCTTTGTGAATTGTAGAGCTATTAAATCTTTCAAGGAGATTTTTAGGCATCTTTAGCTTTTATCGGCTCTTTTTTCCACCTAAAATATACATTCAGTGAAGGTGTTGACAGTAAAATGTCTGTTTATTTTCATTAAATGATAGGAACGTGCTATCTTTGTTACACCAGCCTCACTGTCAGCCATGATTTAAATGATCTGAGTTTAAAAAAGTGATTAGGGATGCATGAACATACAGACATGGCAACAGCATCATTATAAATGAAACTAAGGCTTGAAAAACTAGATTTTTTTTTTTAAAGGAATGCTGCATGGGAAGTAAAAAGTAAGTAGGACTAAGAAAATGAGAGGCAAACAATGTTGATCGTCTGGTGCAACTGGAACTTGGAGGATGGGCAGCTGCCACTGTCTCATGGAGCTGGTACAAGGAATGAGGAGCTCTGTGTTTGCTGCTTATCTAATCCTGACTAGAGGGTGGGTTTTTCCCCCTCCCTCCCCCCCACACTGGATTCCATTGCAAGTCTTGCAGATGTGAAGGGGTAGGAGCTGGCAAGACTCACTTGATCTGTAGATGTAACGTGTCTGGAGTCTGTAATCTAAAATGTTGGATTTTTTTTGCCACTGTTAGTGAAAATGCTATTTTCACGTTTTCCATGTGTCTTTAAATGGGAATGTCCAGGTACTTGCATATGCCCAAGGATTTCTGATGTTAATTATGTTTCACTTCTTAAAATGCAGAACTTAAACACATACACATTATTTAATCTTTTAAGTTGCATAGAGACTGCCAAAACTGGCCAGTGTGATGTGTTAAATGTAAAGAATTAAGATCGTGTTTTTTGTGAAAGTAGTTGGAAACAGGAAAGAAGCCTTTTTGCATATTTCTTTCACAAGCTTCTAAGAAAGCATTGATTTTGCTACAGTTCGTGATTTGATTAGATTGCTATATTTAAAACTGAGTCTTGCATTACCTATGCAAGTCCATAAATCACTCTGAAGTATAATACAGAGCACTTTTTATGAAAGTGTTAAGTTCTATTTTTAATATATTAAAATAGCTTACCTTGAATGAAACAGTATTCTTTATTCTTTTTTTTTAATTTTGTGTCAGTTACGTTACAAAAATAGCATAATGACAAGTTTAAAGCTTTCAAGGATGCTTAAGTGCCTGCCCATGTATTGATGATGTATGTCTTCGGCATGAGTATTAGTTACTGAGGGGAGCTTTTCCTCTCCTGTAATTTGCACATCAGCCTTGTGTTTTGAAGTGAAACTCCTGGCCTTYTCCAGTGTGAGCAGAACGTCACGGAGCCACTTGGTGGTCTGAACCCCCCATTGCTGGTTTTGGCCATGGGTGTAGCAATACAAGTAAACCAAGTCCAATACCGAGCTGGGATTTGGACCCCCCAGCCTTGGGATGGATACTGGAATCCTGCTGTGAGGCTCCTGTGCAAGTTGGCTGCTGGAGCATGTAGGGAGGCAGAGGAGCTCGGAGCTGGGCTTGCTCAGCCTCAGAAGCAGCGAGCTAGAGGGAGGACTTATTCCTGCCCACAGCTGCCTGATGCAGGCCGTGGAGACCCAGTTCTTGTCAGAGAAGCAGTGTCTGAGAGCTGCAGCCAGCTCCCGTCCAGCTCAGAAATTCCTCTCCAGTTTTGAGCAAGAGGCTTCGATGAAGGGAGACTGCAGTGACAAGTGCTTAGCTGCACAGGCTTCACAGCGACAAGAATACGTCCTATCACTGGTTTATAGAAGCGTCATTTTCCCCTTATCTGATAGGATCTGCCTATGTAGTTGAATAGTCTGCCAGTCTGTTAACACTTAGCTTTTCAGCTGTTTTTTTGACAGATGTCCCCATAGTTTTGGTGATGTGGTCTTCTGTCTAACAWGTTCAGAAAACACCAGCTCAATACCTCTGTGTAAGATATACTGTTAAAATAGATAACCTGAGGTCCGTTTAACAATACGGAGGACAGAGCATCTTGCGCTAATATAATACTGTTATTTCATGGTGTTAAGATGGCCTTTGGCTCCTTTTCCTCTCCCCSCTTCCTTCTCCCTCTATTGATTTTAAATTCAACTTTCCTTGGAAGTAAGAGCTAGCTAAAGTGCTCCAATAGTCTTTCACTGTTCTGGTTTCAATGTGCTTCTTGAAACCTTTAGGTGCTTTCTTTGCTTTAGTCCTCAGGTTCATTATTTTTACTGAGCATATTTGCTTTATGTATAGATATTTTTGTAGGTCTTGAAGTCAAACTTAATTTGAACCAAGTTAACATAAGCAAAGATCACAAGGGCATTTAAAAATACCTTTTTTTTTCTTTTCATTAAAGGTAATTAAACCAGTCATATGAGCCTTAACTCGTTGAGATTAGCAATATTCTTAATGTTTCCCAAAATCATAGGCAGCTGGTTGCCATAGCATGGCTTATATTTTGGAGAAAACTTTAGCTATTGAAGTGTGGAAGAACAAAAGCATGTAATTCCTCTCATTCTTACCCCTTCGCGCGCGCGCGCGTGTGTGTGTGTTTGTGTAAACTATAAAATTCAGGAAGAGGTGGAGATCCTGTCACATTCTTCCATCTCTGCTTGGAAAAATGCATCTTTTTGGTGAGATTCATGGAATGGGAAGAAAAATAGAGGAACACAGAGATTCAGAGTTTGGCTCAGTTTTTATACTGAAGAGGCACCATCAATATTGCAGATATTTTATTTCTTTGTCATCTGCAGCATGGGCAGCACCAGCAGCATATTGCTTTGCAAGGGTTTCTCTTTCGATATTTGACTGCAAGCCCAAATTTTTCCCTTGATACTTGAACATATTCTTGAGTATTGTTCATAGTCATTTCAATGTTGTTGATCATCTCCCCTTGCTCCTCCATCAGAACTGATATCTGGATAAAAAGTTCCTTCAAGTCTTTGATCTGGTTCTCCAGACTGACTAGTTCTTTGTGTCTCTGCTCAATCTCTGACAGCTGGGCCTTGGTGATTTTGACTTCAGTGAGCAAATTTTCATTAAAAATCTCCCATTTTCCTTGTTGGAGCATGTTATTGACTTCGTCATCAGATACCTCTTTACCAGCAACTTCYAGCTGACGAACAATAAATCGTCTGCATTTTTCTTGCTTAGCAGTTATAGCATCATTGTAGGAGAGCATTGCATTTAGGTAACGCTGGAACAGGAAAGCATGGTGGGAAGTCAGAATTCTAACCACGGCAGATGATGACCCATGTTCGTTTTCAGCTTTTTTCACAGTTTTTGACAGTTCATCCAAGCATTTTCTAACGTGCTCTGCTTGAATTTTTATTTCTCTTGCTATGTTAGATTCCTTTTTAAGGACGCTGAACCTTCTCATTGAAGATACCAGMGATTTTTGTTGTAGACTGAACTTATGCACCTCCTCCACCAAATTATTAATTTCATTCTGAAGCTTCTGGATTTCATGCAAGTGCCTCTCGGCTATGGGCTCCTTCTCATAAATTATAGCCTGCTGCTCAAGCTCTTCATGCTCTTCTTCCTGTGCGGTTGTAGAGCTGCTTTCTCCAGCTAGCTGCAGTTCTTTGGCCCTCTGCTTAAGCTCTTGAAGGCGATCTCTCATGGTTTTGTGTTCAGGACTTTTTTTACTTTTTTTTTTCTCTCTTGCAACACAAAATTAACTCCAGTATCTTTTTTCTTGTTTCACTGTAATCAGAGTATAACAACAACAACAACATTCCATGTTAGCAATTATCTGTATATGTGAAAAGTAGTTCTGGAGATTAGAGAGAGCTACTTTCCTCAGTACAAAGGTGAGGTAAAAGCAGCAGCGAGCAAAAGGTAGAGGGACTGAGAACAAAAGTAAGATGCAGGTGATGCCAGTGCACTCCACCGCGTAGGTTCTGTAGCACTGTGGCAAATTTGTAGCATAGGATCTAGASTTTAGAAACGCTAAGGGCAAGAAATGATTAGGGCATGTAGAGATGGTGTTTGTTTTGGGGAGGAAAAGAAGCAGTTCACATTCCAATTTTACTGTATTTCCTTATTTGATGAAAGGAAAATCCACTATAAGTCTTAAAAAAAAAAAAAAAAACAGAAGTGAATGTGCTGCTCCACTTCTGTATTCTCAGTGGGAAACAAAACTTCAGCTTCTGATGTCGTGAGACAAATCCTCTAAAGAAAGATCATAATTTTGATTCAAGTAAGCTATTTTAGGCTTTTAGTGCAGGTACAGCTAAAAGTCTATCTCCCTTTTTTTTTTCATGCCTTCCCTTCACTGCGGAGCTAAACTGATCGTAACAGAAACACTTAATTCTATAYGAAAATAGAACAACAGAACTGTAATAATTTAGTGTTGAAACATATGTTTTGTTAATATCTGGGTATTTTTAAAGGTGAATTTAGTATTCTCAGTGTTGGAGCTTGAAGATTTTTCCTAAATCCTTTCTCTGTTGCCATCATGTGCTCTTATACTGTTATTTGYAATATTTGCAAAATTTATGCAAGCGTAATCTGTACACCATCTCAGGATATGATTTGGTACAATTTTTCATTTAATAGAAAGTGGATCTAGTTCTATTTTCTTCCTTAGCTGTTCTGGGAGCTTTTTATGGGGATATTTAAAACCTCTGAGAATGTTATTAATGGTGTACCTATTCAAGTGATATTGAACTTTCTACTGGAAATGGATTTTATATAAGACATGAGGAACATACCTTTCAAATGATAAGTGGTAAAGCACTCGGTCTGGCCTCGTGTGTTCATTCTTAATTTCATCAGTTCTTTCTGAACATAGAAATATTTCTGAAAAATATTTAACTGTCTTGCTTGAAGACCTCTTTCATATTTTTTAGAAAGCTCTGGGAATTGGCAAATTGTAGGAGCTGTTTCATGTATATGTATCCACATTTATTAACAAAAAGGAAGTAGTAGTAAAAACTGCTSTTGAATGTCTGCCTGTCTTAAACCTAACAATGCCCATGGAAGGGGATCTTCACTCAGTTGTGCAGACCAATGAAATGCAGACCAAGTGACCCTGAAAGATAAAAATCATGAATGTGAATGTTTTTGAATTCAACTTTAATCTTAAGAGGCTTATATATAAGGAACAAGGATTATGGAAGGATTGCTTTGGGGTTTTTAAACTCTTCCATTCATTGTGCCCTATCCTGGGCTTTGAAATTTGACTTAGCTCTTCAAAATTCACATATTGAAGAAAGTGCTTTTGATAGTAAGAGGTTTATATTGTATAGCTCATTATATAGAGGAAAAACTCTTAATACTAGCAGGAGGCTCCCAGGAGCCTTCAGATGCTACTCATGTTAACAAACTTGGGCTTAAAATATGTAAAATGTCCACTCCACACACTCCTTTATGCATCTATTGGGCAGCTTGCCTTTCTTTGAAATATATGTGTGTGTGTGTGTTTGTGTGTGTGTGTGTGTGTGTGTGTGTGTATATTTGTTATGGCTGTTTCTGTGCTGTTGCTATTGAGTACTTATTTTTTCCTGCTGCATGAGCAAAAAGGGGTTACTTTATTCTGTACGAATCAGAATTACTTATCATTACAGCTTTAATGTTAACTAATATTTGGATTTCCTCATTTGGTTTAAAACTTTGTGTCAGTGGTTAGTTTGCAGTTGGCTGGTATGTAGTGCTGTCAATGGGATGTCACAAATTCTGCCAGCCAAAAAACTATTTGGCCAAAGGTAACTGAAGTTACCTTTGATGAAACTGAGTAACTGAACTCAGTGATAACTGAAGATTTAAGACTACAAAATGATTCTGAAAGTTGTGAAGTTAGATATGTGTTCCACTGGGCCTGAGATAAGTGTAGGTCTACAAGTTGCATGGGCACAAATAAAAGGAGAGATTTCATCTTTCAGCGCTTTATTAGTAAACMAGGCTTGCTCTTTTAAAATCTGAGACAATTTAGGTTGCCCTTTGGGAAGCTGATGTGTTTGCCTTAATCCTGCTCACTATCTTGTTATCTTTGCCTGATTAAACAAAGCAACTTGTTACTGAGGATAGATAACTTCTGTGTTAAATATTTCTGTTGGTAATTTTAATATGAAGAAGCCCGAGCTTTGATGCATGTCTGCATGTGCTTAGGAATATAAAACCCTGTACCCAGTCATCTGTTTTAGCTGAGTGAAAATTTCTATTAGGTGTGCTTAGAAAACTTGTTGAACAGTTTTTATTCATACAGGAGAATATACTTTCTTCAAACATTCCGTGTTTTTCTTGGACAATGCTCAAGAATGAAGAAGAATTGAAGTGTTCAGAAGCAGATGATTGTGGAATAAACTCGTTTCCACCACATTAAGTACGGATTCTGGAATTGCTGASTGTGCTCCGTGCCATGGCTGCATTCAGAAATGAGTCACGGCCAACTCTGAAACCCTGTCCTGCTCTTAGCAAAGGTCCATATCCTTAAGCAGTGAGTGTTCAGGAARGCTTCTTTGCCTTGCCTTAAAATTTCTCACTGTTCCTAAAAGTGGACTCTTTGCACAGAGCTGAAGGATAATATTGTTTTCCTGTAGGAGTCTGTGAGATGCCTGGTTAGACAGCCCAGATTTGCAGCTGAGATGTCCCAAGGGAGATGGTGAGAGTGCTCTCCACATAGCTCCTAGTGTTCTGCCTGCTCCCCTCCTGTGGTAAAGATCAGTTCATGGAATCTGTGGTTTGTATTTRGGGTCCTCCAGCTAATTCCATGTCTCACTTTGAACCAATTGTTGAAGCACAGAGTAGTATTTTCTGGCTGGTTTTAGAGATTTCAGGACAAAGTGATAAAGCAGTAGTTCTATAGATTTTTTTTTTTTTTTTTTAAATCCCAAATTCTAAAGACTTTTTAGTAAGAAAATGCACCATTTCCCTACAGCATACAAAATGCTTCCTTTTGGAATGATGCAGTAATTTGTCAGTATGCAGATGATTTTGCTACCTCCTAACAAATGACACTGCTGTGCTTTCTCTGGTCCCTAATGCATATTTAAACATCTAAATAGATTTTCGCACCACAAGCCATGGAATCGAACAGAGTGAACATGTTTTCCACAGAGTTAAATCTTTCTGCAGAAGGATTAGCTGAAAGCAAAGCTAAAATGTCACAAAGATCAATCATCAAAAAGAATAATTTAATGTGGTTACTAGTGCATTTTTTCCTTAACTTTTTTTATTCTGTTATTGTTCTTTTCCTCTGCCCCCCACCATCACCTTAACATTTGAATTTAGTGTTTGGTGATTAGAGATCCACTGCAAGAAAAGAGAAAAAACTTGACAGCTGTGACAGCTACTAGAGGTACGGTAACACACTGCGGTGTATGATCAGGCACACATGGAAGTAATTTATTGCAAAACACTAGTTGGAGGTGGGAAAAACACAAGATATATCTACTGTATTGCAGTAAAGCCTCTGCATGGCTTAACTTGCTGCAGATCACACTGTAGCAGACGACCTGTGAGTCCTTTAAGGTRCCATTTGCTTGGAGTGCTTGAGGGCTGCCTGGCACCACGAGGCTGCTGCAGGGCAAGTTCCKTGTGGGGCATGTGAGAGGCAGCTGGGCTGCCAAACGAGGCCTCAAAGACCTGACCCGAAACTCTGCTTTGGTGCAGCCTAACACATCTGTTGACCCGTGTTAATTTAACATGGCTTGACAGGCTGATGATTAAAAAGCAAGTTATGAGGGAACCGTTAATGCTTATGAGAGGTGGCAAGACATTCTGGTATCTAAGAAAGTGCAAGTAATTACTGGAAAGTCTTAAAGTGTGTGTACAGTCATCCATCAAAACACATTAGTTTCTCAAAAGGGCAGTTAGGAGTTCTTCATAAGGTTAATCTAGCTTGAGAATAAATTAATTGCAGGAAGAGAAGAATTACACTGTGTTTCATATTCTTAACTTACATGTTTTTGATGGTTTAAATGTTGTGGCCTGGAAATGGCCAGATGCACAAAATTCCTTGGCAAACAAAAAGGAACAGAGTTGTGAGATTGTCATGGGACTCTTTGCAAAGTATGAATCATATCAGTTTTCTCTCAAGTATTGAACTTGTGGAGAATTAAGCAGAAAACACTTCAGGTTGCTGTTGACTGGATTTTTTTTTTTTTTGTTCTTATTTAAACATCAGTCACACTGAAGAGTGGAATGTAAGCAGCTTGTGTTTCGTGTCTCTCTTCCTATCTGGCTCACTTTCAAAACCAGCCTCTGAACTTGCTTGCCAGTTAAAGGTGTTTAATTGTATTGGCGATTGAAATAGCTGCTGGTTGGAAATAAATAAGGACGTCTTCCTGACAAAGATAACCTTTAAGGTTGTTGTCCTGACTTCTTGATTGTGTCACAGCAGAGCTTTGTTCCTGTCCCAAGTCTTTGTGGCTGTTCTGYGTGTTCGTGTGTACGCATAGGGGTGCATCCTGTGGCCCTTTCTGTTGAGATGAAAAGTTTTCCTTGAGACTCTTGTGAACAGGAGGGGAATGTCTATTCATATAGAGCTGCAGAAAGGAGATGGGTAGACTGAAAACACTCATGTGATTCTGTGTCCCTCACACTATCACGTTTTTTAATATAAAGAAGCACAAACTAACATGCCCTCACTGGATTTTTTCCTTGTACACATTTGAGGAAATTGGGATAAATAGATAAATAGCAGGAGACTGACTATGGAGTAAAGGTGAAACAAATCAGTAGGTAGAAGAACATTAGCTTATTAAACTGAAGTTCCAAKTTCTTGACTGTTGAAATTAAGAGCAGCTCTAAATTCTCCTAAACATACAAATCTTAGAGCATCAGTGAGGCTTGTCCATGCTTCCTGTAGCCATTCTCCAGTCATAAAGACTGCATCTTTGTTTATCTGAACTGTTACTTACATTGAATTAGGGATATCTTMGGGAACTGCTAATGGGTATTTAAAAAAGAAAATCCATGGACATGTTGTTGTCCTAATAGTATGGCTGCGAGAATATAGTCAAACTGATGTAGCTCTGTGCCTATTCTGGGTACATTTAAGAGCCGTGTCATACTGAAAATATGGCCAAAGAACAGGAAAGGTGGTCTGTTTTTTGGAGGAGGAGGTGGAAGGGGTAAAATACTACACACTCTGCACAAGAGGAAGAGGAGGAGGAAGAATCAGACCCGGTGTTGTTCTCTACTGGTGGTATTAAGAGCTCAAGGAGTACTGATGTGCTTTCAAGCATGGATTATTTGAGGGGGAAAAAATAACCAAAGATTGTGCATGCTGCACTTGAACTGGGTCACAGTTAGTGTGACATGGGCTGCACCTGCAAGTCTTGAATAACAGAACAGTGATCTCACTTGGAGGAAASAGTCTGCAGGTTATTTTCTGTAATTAGTAAGAGATCTGAGCATCTCTTGATAGAAAGCAAAACTGAAGATTTATTTATTGTTTTGATAGTGTTTTTCCTGTAATAAAACTTAAATCTGTATTAAATCTTTAATGTCAGGAGGTCTGAGGCTCTTTAAGAGATGCCTCAGACCTAAAAACAAGTAGATCCTGCTTTTGTTTTGTTTACTTCAGACAGGAATAATACTGGAAATCAGCACGTCTGCTTGATCAGCTGTTAGAAAGATGATGCCAGCTACAGGTCACAGAAATCCCCAAGGAAAAGTCATTCTCTCCTTTGTCAAGTTACATAGTGAAGGTACAGATACTGCTCTATTTTAAACCRGAATTTGAAAATGAATTAGCAGCAAGAGATGGGATTGCAGCACAGTGTGAAGGTGAAATCCAGTTTGTTTTCTAGACATGTCATTTGAATTGCTAGTTAACAACTTCCCCTAAGATTGCAATGCTTTATCTCTTTCATGATCGTTTTTCTAACGGTAGAACTGCAGACTCAAAATTTGTRCTATGCAAAACTTCCAACTAGTTTTCATTCCCATTTCTTCTCTGTCAGACCATGCAGCCTGGTAGTTCTTTTTTTTTTAAAAAAAAAAAAAAAACACCCTTATAGACAACTTGACTAAAAGCTCTGCTGTTTGTCTAGGTGTTAACAGATCTTCAAGTCTTCAAGGTGAAGTATAGGATAAGAATAACATTTACAGTTATTAAAAAAAAAAAAAAAATCCAGTGCAAAAATATGTGGCAATACCATTTGTTTATTGACTCTGGAAGTTCTACATCTGGAAGTCAAATGTAGTATCTGTGTGGCGAGGCCAGGGACCAGTTTGGAACAAAGCCAATAAGCATGATTCAACTCATAGCAGAGTATGTCAGAGAAATTACACCTTTTGATGCATAAGAATATGATTCAGATCCGAGGTGGGAAGGAGGCCATTTACCTTGGGTGAAACAAATTACACTTATTGTCACTCTTGTGACCTCTTCAAAAGGATATATGAGAAAGGAGTTGCTCTAGGGTTGCCTGGAGATACTAAAACAGGGTGAGTTTTGAATCCTATATATACGTATTTTCTATATTTAACTGTGAACTGGAGGAACCGGTTCAGGACAGGGTTGAATTGGAGAAGTGTCTCTCCCTTCTCCCTGCAGCTAGATGTACACAGACTCTCAACTGATGTTAGCAGSTCGATCACCTTGGGCACCTCATGTCACCAGGTTTTCATTAGAGCTCATCCTCATTTGCAAAAGCTTGTTTTGCCCAAGAATCAGAGGTATGAAGAGCAGAAGAAAAATGAAATAATGCCTAAAAGTCTCTACAGGAGATCTGAGAGTGTTTGGTAGTTCTTGAACTTGCTTGTTGGTGTCAGAAATGCAGAGAATTTTGTTTTCTGTAATTTCCTTGGTAGGCTAAAGTACAATCAATAACTGAAGAGGGAAGAACATGAAATCCTTAGGAACAGGGAAACAAATCTGATAAATCCACACCTTTCTTTCTGTTTGCTCACCAGGAATTTGAGTTTCATGGATGTTAACGTAAACAAACATACAGAAACCAACAAAGCATTTCCTGCTTTAACTGCTCAGACCCTATCTCTCTAGTAGCAATTTACTGATTGCCGTCCACAGCAGTAAAACGCAGTGCAACAGCGTATCAGAGAGAAGCTTCCTATAAACCATGTATGAAAGCAGAAGATATTGGGTTTTCCCTTGTGTAGATTGCAGTTAAGTTCAAAGTTGCCTTCTCATCTGTTTTCCCCACGTGCATTAAATCGTGATTAAATTGCTCCCAAATATGGCTTTTCAAAGCGGAGCCTTAAAGATTAATATTCTTCATCTTGGCTAAATCATTCACATAAAAATACATTTTTGGTAGGCTGCTTGTATTCATTGACTGTTCTGATACTGTTGTGTTTTGATCACAGAGTTTACTGCCCATTAATTTTGATGAGCAACAGGCACTAGAACATGGGCAGCTAAAAAACTTTGCTTGGAGCAAACTATTAAAGAACAAATAAAAAGTCTTTTTTTTTTTTAAAATCTTGGCAGGTCAGGATTGACTCCAAATTTGGGATCTGAGGCAGCTGACTGTGATTAGACTTAACCCAAAAAGCAGCATTATTAGAAGGGTTATTTTTCACYGATTCCCCTTTAGAGTGTGCCCCTACAATATATACTTTTCAGTGTTATGTGTGAGAGTCCCATACAAATGAATGAAAATCCAGAAGTTGGAAAGCAACAAATATTGTATATATATATATATAAAGGAAAATTAAAAAAAAAAAAAGGGGGGGAAAAATGATCAGAGCAGGAAAAAAATGAAAAAAGAAATCACAACTTTTTGACTATTTGGATTTTGATAAAAGCTGAGATAGTTGTGTCCTTTTCACGTTAGATTTCTTTTCACAGAACCTTTGGAGTGTAAACTATAATAATGGTTTGTTTTCATTCTCATCAGTAGCGTTAGATTTTGGAAGCACACTGAGGAACACGCATAGTTGCCATTCCGGCTTTGTTTTTCACTGGCATGTCTTCTGCCTTTAGGAGACCTGCTGTTAATTGAACCACAGGTGTTAGCTGTGCCAACGCACACATACACTCCCTTGCCACACTGTTTCTCCTGAGACTTCAAATAAAGTTCAAAAGCTTTCTAGCTGTTTAGAAAATAAAAAAGGCAATTGGTGCCTACCTTTTATTTTTGGGGAAAAAGTTTATGTTGTTGTGCTGTTGTTTGCTGTTGTCTGCAAAACTGAAATAAGCCAAGCACAGTCTTATATGTGAAGCTTTTCACTTGGTAACTTAATGGGATAAACCAACAGACACTCCCGTGCTTTCCAGTATGTTTTGATTATACAGCTCCTACAGTTTTTAGACACACAAAAAAGTTGTGTGTGAAGTTGTACTGACCAGGAAAATTAAAATCAAGCTCTATCTAACTCTCACATACTCCCTGAAGAAGTTTTATGCATAATTTTTGCATTCCTGAGCATGAGCAATCGCGCGATGATACCGTATTCACCCAGAGAAAGATCACATTCTTTGTGGGATACATATCCATTATCAGTATGTTCTGACACTTAGGTGCATTTACAATCTAAAAGGACTGTACAATCTACTATTTTTTCCCCCCCCCCCTCAAACTGGCACTTTTGTAAGCACTGAGTAAAGAGAGCTCCTTACCTTGTAATCCTGTGCTGGTGGCAGCCTCCCCTTCATCCTCTCCCAAGCAGCTCCTAAGGGCGAGCTCGAGTGCAGCCGGAGAAACGCTGTTCTGGCTGCTTCCCTAAGCTCTGTATCCCGAGCGGCCTTCTGTGAAATGCTTCCCTCATGCCTCCCGCCGGTTCTTAAATAAATAGGTGCCCGGGGTTGTCCTGGGGGAGCTGCGGCGGTGCTGGAGGGACGGAGCGAGGAGCTGCCGTAGGCGGCTGCCCGCGCCGGGCAGAGGGATCGCTGCCCGCCCCGGGAATCTGGTTGTGCCTGTTCGGAGGGCAGGCGCGCGGAGGCGGCGCCGGCCTGTCCAGGGAGGCCCCGCAAGGCGCAAAACGTGCGGGCTGCGGGAAGCACAGCCGGAAAAAATCCACACAAGAGGTACCCCGGCTCCCACCAGAAGTGGGAATGGGCTGGCAAAGCAGGGGGTTGACCTTTTACCCCCTAATATCAGTAGTGATGAGCTGGGTTCTTAGGAGCTCTTAGTGCAACACAGCGCTTGTTTTCCGCTTCTGTGYGAGATTAGCAGCTCTCATACCAGTTAAAACAACTACGAACTGGTGTTCTCCTACCTCAGTCAAAGCCATCTAACTCTGTGTTGATGGAAACCAAATATTTGTGATTTTATCCAGAAACGTAAATTCTTGCAGATTGCTAAAACTTTGGAACGTTTCTTTGAAGTTGCTTTTGAAGAGGCGAGCGCGTTTTTCAGAATCTCCAACACTGCCTTGTACATTCTTTGTGGATTTTACATTTAGTTTGGATTTTGGCTATGTAGAAAGTGCAAAATCACATTGTATTTTATGCTTATGTTCCAAAATCAAACAATACCAGTTCAAAGGAAACAGTAACATGTTTCACAAAGAAAAATAATAGGTTTCAACAGGAGCATAAATATTACTGAAATATTACTTAATAGCTTTGCACATTTCCAAGGTATTTGCCAAGTAGTAATATTCTTATGGACAAAGGGTCTAACAATACTAGCTTTTAATAAGAAACAGCTAATGGGAGCAAAAAGCCCCTGTATCTTCTTGTTGCCAGCTGGTTTTGCTAAAGATGAAAACAGAAGTTTGTTGACTTGACCTCGCCTGTGAAGTTCTGTTTATTTCTTACAGAACTCTTAGATCCTAAAGGAACATAAAAGATTTCCTGTGCATTTGTCTGTAAAACATATTGTGGAGCTCCATCTAAAATTCTGTCTTTGTTACTAAAATTTGCTTGTCAGTTACCTCCTAAAAATCACCCCACTATGGCTGCAATTTTACGTTCCAAAATACTTAATATTGTACTTACCTAGTTCATCTTTTTATGTTATTGCATACGAATTGTTTGATGTGATATTTTATCTTAATTTTGACAATTTTATTTTTTCTGTTGTATTTGAATTCTACAACTATAGGTTTTTTTTTTTTTTTTGAAGCGTAAATATATGCTGCTAGGGAATGCTTAAGAAGATTTTAGTTTAAGGAAGCATGTCTTAACATAATCACGCTGCCTGTAATCCATCTTGCTTTCTTGGGTGGTGACCAGTTTAAATCCAATTGAATGGAGSAATTGAGACCTCAAGTTTCATGAACATCATTTCTTAAATAGCTGAGAGAAATGCCAATTAGTCACAAGATTTTGCCTTTTTTAAGAGGTGGCTCCACAGAGTTTCTAGCAGTCTTTTTTTTGCTCTTTCTTACAGTTTGTTTTGTGCCTTTTAGGGTTTTAAATTGGAGACATTTTTCAGTCTCAAATGCTATAAAGGAGTTTTCAGTGAAACAGAGATTCAAGAAGTAGTTTTGAAAAAAGAAATAATTTTAATTTGTGTGGCTAGAACATGGTATCTCTAGGACCTTGCTGAAGTGCAGAACTTAAGCTTTGGGTTCCTTTGTAGCTCTGGAGAGACTTCTCTACGTACATAGTAGTGTTAAGAACAGGACTGAAAGGAGTATAACATCCTGTCTTTCAAAACCTGTGCCTATGTTAAAGTGTGTAAAAGTAAATAACAGTCTGTGGATGATATTCCTGATGGACTTTGTACATTTTATAATATACATAAATATATATATATACTGACTTTGGTTTTAGATGCAGTTATGGAGAATATGSAATACATGTATCATCAAGAATGATATGCTTCCAAAATTAAGGAGATGTTTGTTTTCTGGATTCCTTTTTGCTGATATATTTCTTAGAAATAAGACAGTGATGCCACTTCATCTTGCAAAATACTTATTTTGTGTTTCATAGACTTTTTTTGTTCCCTCTTTAATAATCAAGTATGTCTTTTAGAACCACCTATGAAAGTTCATACCTCAGAGGTCTGTGTTTTCCTTAAAAATAGCAGGTTTAAGACAATACTTATCTCTGACTGTCTACAGCCTGAGATAGACTGTCTACAGTCTGTCTACAGTCTGTCTACAGTCAGAGAGAAATTATGGATGGCAAAGAGACCTCAGATGATAATGAAGCAGCTTTATCATGTAGGGGAATGCCCATGGTTGGAGAGGTCATGAAGTGCTGTACTTCAATCCATAGATTGAATAGATTGTTCTGCATGGACTTAGATGTAAAGCAGTTTGTTCTTTTGCCTCCAACTTCTTCAYGATAAAATGTAATTGTTCTGTGTAAGGGTGCATAGTAATTATTCATTGTTAGTATCTCCGCTGAAAGTGGTGTATGAACAAGCACATTTTTTTAAGTAGAAAGAATAACCAAGAATTAAATCTGAAACAACATATTTTTGCTTTACTTTCTTTTCCTTTTCTATTTCCTACTTATCCCAAAAATGTGGTTTGGAGGGTCTGTCTCATCTCTTTCTCATCTTTTTGGGTCAGGGTGCTAAATATCCCTTTTTTTTCAATCTTTAGGCTGGCAAATAAGCAAGACAGAGAAGGAGCTCTGTCGGAAGCRGATGTAATCGAGTCCTTATGTCTGGAAAAGCTTGTCAATGAACACAAGTGTCTATGTCAAATTGTAAGTACATTTTCAAATATATGTATAGTATTTGCAAGGAGGCAAGTGGTTGTGCCAAACAGAGTACAACTGAAACCGGAACCTTACAGTCCTGGCAAAGATGCAGCACATACATCTGTTTGGCAAACAATCCTACTATGCACCTCGCGATCCTGTTTCTGGATATGTTCAAGAAATTTGTATGAGTCTGCATTATGCAGGTGCTCAAAGTGTATTTGCTGGCTGCTCTGACACCTTGTAAAACTCTAGTTAGACAGCAGGTTTACTATTCCAGCTCTTCAGGAAGAACTCAAGTAGGACCACTCCATTTGTATCTGATGTTGGTCTTATTTCTGTTCATAGCTAAAACCATCCTTTAATCTGYCTTCTGTCCAACAGTAAGAATTTAATCTAATTCTTAGTGCATCTAATTCCCAGCACAGTAGTCACCAAAGAACACTATTACAGCTAATTAATATCTGTCCTAGAATAACTACATTTCAGATATAATATTTATGCTCATGTTAAAAAAAAAAAAAAAGTACCCTCCCAATGAAACCATCAATTGAAAGAGGATAAAGGCTACCTAAATTGGATCAGTATCACAGACAATTTAGTCAGATCAACAGTCCTTGAAGTCTTTTTAAGACTTTTTGCTTTAATCACCCAGTCTGCTATCCAAATATTCATGGGGTTTAGTTTTATAATCTTTTTAAATTGTTGTAAGAAAGACTTTAAAAAAGGATCTGAGTTACATTGAAAGTATTAATGACACGGGAGGGCAGTTGTAGAGGATGGTTCTATCAGGTATTTAGGTTTTAAAAATTTAAAGTCTTTTAAGTGCAAAATTCATAAATTAGTACAAAGTTATTTGTTATTTTTTCTAGCAAGTTGGGTCATAGCAGGGGCACAGCTTCACTGTTATGTCACAGACCTTTAAAGTATGAAGGGGACTTTGTATTCTGCAGCATAAGCAACCATGAACATAAAAAATATCAAGCTAAAAGTAGAAAATGAAAGCAAGATTTTGGGGAAACTCATTGCTAAATAAGCTTTCTCTGTTCACTGATAAAAGATACAGTTGATAGGATTTTTTGAGAGATTTTGTGGCAAAAATATTTTCTAACAAAGCATTTCTAACAAATGAAAATAGAAAACCTCAAGGATTCCAGAATACTTTCCAGAATATTAGAATATTACCAAATTTATGGTATACCTCTGTAAAATATTTTCTTTTTTTATCGTGATGTAACCAATAAAGAAGCTGGATTGTATGCTCTGTAAGAACTTTAAGCTGAGAGCAACCGAAGGTCTTACCTGCTAAAATGGGCAGCTTCTTTGCTAGGCTCAATAAAGGTAAACCCAGTCCCAGGATATTTGACTGTGATGACTGATGGGGTGCATTTAAGCAGGGATATATGAAGCAAGAAGGCAGGCATCCCAAAACATTTTGTTTATGTGAGTTTTTTATTATTTTTTTTTAATCAGTTTTCTTCTGGATCTTTAAATTCCCCTGTAAAATATAAAAGTAAATTCAAAGAGTCATTTGTCTCGCTGTCCTGCAGTCACCGTGAGAATGACCTCCATCCTTTTCTTTTCTCTGCTCGAGTATATTTTATAAGTGAGCTCGAGTATATTTTATAAGTGAGCTAAAGCAACAATAACCTTTGTGCAAGCCTGGGAAAAAAAATGCCCCAGTGTCCCCTCTGTAGTTTCATCTTAGTCTTCTCACAGAGGCAAAATATCATTGTCTGTACATCTTCTCCCTGGCTAGGTTCTGCTGCAGAATACAGTACAGTTCTATGGTAGCAGCATTCATATTTGAACCTTAATTWAGAGACACTCAGAAGGTGTTAAAACACAAAGTCTCTTTGGCACTCTGGGGGATACAATACATCATCATACTTTATCTGCTGTAAATTGTACAAACTGTATCTGACTGTGCTGCCATTTAAATGCCTGTAAATATAGAGATGATAGAGAGAAATTTTAGTGGTGTCATGGCAGATTTAGTCCTTTTTTTTTCCCCCAGCATGAAAACAAATCCTGAACGTAATCAGTGTGAAATATTCCTGCTCCTCCTTCTTTTCAAATAAATAGCATGACATAATGATTTATTTTTCACAGAACAGCTTAAAAGGTCCATATAGTACTCCAGAAGATCCAAGAAAACAGGTCTGAAGAGGCCTTGAGGTGTCATCTAGGCTTTTCCACAGTCTAAACTAGAATCAACATAACAATTTAATGATGTGTTTGTATGTTAAGTTTTTAAAAGCTTTCTGCTAAGAAGCTTTTCCYTATGTCTAACTCTTTTGTTCCAATTTATTCTCATTGGCTTCTTGGTTATGAATGTGAAGAACAAATTATTCTTTTCCTATTTACAGTTAACCTTTGTGTATTTGATGGCATATATCTTATTTCCTTAAGTTTTATCTTCCCTAGAAAAGAACCACCACTCCAAAYGCTTGAATCTTTTCTTACTGGAGGTGCTTTTTAATCAAGCTTGTCAAGCTTTGTCACTGTTGATTCCTTACACTCGTTTGTGTTTGCAYCTGCATTTGTGTTGCATCCAACTTAGGTGAAGTATTCGCAACTAGAATCYAGTAATGGGTTTTGCAGCAATATTGCAAGAGAATTACCCAGATCATGGTTCTCTTTTTTCCTGATGAGGATGTTATTACATAAGTTTTACTCAAATCCAGATGCATAATGTATTGCTTCACCCACCCCTAGCCAATGCTTGTCCTGATCTTAAAAATAAATAAATTAATAAAGATTGGTTTGACATTTTTTTTCAGACAAATTCATGATGGATTTTATTCATCTACTAGGTGTTCATGGGTAACCTGGTCATTTCTTCCGTGAACTGAAGCTAAGCTGATTCTATTGCCTTCTTTTTTAAATTGAAATATATAAATATAACTTGGGCTATTGTAAAGCAGCAGCAAGACAGAACATAAATGCTTGATAAATAATTGAAAAATTATTYATCTCTACAGATATGAATATGAATAGAAACATTTTTGAATGAAACTGGAAATAATGAAACTTGGTGATAATAAATCAATTTCTTTCTTGGAAAAAAAAATCTTAAATTTACAGAATACCTACATGCAAATTTATTTTCTGTACTTCTTGGTGTTTTGTAAGCTTTTTTTTTTTTTTTTTTTTAAGCCAAGTAACTTGAACTCAACTACAAATAATTTTCTTCCTTTTCTCCTCATTATTTTTACAGGAACCTTGCTCAGCTGTCATGGGTTATGGGAAAAAAATTGATAAATCAATAAAAAAAGGTTTATATTGGCTCCTACAGATCATAGCAAAAGATTTTGATGCCTTACACGAGCGCATCCAAAGAGACACTAAGGAGCAAAAAGCCTTTGAAGAACAAAAGAAACAAGAACGAGCTGAAAGAGTGAGAAAAATACGAGAAGAAAGGTATTTTTTTTGTAATTTTTCCTGCTTCCCTCTCCTCCCTCACCGTAAGATACTTGATTTATTCCTGAACATGTTGGTAATGGAAACCAAGTTATCAAGGTTTTAAAGCAAGATGAGAAACTCTGCATTAAAGTGTTAAAGTATTAAGTATTTCTTGATTGTTTTAGTTCAGTGGAGGAATTGGGTTAAAAGTTTATTCGTTTTGCTAAGTTCCTTGTGTCTTTGAGGAAAACTAACTAGATGTGTAGTCATTTAATACGATTTCTTGCCTAAAGTTGTAGTACATACAAAATATATAGGGCTGTTGCAACAGAAGTACACTGAGCTGTACTTGTCTTTCTGAACTTTTCTGAGTAGAAACAAGTAGTATTCCCTGACTGTATTCCATAAACAGAACAGTGTGTCACTAATGTGTCTTCAATATACTGAGGAGCTTCTAGCATTAGGAAAAAATGAATGTTTATGAAAAATAGAAGAATAAATTTTAGGTCTTGTTTTACATCATGTAGACAATTTTTTTTTTGTATTATTGAATATCTTAAAACAACTTTTGTAACAGAACTGATGGAACTGACTTGAGTATTTCCATATAGCACAGTGCAACAAATGCCTCCAGTTATATAAATACTTTGTCCTACAGCCTGTCTTCAGAAAGTACTTCCACCTTTCCAAGTACTGATCCTGGCATATGCAAGCATGTGCCTCTACCTCTGCCTTAAAATACATTTGTGCTTTATTGATATTACCCTTTCATATCTGTCTTTCCTGTAGAGTATTTTTCAAATTATGGAAGCATAGAGTACAAATCAGCTGGTATAGCTGATTTGGGTGGGGGAAGAATTGGGTGCCCTAGTGAGTGTTCTCTATTATGTAAAGTCTGTGTATGGTTCCTCCTCCTCCTAATGCATTGGTCCTTTTCTCCGCCCCGTCCACTAAAAACCAACCCTAAACCATCAAACAAAACCCTAATGACAACAAAGGGAAAAAGAAGAAGGAAGAAATGCAACTGATGAGGAAGACTTTGGGCCTGGGAAGCCTGAAAACCCTTTCCAGCCTATAGCAACTGTAATCTCTGAGGTATGAGAATATGTGGAAATCGGGATCATTTTAGAGCTACCATTAAATGTCTGAGAGGTAATGAGAAAAAAGGTTCATTTAAAGGAATTATTATAAGCTGGAAAGCACATTGCTAATTTTTATCTTGGCAATCTGGTTTTATGTGCATTGAATCAATGTTTTCATGCTAAGAAAACATCTTACTATTGATTCGGGGCAAGAAAGTTTTGTAGACACAGTAAAAGCAAGATGTTGTAAGCAGATGACTGCAAACATTTCCTGATTAAATTACTGGATGTGCAGGAGTGAAAATATTTTGAGGTCTGTTAGTTTCTTGTAAAGTCATGGCCTTCTATTTCTTGTAACATATTTTTCATTCAGTTGATTTAAGATTGAGAAATATATTCTCACAGACTCTCCTGGGAAATAATTCAAACGCTTTTCTCCAAGACAAGAGAAATCCTGTATCTACTTATCTCTTCAAGTCAGCTGCATGCACAATAATAGATCTCATATTATCATAAAGAGTAAGAGTATTAAGAGATGATACAGCTGTATTTCAAGGCTGTTGATTTTGTGATATAGGACCTGTATCAAGTCTGCATTACACAACTGATATTTTAGCAAATTATGCTATTACTTTCCAGATACTTAAAAGCTCTGTGCGTGTATCATTTTAATTAATACAAAAACAAAGGAAAAAGAAAAAGCCAGCAGATTCTCTCTTGCTAAGGCTGTTCATGTCATTTATATAGCTAATAACTTTTTCTCATGTGACAAACATTTCAGGCTGCAAACTTCTGTACATGTCAATCATTTGTAAAACTAAAGATGATTTTTGTTTTGCTGTTGGCTCTTTCTTTTTTTCTAGAGAATATATTGGAAATGTTAACTTTTTGGTCATTTATTCATATTATTTATTTTGATAATTTATTTGATAATTTACTATATTTGAGGATCTTTTCTACACTGCATCTGGCATATAAAAGTGTTTTGGGGAACTTTAACTTTTAAGATAACCTTCCTGTCTTATTAGCTAGTTTAAAAAGTTGTAAAAAAAATTTCTTACACTTTTTGTTAGAATGAAAAACAAATTGAAAAGGAAAAGAAGAGGCAAAGGTTGGAGTCTGAAAAGGCTACCGTTGTCTTGAAATCTCAAACAGGGCAGGAACAAATGGGTGACTCCAGTAGCAGTAGCCAAAACCCACACAATAATAGACTGGATACCTGCAAATCTACACAGCAATTACCGAATGAAGAAGAGAGTGAGCAGCAAGCATCAGAATGCCTTGATTCAGGTAAAAGTGCCAAACTGAGTATAACCACTTCCTGATGACGCTTCATTTAGYTTTGCTTTTAAGACATTTCTTTCTTGTGTTTGCATTAAATTTCACGGCACCACGTGCCAGTTTAATCTATTGCAAACATATGCATATGCATAATCAGGCTATTTTAATGAAAAATCTACTTCATACTAGTGTGTTTTTATTGCTGTTTTTCCAATTATAGCTAAAACTAGCTCCATTTTTATTTTAGTCAAATATGTGGTCCAGATTCCATCAATACAAAGCCGAGTTGCATTTCTTTATTAAAAGGTAGAGTTGCATATATTTTTTGCTTACATTTTGTTTATTAAAGCAAAATCTGCTATGTAAATTTTACATTTTGATGGACTTGTTGTAATGTGCAACTATGGACTGAAAATGCTGATGTATTTCACTCTGATTACTGTGCTCATCAACRAATGATGTATTTTGGAAAGATGGCTACAGGGTGTGTAATGCTCTACTTCTGCCTTATACAGATAACAGTAAGAAGAAGAAAAAAACAAAATTAAAAAGAGGCCACAGGGTAGAACCTGTTAATTCAGAGGATGCTGTTCCCAAAAACCCTACACCACCGCCACCACTTCCACCAGGTAAGGATGCTACTTATTTCARTAGGTATCTCAGTATGAGCCAGTTAAGCTTTTAAAATACTCGTTTGTGTGTAGTAAAACTGAAATAGTCTTCATGCAGAAATGTGCTACTAAAACTTCCCTTCTGTAAGAATCATGCAATTTCTCAATTGATATTGTGAACTTTCAGCAGTACTGATTTCATGAATTCCCTGGGAGGTTTTATTAATTTTGAGGAGAGAGAAAAAAAAAAAAAGGATTAGCAATGTGACTACACGATGAAGAACAATGATTGAAAATATCAATATTTTTAAACAGAGTGGTTTATTTTAAAATTATTTCATCAGTATACAGCAGATATGTATTGCATTACATACTTATGCATTTCTAAGATGCTTTTCATTTCTCTAAACTTTCATGCATTTCCTCAGAACCAAGTGTACTAGTGACACGTTTTGACTGTCTTTGTTTTTCTTCAGTTGGCTGGGGAACTCCCAAAGTTAATAGACTTCGAAAACTTGAGCCTCTTGGTGAAAAACATCATGCTGGTAATTTAAAACATTCTGAGTGTGAAACTTTCTTAAAGCATTTTCCATTGTTCATTCACTTTTAGATTCATTTCATTTTTCATTTTTTTTAATTTCTAAATGCCAATTTCCTTTGACCGAAAGCTAACCCTTTTGCTTAGTAGAAAGCATCTTTTTGATTTTTCTGGTCTTATTTCTTTCTTTAAGGGGAAAAAAAATCAGATTCTTTTGCAAAGTTTAAAATGTCATGGGATATCAGAAACTATTAATGATTGATACTGTTTGCTCAACAGCATGTGCTGTATAATAATAATAATAATAATAATAATAATAATAATAATAATAATAATAATAATAATAATAATAATAATGGTATTTCCTCTAAATGTCCAAAGATATAAAACATTCAAAGTATATTTCCGTTGTCTGTAGGTAAACAGTTCATCATTATCTAATACACACAGGACCAGAGTTGAGTTATCAGAGAGAACCTTGCACAAACACCTGCGCCAGGTTTGCAGAGAATCATGTTAGCATTGCCTGCAGAGAAACTGCAAATACAAATCTCTGTGGAGAACCGTGTCATCAGGATTTATTAGTTTGGGATCCATACTGCTCCATCACATCCAGGCTGGTTCTGCCCTGAGCTGCTTTTTTGTTTCCACGCTGATCTTGCTCATGATCTGAGCCTGGAAGTGTCATTCACAATACTGAACTCAAACTAGACTCATGTATTTCTGTAGTTCTGTGAACTAGGTCACTTTTACCAACTTTGTTGTGTGATTCTGTGTGTTGTGTTTTGAGAGAGTCCATGTTTTCTTGCATCCATTCCTGTTTCTATACAGTTCTAAAAGCATGGTCAGAAAGCTCTCTTGACTTTTCTTTGGAGGTTTTGTTGTTGTTGTCAGAAGGTTAACAATTGCTAAGAATTCCAAATGAAGAACTAGAAATACAACTTTGATGAAAGGCCCAGCAGAAACTTGACTGCAAAAGTGGGGCTTCTAACTGAAAACTAGGGTACTGATCTGCAAGGAGAAATGTCAGTGATGAAGCTTGGGATCTGCTCTTCTACATGAAGAGCCAGTGTCCTGAAAGTTCACAAGCTGGTTGGAGAAATAAGTTTAATGGCTCAAGATGTCACGGTTTAATAGGTAAATTCTTGGTACCCATGATTTCTGTCTTTAATAATGACTGTTTTCCACTTGTGGGAGACCATAGAAGATTGTTTTTTATACTCTGATAGTGTCTTGTTCCCAGTTTTAGAGGGGAAATTCTTCATTTTTACTACATAATGATTTTGCAAATCTTGATAAGCCAAGTTGATATAGAGACAATCTGGACCATCTGGAGTAATATCAGGGGAGGATAATCCAGCCAAAGCAAAAGTCATCCTCATATAAACTGAACAAAGAGACCAGTAATTGAGGAATTAATAGAGGAAAAAAAAAAATGAGTGCTGCTGTAGCAGTGTACTGAGTTTAGCCTTGACTTGAGCTGATTAGATCATGAAGTGCAGATCATGTGGACAAACCGGTTGAAGTCCTGAAGACTGGAACATGAAGCGTCTCTGCACTCTCAGAACGTCCCTTCTGCTGAAAGATGATCAAGCCACAGATAATCAGAAGCTGCCGGAAAGGGAAATGAGAGCTCTAAAAACTAAGTATTTGTTTTTCACAGGAACACAATTCATATGCATAAAATGTAATTTGTAGTCTGTATTTCAGAAATTCTTAATCATAAAATCATCTTGCTCTTTTTTTTTTTTTAAGGAGTATAGAAAGAAGAAGGCAAGAAAGAAAAGCCAGACAAAGAGGTAGGGAGGGGAGGAAAGGGAAGGGGTCGTAATCTCTGCTTTTATCTGACAAGTGCCTTAAATAATGTGTTGCATTTAGTAGTAAGAGAATGGGTGGGACAAGAGGGGGGAAAAGAATCTTAAGTGAAGTTCCCAACTCTCAGGTTACGTAACCTGATCACCTGAGGTCTGTGCTGCTGCTTTATTCTGTTTATAAAACCAGGATAATAATGGAACTATTTTGGAACCAAGCAGTGAGAAGGGCGCTGATCAAAGAAGGTTCTCTTGACCATTGTCCTAGTGTAGAGATGTAACCAGGAGGTCAGAAGAAATCTGGGGTGCTCAGAACTTTGCAGGTAAATTTAAAACCCTGTCTGTGCTTTTCTCAGAGATTTGGGAAGGGGGTGCTTCAGGAATATTACTGACCAGCATAATGGCAAAATGTCCTGTGCCAAGATATTTTTGTTACACTTTTTTTTTTTCCCCTACACTGGCAGAAATCAAAGATAATTTTCAGCAGCGTGGAATTTTTGCAGTACTCTGTCGTTAGGCTCTTTCTATGAGCCTTCCAAATCTTCCTTTGTTAACTAACAGTGTGAAGAAATCTTTACTTCTCCCTGCACTGGATGTTGCGTAAGAAAAATGAAACGTTACTTCTTAACCTCTCCTGCTGTACAGCTTTTAAATATTGCCAGTTTACTTGGGGATTAAGGCTTTCATGCTAATGACCACTTTAATGGTGGCTTTCAAACCATCACAGTATAAATGCTGTGTTACCGTTTTCAACTGTTCTCTCCTGCAAGCTTTTCAGTATCCTTACATTTGGCACGCATATTCTTGTTGAGGACTCCCAGGTTGTGGAACGCGTAGGTGAAGCTCTGCCTAAGCAAAACTCACTTGGTGCTTCACATCAAGCAACACGAAGCTCTCYTTGCCAGTTGTAGTGTCTTGACACGGAAGAGGCAGAAGTGTTGCAGGATGGTGGGAGGCATTGGCCACGTCACTACCATGCTTTCAGCAGCCTCATAAGATTCACTCCCACCGCTCCTTATCAAGGATTAGGAGTGGGGTCAGTAGTTGTTACTGCATTTAAAAAGCTGCTCTCTACTAAGTGATACAGAGAATTCCGAGAGAGCAAGAAAACATCTATTAGAAAAATACTTGCAGATGAAAAGAGCTCTTCAAATGCATGCCCAGTACTGTCAAAACTTTGGTTAGATCCTAATAATCAATGAGCACCAATTATTTATTTTGCTTGAAGCAGTTGTTTTTTTATACTCAGACCATTTGAAATCTCAATTTTAGCTTGCCATGCCTATTTGCTACCACACAGTAATGTTTTTCAATAAGTTTTAGGTATTTTGCACAGAGAACCTGTTTCTGCTTGGAAATTCATTAAGAGTTTTCTTAAGACCTACATTTAATCTATTATTCTGTATTATTTAATCCAGAACATTTTCTCAACTGCATCTTCCTGAAAACCAAGTTCTTGTGGGTTGTCTTTTCAGCAAATTGTTTGTTTGTTTCTTTTTTTTTGTTTCTTTTTTTGTGTGTGGTTTTTTTTTGTGGCCTTTTTTTTTTTTGTCCCCTCAGACTTGCCCCAAATTCACTATAAATGTGGCCTTATCAGTTATTGGCTAAGAGTTGCTGAAGAGTTATAAGGCTGAAGAGTTATAAGGAAAAAAATGGCTGAAGTGGCTGAAGAGTTATAAGGAAAAAAATCATAAAATCATAGAGTCATTATGGTTGGAAAAGACCTTCAAGATCATTGAGTCCAACCTTCAACACCATAAAAATGAGCTCCTGGAGTAGCATTCATATAGACTAGGTTGAAAAATTACAATGCTTAGCTTAGCTTAACAAAAATTACAATGTAGGATGCCTGGTGGGTGCTTTTAGGTAGGTAAAGGTGTTGATATCCATAAGAGCTAKGAAATAATCCTAAAAAAGGTATTGTACAATCTAAACAGTCTATTTTTAAAAGTTTCAAGATCTGTGTTTGTGCTTAAATGTTATTTTCTGAAGTACTCTTCAGCAAAGTCCCCATTCAAGAGTATCACTGAAAAAAAACCCTGATAGCTTATAAATATAGGTCAAGAATCTATACTTCCAAGCTTTAAAACAAATACGAGTTTTTGTAGTGCTGAGTTCCACTAGTTTATGAAAAAAAAACAGGAAAAATGTTTCTCAGTATTGTCATGCACTCTAGTGAAAGTCTGTCAGCTTAGTATAGCAGGTAATTTTCTGTTCTACACTTTTAATTTTTTTTTTTTAAGTGACACAGATATGTAGTAGGAACATTAGTGCTGTAATACATAAAATGTGTGTAGTATGAGGTTAAAAGAACCAGTGGAAGTGTTTTTATTTATTTATTTATTTATTTATTTATTTATTTATTTTGTGCTAAGAAAAGACATAAATCTATCGTAGTACTTTAATGGTCAAACTGAAAAATATAAGTATTAGCAATCAGGCTATTCAGGATATACATCTAATCATTTATGTGTCATTCATATCAGAGAACAACCTTATGTTGGATGTTTAGGCAGAGTTAACAGGCATAATACTCAATTATATAAATCTTTAATTATACAGTTATTTTTACTAAAGGCTGCTATTTTGCCAGCCATGCTAATGGTGCTAGCACAATGCTTGGTAATGAGTGTCTGGTTATGAGCACAGAAGGGTACTTCTGCAAGAGGGATAAACATCCCYCACTACAGGAGCAGAAATTATCTGCCAGTCCTGTTCTTCGCATTCTTTTTTTCAGAACTTAAGAGTTGCCTGTCCACATTCATTGTAAAGGTTTTCATATATCTTCTAAAGAGCATATCATGATAATGCTCATGTTGGTATTTTGATACCATGGCATCAACAGCAGTTCTCTTAACAAAGGAATTGTGGCAGGACACACAATTACTCCACTGAAGGGCTGTAAGGATAATTGAAGCCTTGATCCTATAGGCATGGATGAATATTTTTGAGGTCTGGTGATCCAACTTGCATGCTCTTGTTAGCTTTAGCTCAGAGATGCTGTTTTAACACCAATTTTTGCACATGTAGATACAGTGAGAATGTGGGCAGTTACAGCTGCACTTTGTGTTGCCCGGCCATGGTTGCTTCAAGCTGGTTTTCAGCATAACTGAAAATGAGATTTGAATGCTTCAGAAAGCTGCTTTTCCTTTTTTTTTTTTTTTTTTTAACCTGTTTCCTGTTACCACCTTTCTTGATATTCTTTTGTCTGTGAAACGTGGTGCATATACAAGTCTGTATTTTCTCTATTAATAACATGTTTGACTGTATGTTTTATTCTCTTCTCCTGTACTTAGCTTTTTTTTTTGATCACTTTCCCACTTTTCACTTAAACTCTTTTGGCCACAGAAAATGTTGCATTTTTGAATAAAGCTTAAGAAAGACTTATTTACGTAGTTAGGTGTCTGCCATATAGAAATCATACTATACATAGAGAAATTTCGAGTATTACTTGAAGTTATTGTCACTTAAAATTATATTGCAATGCAGCAGCTTTCCAATTTTGATACTWCATTTCCTCAGTTGTTACGTGCACATTTGGGATATTTCATATCTTAGCTTTAAGAATGTTTAAAAACTACTTAGGGGCTTGATCTTGCAAATGCTGATGTTGTTGTATAATAAATGTACTTTAAGCACCATTTTGACCAGTATACCTGCAGCCCTTCATTAGCGCTATGTCTGGAGGTAGCTTGTAGGAACTAGCTCTAAACCTGCAGGCCATTTAGCTTTGGTTAAGGCAGCCAGACTTTATCTGAATCAAAGACGCCTTCAAGCAAGGAAGACAGTAAATGCTCAATTCATATGTTTTTTTTTTCTGGTGTTTCTTATACAGATTTCTAYGGAAAACCTCTACCACCACTGACTATGCGCCAAAGACCCAACAGTGATATCCATGATGTCATTGCTTAAGTGGATCACAGATGACCTTTTAAAAGCACGATCAAGAAATTTATTAGAAACAGTTTTTGCCCTCCAAGGAAAACTTGTCAGCTCTTTGCAAAATAAGAACTTGGAGGCTATTAAACCTGCGGTAAATTCTGTCAGTTGATAAGACTTTCTACTTCATTCGGCAGTTACGACGCACATTCACCAGCATTTCTTCAGGATTTAGCGTGAAAGCGAGTAATGTTTATGTGGCCAAGGACGCTCGCAAGAATGTGGCACTGGATATTTTGGAAGTTTACTTGCTTAAATTCATAGCTGCAACCTTGAAGAAAAGTACCTTTGTATGATATTAGCTTGTATTTTCTCATTAAGACCTTTTTCCAGGTGCTGAGCAGTGATTGGTATTTTTGCAGCTTAACAATTCTAAAATATTTTGTAAGATTCATGTGTTTAGAGTGAATATAGGAAGGTTATGCAACAAATTTTGACTATATTTTTCTAACTTTTTATAAAACTGTTTGAAAGTTTGAGTGGACATGTATCCTTTCCCAATAAAATGGAAGTGTTAGAATGTTGTTAGCCAGATACATATGAGCAGAATATGTACTTTTTCACTTACAGCAGCAATACCTTAGGAATTACATTATCAAATTCATATTCTATGATGCCTGAAGGGGGAAGAGTAGAAAGGAAAGTCTAAGATGAATACATTTTACACAAAATTATGTTGTTTGAATTGTCTAAATGTTCTACTATAAACTACTTTCTTAGTATTTTTTTAACTGAGTTGGGTGTAGATAATAAATTAAGTATATATATAAAAAGCAAATACTGTATTGCCTACTATACCATATTAAAAAAATGCATGCACAAAAATTTTGCACAGATTCAGTCATCAATTGTGATGGAAACTGAATTATCTAAACCACACGTATAAGCTCTAGCACTTTTTACCCATATATTACCAAAATACCATCTTGAAAACAAGAACATCCAGGATTTTAAGTTCATATGTAATACTGCCAAGTAATGCTTTAATTTGTCAATTAAAAAAAATCAAATATGAGTGATATGTAAACAAAGGGTTAAAATTGGACTTATTCCCCTTTAAATGGTCTGTATATGATGTTTTTTCTTTTACACTGGAGTCAACCATGGGTATACCATGTAAATATGCATAGTTATGCTGCTTAATTACAGCAAGGATAAAAGTCCTAATCAAAAAATTTTTGAAGAGCATTGCTTGATCATCTTCTGTTATACTTTCAGTCTTCCATAACATGATATTTTCAAATGACTTCAGTAAATGTTAAATTGATGCAATATATATATTCCGCACTTTTGACATTTGAAATCTGGCTTTGCCAGATACCCCATATGTCAGTGAGTTACGCAAATAAACATCTGCCATGCTAATTGAGATTATTAATTAGAATTCTTAAAACAGTATACTGTGGTGAGAAGATCATCTGTCCTAAGAATATTGTTTGGAGTKGGTGGAAAGGAACATTCCAAGTTTACTCTCTTCGTGCAAGTATGAAACAATTGGTACGTGACTGTCATGGCTCTGCGTCATTATTCTCAGGACTTAATTATTTTCATTTTAAATGAACACTATCTTTACTGCAGGAGTTTTCTTGCATAAACGTTTACATGTGCAATCCTGATTTTACTATCTTATCACTTAATTCTTTGAACATTCCACGTTTGCAGGCTTACTTTTTTCACAGCTTCAGTTTCTTCAAATTTATTACTTTTTATTTTAAAACTAATCTAAATTAATAGAAGTCTTTGCTAAAATGCAGCTAAATACTGCTGTGGAAACAAAATTGAAAAACTGAAATGTAAGATGTTGATACTTATGAAATGTGTATTATGTATGTTGTGTGTTTGTACATGTGTATCATCTTTGTTTCTGCTGTTAAAATAAATTTATACTTTTATGTGACCAAAGAACTAAMCAATTTCATGTTTTTTATGAATATGCAGCATAATTATTTTTAATAGTAATTCTTACAATGCTTTTTATTACCTTAACGTTTTATTTGTTCAAAATGACATGTATGTTTAGAATAAAACTAATGTACAACATGTGTTTCCCATATCATAAATTGACATTTTTCTGAGGCAAATACAGTCTTAAATTTTTAATGGCTGCATTTTAAATTGCTGAAAAGCAAGGAATAGAATCCTTATAGATGGATTTTTTGCATATTTTGACAAGGAAAGGGACTAAGGAAAAAAAGGAAGAAGAATCAGAATTTTGAAGTGTATATATTTTCAATCCAAAACTATTTATGCTGCTTATTATTTTAAGTTGTCCATGATGTCCTGGATGCCAAAACATGCCTAGTGATTGTAAGTTTGAAAGAAGGTGAGTTCGGTTATGGAGTAAAGTTACAGAGGTGAAGTACTACTGGATTTTGTGGTTTGTCATTTTACAAGATGTCCAGGCATGCACATAGAGTCACTTACTGTGGCAAGAATAGTTTCTTAATGGYATTTATGTTTTTTTTTCTTAAGAGGAGCAGTAGGCTGCCATTCAAAAAGTGCTGAATTTAATTCCCATCCAAGTCAATCTTGCTCTTGAACAACAGCACACAGGAGAGATGTGTGCTAGTAGAGAAGAGAGCAAAACGCACTTGGTGCGTTTTTGCTGCTTAGTGCTGTTTGTGTTTATTTAGTGCTGTTTGTTGGTTATTTGCTGGTGCTATTGAACAACCCTAAGTCCTTTCTTTGCTTACTGAAATGTGTTGCAAAACTTTGTTTGTTTGGTTTATTTATTTATCCTCAGTAAGCAACACCGGCAGCACCACTTAATACTGGAAGATTGGCCTATAATTAGGGCAAGGTGATTCTTTCAGCGTATTTCTTTGCTTTAGTCAAGTAAAATAATTATTATATGTATTTTGTTGTAGATATTATTGTGTTCTTTGTATATATTATTGTTCTTTGCAGAGTTACAAGCCTCAGAGAACTTAGCCCTGTAGTTTGAACAACAGTACTGCTCTGTATTTAGGGCACTTTAAAGACCATTTCTGGTCTCTTCACAGTTGACACGCAGGAGGGAGGTGCATATTGCTTACTGGCTCCTTCTCTGGATCAGTCTTGAAACATTTTAAGTAAGCTTTCAAATTTGATGATGGCAATTTGCATAAATGTGCTTAGTATTCATTAGTCACTGCCTGAAACTCAAATATTTATTTACCTGATAGCACCACTGCCTTTGCACCACTTTGCATTTTGGATTCTAGAGGCTATTTGAGTTTGCAGAAGCGCTTTCTGCAGCTATTCATAGAAAATCACATTAGAAGAGCTGAGGTGTCTTTGTCAAGTATCCCCACAAGTGCCTGAAGAGGGGCTGCCCAAGCGTTTCTGCAGCCTCACCCTGAACCAGGCACTGGTGACCAGCGAGGCTGGTGGCCTCGGCGGGTGCTGCACCCAGGGCACAGCCCTGGCTCAGCTGGCAATCTGTGCCAAAGGTTGGTGTAATTCAACTGCCGCTCRTTTGCTGCTGTTGCAGGTGAACCAGGGTGATGTCTGCTGCGGCACACAGCAGGTTGCTAAAAAGCGAGTTGCAAAGCGTGTGTCAGTTTGGGGCTGCTGGGCCTTTGGAGCCATAATGAAGAGCTAGAGCTTGCAGGGCAGCAGCAGGCCGAGCAGGCCCTGGGCCGAGGATCAGTTTTACAAGTTTATTAACGTGGAAGTGGGCCGTTTCCTCGGCCAGGTTCCCCTSTTGGAAAAGGGGCGCAGGAGACACGAACCCAGGCAAGCGGCAGGCTCCTGGGCGGGCAGCAGCGCAGGGCACGGGCGGAGCGCGCGAGGCGGGG
>NW_020455071.1:839654-923450 GCF_003342845.1 Nothoprocta perdicaria
CCGCGCCCCGCCCCGCGCGCGGGCGGGCGGCCGTTAACGGCCGGAGGCGGCGCGTGCAGGGTGCGCGGGGCAGCTATGGCGGGGGGAGGCGTCTTACCAAGTGCTGTGTGCGACAGCCGCGTGCCGTGGGCAGAGCTCCGCCAGGAGCGAGCCCGGCTCTGCCATGCCCCGGCCCTTCACGGCGTGGGTCCGTGTGGCCGYGTGTGCGCATTTCAGATTACGCTTTTCAGGGGCATCTGTACAACACTGCTCACTTTTYCCGCTTAGCAAATTGAAAGCAAAACAAAAAACCAGTAGGAGTAACTCCAACATTAGCAGTGCATTAAATTCAACAGGCCATTCGCATTTCTAGTTTTTCTGTTTAGCAGTGAACTACAGATGACATATAAGGARGAAAATGTGCAGAGTGATACTGTTACTTTGGTGGAGGAAGGTTGCATACCTTTGGGGAGCAAACAAGCATTTTTTTTTTTAGATCTTTTCCCTTAAAGTTTTCCATTTGAATAGCATGAATATGTGTAGAGCCCGAAAACTGTCCCCTCCGCCTCCCCTGAAATGTGACATACGATATTCTTCGGTTAAATAGCAAACTACAAAGTAAGGTGAATTGTTTTTCTGTTTKCCTGGCATGGACTAGTTACTGCAATGTTTTGGGGGTGTACTCTAGCACGCTTCTGCAATGATTCAAATGAATTTATTTGGGTTAAACGCATGGAGAGGTAGGTCTTGGCGGAAGTGATTATATTTCTAGGAAACAATATCTCTAATATCTCTATCTCTTGGGATTTTCTGCTACTAATGTATCAGGGCCCCAGGAACTAGGGTAGTTAGGGAAGAAAAGACTGTACTAGCCTAACTTGCTTTCTGTGACATTTTTGTTACTAGTTTTGACTAAATCTGTTATATGATGACAATAATTACAGAATTTTATTATTAGTTAATTTAGGTTGATAAACATTTTTTCTCACTTTTTTTTTTCTTTCCTCTGAAGCTGGAGAATAAAACGAAAGGGAAGCTTCAAAGGCAGATTTGTCAAGTTGTTCTGGACCATTTTGAGAAGCAGTACACAGAGGAACTGGGAGATGCATGGGCCAGAGTCAGGTCTGTCTTAGACTGTGTGTGTGGAGTTGTTATGCTCGTTTTGAGCTGCCTGATAAAATGCTTGCAAGGAGTCATAGAATATAACAACTCGTTCAGCTCTTTTTAGTTTCAAGTAGCAGTATGAARTAGTAGAAGACTGACATATTTTTGTGTTATTTTTCCCTTGATGTACTTCCCTGGTGGTGTATAATATTACGTTACCTGCATTTGTATGCAGTGTGGAAAAAAAAAAAAAGAGGCTGACATCTTACGTGTTCTACTTGACTTTTTCATAAAACCATGGTCAAAAAAGCTTATAGTCTTAGTCGCAACTCTTAGCGTTTGTTCTGCAGCTTAGTAGTATGTCAAGAAACTAAGACAAAAACGTTACGAGTGAAGTATCTCCTCTGGCTTCTTTCATAAGAAGAAATTGAATTTTAATGGCTCTCTTTTGTACAGAAAGTGACATCATTTAATGTGAGCCTTGATCACACAGCACTTAAAAAACTGGCTGTGGCAGTGACAGGGGCACCTTTCTCTACCTGCCAGCTGGTGGTTATTGCTCATAGGAAAGCCAGCAGAAGGGCACTGCAAGAGAAATTCACTGCTCTGGTTTGAAAGGAAAAATAACATAATTGATTAGCCTTAGCAACCATGTGATTATCCTGAGTGCCCTCTATGGTTTAGTCTTGTTTAGATTAAAAAGTAGTTTAAAGTAAGTCTCTTTAAAAAAAATAGGCACATAGAAACGTGACATTTGCTTAACTGATTTTTTTTTTTAACTGAAAATAAATTTAAAAGAGTATTAAAAGTTATTTTGGATTGCATCARTGCCATTTTTTCCTTAAGGATAGTCAATACTGTCTTTAGTATTGACCGTGTTTCACCCACTGTGAAACAACATAGTGGGTAATTAAAGTGGGAAATGGGGAATATTCACAAAACAAAAATCTATAAAAAGCAAACTGAAATTTAAACAGGCTTATTTCTGCCATATAAACACTGCTTTTTGATTGTCTTCTGGGAATATCTGTTGTCTTAATTTTTCCTGACCCAAGAATTGCAGAACATAAATGAGAATTTAGAAAAGAACACTCAGAGAACATGTGTTTTAGATATGCACATATACAGAGATGGCTGAAAGCCACTGTGACTTTTGTTTCTTTTGCGATTTTTGACAACTGATACAATTGTTGCTGGCTCCTAGAAAAATCCTTTGTAGTTACAGCATTGAACTTAATAATGTATAAGTTCTACACATTCTATCAGAAAAAAAAACAAATGATATTCTCTTTTAGGAGATAACGTTTTGAAAAGCAGCAATTATAGAAGGTAGTAGGTTGATATTCTAAAAAAGTTAATCAAGATCATGTGATTTTGTTTTGATTTCAGCAAAATCATGCGATGATGAAATGTTTACTCACATGTAAGGAAGGGCTCGCTGCATAATGGCAATACCATTTCATTTGCCAAGCTATTAACTAGCTTTTCCTTTCTTTTTGCAATCCAGGGATGTACTCACACACCCCCAGTGCTGGCAGTACGCTGTTCTTCTTAACAAATTCAGTGGGTCCTTGGAGCTGGAGAGCACTTTGTGTTTGAAGGGGTATCACCCTCTCTTTCAAGACACTTTGCCTTATCTGCCGGGCTCCCTGAAGTGCTACATCAGCAGAGCTCCTGGGAGATTCCCAGCACAGAAACACCAGCCTGGTAAACTGAAAGCCTATTACCTGCTGAATGCAGCCTCACTCTTGCCAGTGCTGGCGCTGGAGGTGAAGGATGGGGAAGAGGTTCTGGATGTGTGTGCTGCGCCAGGGGGTAAAGCAGTAGCTGTGCTGCAGTGTGCCTATCCAGGTAACGTACCGAGTTGTTAGTAGCTCTTAGTACCCAGTCGCTGGCGTTGCCTGTCTGGGTTGTGCTAGYTGTGTTTGCGTCCTGTGCAAGATTCGAATTAGAAAGAAAAAACAACCTGTGATCTAAGTAGTGTCATGTTGCTTGGTAGGGTTTTTTTGTGGCATCTGTTTACCTAAAAGTGGATGAAAAATGGCGTAGTTTTTCAGATACAGATTATTGCAGATTGACAGATAAAAGGAGAGTAGCTCTTCATTTTTTGTTTCTTCACTGGTTTGTTTATTGTTGCTTCTTGTGATTTTACTTAAAAAACATTTTAGGCTTTTTGGCACAGGGAGGCAACTAATTTTAAAATGTTGGTATATTTTTCCTTTGCTGCCTGTCTGGCCAGTGCTATACAGATAATGTAAGTAAACTTGAAGTATAGAAATGTGAAATGGGACATAGAAGATGAAATGTGTAAGAGCTAAGCACTGGAAGAAAACTTGTGATGATCAGTTGGTCCCTATCAACATTTACTATGTTCTGTGTCTCAATCTGCCTAGACGTTGTGCAAAGGCACTAGGAGGGTCACAGCACATGAGGAGGCACCTGAAAGCCACAGCTCAGTCCTGCCAGGCCAGGGAGTTCAAATAATGTGTGACTGCCCTTTTCAAGTCTATATGCTAGCTTGAGTAGTAACTCTTGAAATCCTTGGCAGGATTATATGGTCTTAAGGGTGAGAAAATTACTATAAACACTGGTATCTGGCGGTTATGGCTGGCTCTCTTCCTCTGTTACGGAAGTGAGGTGCTGTTTACAACGTACATTAAATGTGGATTGCCCTTTTCAAGGGTTTGGAAAAAGCACTTTTACAGAAGCATGGCTGCTTCTGAATTGTTGCTTATGAGAGTAAGATATAGGGAAGTTGATTGTGATGACAGCGCAGTGAATGCTAAGGTATATACTATTGTACTTCGCAAAAACAGTGTATAGGACAAGTGTATGGGACATACCACAGTGTCCAGAGATTCAAAATAGAAATTTTACTAAAGAAAGGAGTAAAGGAGTAAAATGTGATGCTGCGTGCTGGCTTTTGTACAAGCAACAGTGGTGTTTCTTCTGAGCATGTAGCTACTCTGTTAAACATTGTTAAATGTAAGTGCAACCAAAATTTTGTTAGAACACTTCTGGTTTAAATTTAAAACAAATAAAGAGTTGTATTAATGTGCTTAGGACACATAAACTGAATTCTTACTAAATTAAAAAAAAAGACAACTAATTAAAGGCAAAAATTCTATAGACGGTGGAAGGAGGCTAGAAATATTCTTTCTTAGATTGTGGGTTAAGTTTAAAGTTTGTTTTACTTTGAAAGTCTATTGCTGCCCTGAATGTTAGTAGGTTGCTCAGTAACATGTTGAGATTTACYTGTAAATACTTAGCAGTGTTATGATATGTGCAATAGCATAAGCAAATAGTGTGTCAGCTCTGTGGCAGTCCTGGAAAAATAGTAAAACTTTCAATATTGTCTTAATTCCTCATATTTGTAAAAATCCCAGAGAATGTTTACTGGAGTTTTTAATTTCTTAAGGTCAGTTTCACTGTAATGAGTATGATGGTTTGAGATCAAGATGGTTGAAACAGACACTAGAATCCTTCATCCCAGCCCCTTTGATCAACTCGATAACTGTTTCTAACCTGGATGGCAGACAGATTGGAGATCTCAATCCCGAATTATATGACAAGGTAATGTTGTTGCATGGTATTTCTGTCTTCCATTTCTTTCTTTTCATATGTTATTCTCCTTTTGTTTTCAAGACCAAGTAGAAATATCTGGCTTATTCAGAAAACAAGGCCACAAACAGGCTCTGGCAGAGCCTCAGCGATCACTGTATGAAGCTTATTGTGCATTTGTTCATGTGCTAGATGAAGTCAACCATTTAAACTTGATATTGAATTCTGAAGACCTTATGACTGTGTTCTTTGTGTAATATGTAATTAGGAAACACGTGTGATTGGTGTTCAGGTGGAAGATACTTGTGGAGTAGTAATTTCTTTTTTTTCCTTTGATGACTCTACAAAAATATTTTTTGCCTGCAACCTGAAGAATAGAAAGGGCGTTCTAAATGTTTTCAAAAATGGTTTGAGTAGATCTTGACATACAGTGTTCACAAAGTATTTTTATTTTTAATGATCTTGGTTGCTCATATTGATTTTATAGATACTGGTGGATGCTCCGTGTTCAAATGACAGAAGCTGGTTGTTCTCTTCTGATATTCATCAAGCTACACTTAGGCTACTGCAAAGGAAAGAGTTATCTTCTCTACAATTGCAGCTGCTAAGGTGAGAATTACAGGAAAGAGCTACTAAAAGAGCTTCTTTCTAGTTGATGAAAACGGTGTAAGAGCAGGGTTTGTCATGTTTATTATGAAAATCTGAGTTTCACACGATGGAAAAATAAATAAATAACTTATTGCAATTGCTGTTTAGATAGAAGTTTATCRAAGATAATTTGAATATGGAAATTTTCAGGGAAAGGACAAGAGGAAATGGCCTCAAGTTGCACCAGACTSTTCAGATTAGACGTGAGGAAGAATTTCTACACGGSAAGAGTGGTGAAGCGTTGGAACAGGCTGCCCAGGGAAGTGGTGGAGGCACCGTCCCTGGCAGTGCTCAGGAAGCRTGTAGATGGAGCACTTAGGGACGTGGTTTAGCAGTCAGGGCAGTGTTGGGTTTATGGTTGGATTCGGTAATCKTGAAGATCTTTTCCAACCATAGTGATTTCTGTAGCGAGGTCTAGATCTTCTACTAACATACTGCTCTGCGGATCTGTTTACTCACTTTTTTGACATAAAGGTCCACTTACAGATGTTTCAAAACAGACATCTGGATCTTATCAAAATATTTTCTGTGGACACAGCTAAAATGGTTCCAGAAATACTCCCCAGGTGAAACAGAAACCTGCACGAATTTTTTAATGGCATCTTTTCTTTAAGCATCTGAAAAAGTAGCTAAGCTGGGCATTTTTTGAGTGCATTTCTTTTTTTGTTCTTCAACGGAGTTATTAAATAGGGTTCTTTACAGTCTATTTGATCACAAAAATGTCAGTACTATTTACCAGCTGATCATTAGAAAATGCTCTACAGAATTTGTTTTCTGGCCTGTTTATCTGAATAGTTTGAATCTACTGTTGCACATTCTTAACTGATAGGATTTAACACTCTTTTTAATGTTTACAGCAAGACAGACTACTTGTTTGTAATTGACAGGTTATTACCACCTTCCGGACTGGAGGGCTTTTTTGCCTCTCAAGAAAATCTACCCGATAATCCAATGCAAAGCTGTAATACATTTTACTTACAAATGATGCCAGCCACAGACTAGCATTTCTGAAACATTTGAACCCCTTTTTTTTTGCACAACATGAAAATCTATGGCTTCTCTTAATACTTTGTATACTTGAGATTTTTTTGTAAATAAGTCATGCTTGAAGCTACACTCTTACAAGTCTTACATTCAGTCTCTTGAGAACTCATGTTTTCTGATTGCTAATAACTTTCAGCTTGAAAGGAAGTAAAAGATTGCCTACAACTGATGTCTTTAAAAAGAAATCACAGAATGAACTATTAGTAATAATACACTATAACATGCAAAGGTTAACATGTTTTAGGAGTTAGTTTAAAGTGGAATTTGACGTTTCCTTCCAAAAACAGCCTCTGTAGCCATTATAATGCCATATAGGTATTGATATAATAATAAACTTCTAAGTGCCACACGGTGATTTACCTTGGAAGTACCCATCTGTCAAAGCAAATTGCAAGAAAAAAAATGATATTATTTCAACAACAAAAAAAGCTTTTATGAGAAGTTCCCATTGCAGCAGTTCCAGATAGGTTTGCAAGGACTTGAGTCAAAAAAGGCAGAAAGCTGTGATTTATAACCAAAATATGAGTATCTTATTGCAGTAATGCATCATGTCACCCATTCCCTTTGAAGAAATCAATCACATTTAAAACACTGACCTCTTTCAGTTTTCTCTTTTCAATATTTGTCATATAAAATCCAATTTGTGAACCTCTAACAAAAGAAAGCATATATCATGCAGTGAAATTTTGAAAATTTACATAAATCTCTACAGATTATAATTCTGAGAACTGTTGAGAGCAAGACCCTTGTTTTAAAAGAGGAAACATTCCTGTTGCCTCAAATCATATTTAATTGAATTGACCCTGAATCTAGAAGATAATTTTGTTTCTGTTGAAAGTATGGCAATAAGACAAAATGTTTTTCATATGTAACTTTAAGTAAAAGGCTGCTAATTTCCTTTTCCGTCACCATGGGTCTAAGTAGTTAGGTAGGTTCAGCAGTCTATTGTTCTGTGCATGAGGGTTTCTGCAGCCTATAAAATGAATGGTTAGATTCAAGATGTAAAGATGATAAGCTTCATGCTGTAGAATATTTGGCATATACTTAGTGGAATAACTGTGCGGTGTGCATTTATTGTACTTGTTGTCTGATCACATTAGACTGAATTCACAATACTAATGAAGCC
This sequence comes from Nothoprocta perdicaria, assembly GCF_003342845.1. Lineage (NCBI taxonomy): Eukaryota > Metazoa > Chordata > Aves > Tinamiformes > Tinamidae > Nothoprocta > Nothoprocta perdicaria. The sequence continues at coordinate 847,117 of NW_020455071.1, forward strand.
CCAGATCCTTTGTGTAAGTGAAAAAAATGGAAATGATGAAATCACTTTTATGGCCAGTGTACAAAATTATAAGTAAAAGATTGTGTTTGAGTCTTGGCTCTGGTACTTTGATAGTATTTGCTAAGATTAAACCAATGCACTAGTGCAGCTATGCTGCATCTTGTTTGAGTCAGTTTATGCAAAGTTAATCCTGATATATCTGTTCAGATTATTTTGTGCTTAATCCTCATGAACATTTTTCTCCTCAGTTCCTGTACTTATTTTGTAAGGATAAATGTGTATCCCAGAAATTTTGCTAAATTCATGTAATAAATATTGTGTCATTTGAAGAYGAAGCTTAAAGCATATGGGCAAAGCATTAGTTTAGCTGTAGTACTTAAGCATTCAAAGAGGGAGTATGCACTCAGAGGAAAATGGAAAAGGGAGTTTTGTTTTCATTTCTGTGAGGTGACTTTCAGCCCCAAATTTGGATTTGTCTGTTTTCTTTTGGTTATGGAAATGTTTCACTTGCAATTTGCCTTTCTTGCATATTTTTAAGCAGATCTGCTTTCAGGGGAAGCTGGGGAAATCACAGAGGAAGACAGGGAAGAAAAAGTATTTTTGCAATGCAATGTGATTTATTTAGTAGATTGAAGCTTCAAAGAAAGTAGATTCGAAAGAAATGTTGAAACCATTTCAACTATCTTGCTACTCCGGTCTGAATAAAATTTGAAATGTAAATAAGTAGCATAAATACTGCAGAGCAAATTATAAGCAGCGAGGGCACCACTGCTTTGAAGGAAATGGAGATTATAATGATTGTTAATGTCATAACCAAAGCATCCCTGCTGGGTGCTATAATATAAGCACACCCTGCAAATCCTGTTATTATTTGGAGTATTCATGCAGAAAACAAATTGCAAAGTGAGGAATGGCCATTTCCTGTTACTAAATGCTAGCACAGAATGCAGCAGTACTAGTAAATGAATTTATCAATGGTATCAATTCTCAGACAAAAAATAAACTTACAGTTAAGATTGAATGCATAATAACTTAATGGGAAATCTCTTACAGGTGTTTTAAGTATTCTTAGACTAGTTACTGTAGCTGAAAGGCACAGAGTTAGGGTTCAGCTTGAAGGGAAAAACAGAAGAATACAAGTCAAGAAAAGCAGGGAAGGTGTTCACACAACTGTAACGCTTTTCTAAACAACAGCTCACATTAATTAAAGACTTCTAATTGGCATGCAATAGAGTTCTGGTCCAGAGGAGCTCAGACTAACTTCTAAAGATGTGCGGTGTCTGACCTCCTCCCTCCCGCCCTCATCTTCCTGGGAGCTCCTCCACGGCAGGTTTGTAGTTTCCGTAGGTGCAGGTGAGAGCACACGGGTAAGGGGAGTGCAGGGGATTCTGGTTGCAGAAGAAACCTGAAGGATCCTGAATACACTGCGCTTGGAATTACTGGTGGCAAAACAAGCCTACACCTAGTTTTTATTTTCTTAGTTGATTTGTTTAGAGCTGTATGTGTTCTCATTTTCTCAGAACTCAGGGTTGGATTTGGACTGAGAAAATAGGGAAGTACTTTATTCTTCCTGGTGAATGAGAAGTTTGAATCCCAGCATTGCTTATAAATATATAAGGCACTGTAGCTGTCCATTACATATTAAGCATCTGTTATATCCCCCGGGCAACTGAGTGCAATGGCAAGGTATAATGAATAAGAGCTTTGTTTTGCTTTGAATGTCAGTCATAATATGGTATTTGAAACTGCTGATTCGTTCTTGTAAGAAAAGGTTACCATAAATTATTTCTATTTATTACCGAAAGTTTTGGGGGGAGCAGGAGAGGTTGTGCACACATTTTACTTGGAAGAAAAAGAAAATCACTTCAAATATTCTGAATTTCATTTTCTGAAATAATGGAAACTTATCCCATTAGTTAATGTTAAGTATAGGTAAGCAGGTGCTGTGCAAGTGCCTTTGTGAAGCTCCTGAGCCCTGACTCTGTTGGTGCTTCAGTCCTTGGCATCACAGCAGCAGAGACTAAAAGTATAACAAAGCTTATGTTACAAAATACTCTTTTACATGGTATGTAAGGATTAGGGACATGATGTCATAGAATAATTCATTTCCTCACCCCCCAAAAGAACATCTTTTTCATGTGATGTATACTAAATACTGTAGCAAATTCAGTAATTCAGTGAATTACTGGGAAAAAAAAATGCTCTTTCCTCACATACTCACTGCCACTTTTATATTTTCATTGAAGTGTGTTTTTTGAGGTCTATATAGAAATGTAATTACAAAGCTGCTTCTACTTTTTATTCAGCTTGCTGTTAATTGTTTGTTTATTTGTTTAAGACAGAGGGAAAAATTGTTGTCTATGAGTAGGCAGAATACCACTGTTCCATTAGTAACATTAATGCATCACCTAGTAATRCAGTAGAAGGAGTTTAATTTATTTCTTGTATTAAAATTCTCCCTTCTTGAATTATACTGCACGTTTACACAGCTAAGTGTACGTAGTCTTAATTTAGATGCATGTATACACATGGAATAGTAATAGGTATCTCATACGGTAATTTTGTTACTGCATATAGCCATACATTTTTCATGTATGTGGTTTTGGCCACTGCTGGTTTTGGTGTTATAAAAGTTACCTTTTATATCAGTAAATACTGATATATCTTTTATCAGTAAATACTGATCTCCTATTCCAACCTCTGCCAGGCTGATCAGTGGACTCCTTTCACGTAAGACAGCCCTTGCAGTTAGTTGCCTCTCTTTTAACCTTTTATTCTTTATGATTTCTTTTCCTTTTCAGGAAGATGTTTCTGGCTGTTAGTAATTTCCCCTCTCTCTCCCCCCATCCCCCAAATACTTTAAAAAGTGCCAGAAAAATATTAGCATAAATGAATGGGTRGGGAAGGAAAATCTGTGTTGATTAAGACAAAGAGCCTGGTTGGCACACAGTCATGTAAAAAAGCAAGATACTTTCAATCAGCCAGTTGTGCTGTGTAGGTAAAGAGAGTCTATTTTTGTTTGTGCTTTGTTTCTGATGAAGAAGAAAATTCACCCTGAATGCTCTCAGCAAAGGCAGGAAAGGCCTGCAATGAAGAATTGGCTTTTTACTTGCCATCTCAGAGGTTGCTTGAGTTTTAGTGTCTGGCGTTAGGAGGACAGGACGAGAGCACATGGGGAAAGGAGAAACATTTGTCCTGTAAAAGCCTGTAATTGCCTGGCTCCTCCCTCTTGCCCTTTTTGAAGACTGGAGTGACGTTGGCTTTCTTCCAGTCCTCGGGCACCTCCCCTGCTCTCCAGGACCTCTCAARGATGATGGAGAGAGGCTGAGCAATAACCTCGGCCAGTTCCCTCAGCACTCTTGGGTGCATCCCATCTGGGCCCATAGATTTTTGAGTGKCCARTTTGYCTAAGTGATCCCTAACCCAATCCTTCTCAACTCGTGGAAGGTCTTCYTCTAGCCCATTTACATCTCTTCCCTTTGTGCCCTGCAGTTCATGGGGGGTCGTCTTAGCAGTAAAGACAGAGGCAAAGAAGGCATTTAGTAACTCTGCCTTCTCRGCATCCTCCGTCACCAAGGCTCCTTCCCCATTCAGCAGTGAAGTCCTTTTTAATCTTTCCATCAAAAGCCACCAAAACCCACCAAAAGCTGGTGGTTATATAGAGTGCTGTTCAGGGTGTCTTGCCAGGCAAAATATTTTCTGCCCTTTATAGTTAGTTGTCCCTCAGGATAAAAATGGTTAGGTAGCCCCTGGCTAGATATTGTACATTGAGTTTTCATTTGAATTTAATGTGCTTAAATGTGCCATAGTTGTTCTGTATCGTTCCTCAAACCACTGTTGAGGGCAGTACTGGCTGTATGAGTCTTTATATTCTGGAGAGGCTTTGCAGATAGAAAAGAAGATTCTTTGCCAAGAGCATGATACYTGAAACTAGTGGAAGAAGAGCCTTGGGTCTGGTTTCTATTCCAAGAAACAACTATTTATTTTATACCAAAAAAAAAAAAAAGAAAAGTGATTAACTAAAACAATGTAATAGTCCTTGGAACAGGAACTGGAGCAGAGGAGTCTTGTACTTCCAAGTAAGTACCCCAGTAAGCTCACTTGAGAAACAGGCTACCTTTTGTCTTTATGCATTTCATTAGTAGGTGAACCTTTATGTTTTTCTGTAAGTAGTATTTTAGCAGAGAAATGGAGAGTGCCTTTATTTGAAAATCGACTCCAGTTACAGCACAGCTGTTTTCTGGGCTGATGGTTGGTTTGGATCTTCTTACAGAGAGAAGAAAGAGCAGATTCTGTTGTGGCTTCACCTGTTCTTCTGTCAGATATATTTTAAAATAAGTAGGCTCTCTTTTAACTACTTTCCRATTTTAAGCCTTTGATAGTGCCCTGTGAGAAACTTAGGAATCAAGTCCCTGCTGACAGGTGGCAAGATGAAGTTTATAGAATTAATAAATGAATAAATGAACAAAATACCTACAGAATGGCTAGGCAGCTTGGGGATGACTTTAAGCATGAGAGATGCAGATGTTACTTTAATCCTACGTAGAGTCCTTTTTGTGTTTATCATAAGCTYGATGAAAAACACTGGGGCTGTAGTGGGCTTCAGTGGGCTATGAACATGTTATTTATTAGAGCAAACTGTGACTAGAGCAGAACAGGTGGGGTTTATTCTTTTCCTCTCTTTTTAGGTGKTTGTGTTTTATGTCTATTTGTACTTACTTCTACATTTTCTTTTTATACTTAAAGCAAAACTTCTAAGATGTAGACTGTGACTAATGTGTCTGGACTCTTTTAAGAGGAAAAAGAAATGTATGATGTCTTTAGTCAGTAAGAAAACAGGATATAAGAAAAAAAGAAACATGTTTTGAGATGTTCTACTTCTCGAATAGCTCGTAAAAGGGTTTATAATTTCATTCTGGCCAGACGTTAAGTAGGTTACAGAAAAGAAATGCCTCCCAGTTGCCAAAAGATGGCACTGTTGAAGTGCTGCATTGTTTCAAACTTGCCCTAAAACCAATTAAATATGGAAAATGGTTAACTGAGCAATTGTGACCCTTCAGGTGGCATGCAGAACATACACCTGAGCATGAGAGGAGTGGGCTGRACGTGCAGATGCTTGCTATAATATGAAACAGTGAAATATTCATTATATATGAATAATGTCCCCATATAAAATGGATTTTTATATCCATTTATTATATGCCTATTTTTAAAAGAGTGGTTGAGACATAAAGACTTGAAATCATTAAAAACTAACAAAATGACAACCTATCATGTTGTTTAACCTTCTTTCAGGGTGAAAAATTCCCTTTGGGGACTCTAGATAACTTCATTTTAGTAAGTTGTGAAATTGTTTCAGTTTTAAGTCACCATGTGGTCTTTTTTTGCTAAGGTGCTAAATAATCCTATTCTTCTGTTTTATCTGGTTATTTTTAGCATCTTATTCGTCCATTGTTAAGTTTTAAGTAAATCTTGAGAGGAAAAATGTTTTTCAAATAATATATTGCTTCAAGAAGCATCTTAAGTATTCTTGCAGGGTGAGGAGTTAGCCTACCTTAATACATCTTTTGTACCTCTGTCTTGTGACTGGGTTCTCCCCCATGCACCCGGTGTGGGGCCAAGCTCTGTGAGGCTCCTTAGCCCATCACCACAGCGTCACCCTGCGCCCTTCAGCCCGGCCCTGCTGCATTTGGGTTTTGCAGCTGAGCCCTGAAGGTTTCCCAAAAGCTGAGAGCAGCTAAATCGGGGATGACGATACGGTGACGTTGGAAACAGCCRCAGAAGCAGCTGTTGCTGAACCTGGCGAGATGGGTAGATACATTGATTAACCTTGCAGTGTAAATCTCTCAGAGATGCTTTAATTGGTGGCTTAGGTTCAAAGTTAAGATAGTTTTGCAGTGAGTGACCTGATCTTTTGGGGTCATGGTCCAGTGAAAATTCCCAAGCTGAGTGGTCTTAGAGTTGGTTTGTTTCTCAAGTGAGATTTTAAAGGTTTGTTTGAGAAAATTATGATGGTCTTTCCTCTAAATCACTGCATCAACCTTCTGTTGTAGGAGCACAGTGCGTTTTAAAGCATGGTATGATTTCTTGAACCATTTCTACTTTATATAAGTTAAAGAAAAGACACTCTTTTGGGTATCTTGTTTTTTAACCCTGTAGCTGTATCTAGTTGTTTGGTAGTTTTCTTTCCCACTTTCACCTGGTTTCTCATTTGTTTTCTCACTTGCTTGCTTAAATTTTCATATAGTTTCTGTTATACGTAAGGAAGTGGTTGTCATTATCAACTTGTATCTGTGAAGTTATCAGGTATCTTACAAGTTAGTTGCACTGCTTTGGGATTCTGCTGGAGGGAGGAATCTTGGTTGTCACACAAAAGTGTTTCCACATTTACAAAGCAATTGGCTGCTCGCTCATAATTTCGCATTCCTGTTTATAGAGAAAAGATGTAGAGGGARGGGGAAATCATGTGGAAAGATACAAAGTTGGTGGTTTCCTTTGTGCAGTGAAGATTAGCTTAACTGATCACAGAATATTTATACTTCATCTCTGTTCTCTTTGAGTTGTATTGCAAAAGCTAAAAAAAACCCCGAATAATTAACTGTTAAAAAGAGAAGAATGCTTTGTGATTACCAGGGCTGACCTGGGTGTAAGGAGAGGAATGTTCAGGTTGCGTTTCTCTTGCTGACTTGCTGTTCTCCTTTGGGAGGGGTGGCTGCTGAAGCTTCCTGCCTCTCCTGGTTCCTTCTGTATGAAAATGGAAAGGTTGTTTTTGTTTTTCTTTTTTTTTTTTCCCCCAAGGAATGGACTGTCTTACAGTGTTTAGAAAACAGTCCTTAGGTATTCTAATCTTAAGTAATGCTTCCAGAGACTGTTGTAGTACAAATAGGGAGATAAGTTCTTTAGAAGGAGTAACTAAACTTGAGCTTCTGCCAGCAGTTTCTTCCTCYTTTTCTCCTTGTTTCCCGCAATAGCAGCAACAGTCGTGGTGGTGGCCTTACCCTCAAACTGGGTGCTCTCTTCTGTATTGCTAACAATGTTGGTTATGAAGTAATTATTCTCTTTGTATGCTAATGTTAAGCTGTGTAATCCTCTTGGTGTATGAGGGACTGCCTAATGGTGAGCTGCACTGACAAGTATTTTATCATTGCTTATGTTTACCTAAGTTGTAGTTTTATCTAAGTTGTAGTTTTGTTGTCTTGCTTCAGGATACTCTGGTATTTAATGATCTTTGTGTTGTTTAGTTCATGTTGTTTAAAAGCACAGAATTTTCATGGTTGTGCCATTTCTTACTAGAAAACAGAAACMCACAAGTGGCATTTTAACTGGGCAGTGCTGTCCTCTCCCGGCATTTACTGCTGTGGCATCAATATTAGCCAAAACTTTTAAGAGACACTTTACTGCTTTTAGATTAGAAAATAGTGTTACAAATTAAACCTTAACAAACTATTTTTAGAAAGATAGATTAAAATGTGACAATGCAAACAAAGGAAGTACATAGTCAAAAGGGGCTTTTTAAAAACTTCTTGTTTGAAAWTGCAACTCATAGATGCAGTGAACACATGCAGCAGCTTGTATGGCAGTTTGCACAGAAGGGCACAAGAAGGTACCTTAATTTCCAGTCCCAGTAGTGTCTACTTGGACTCAGATATAGTTGAGACACCACAGGGCACATTCCCCGATAGCTTTTGGAGCTGCTGCGTTAGCTGTGTCAGAGACTTCAGCTCAGACCTTCTGGCAGCAGACACAGCTCTACAGGCCTCAGGCTGCAGGGAGTGCTTGGGGACTCTCTGTGGGCCTGGGCTGTCAGTCAGTTCTTCAGAAGGCTGCAGAGCATCCCAGAAGGTAAAGGAGAGAGAGAAAGGATATTCTTGGAGACTGTACAGCTCCAGGAGTCCCAACCTCCTACAGTAATAGAAGTGTCAGAGAGTTCTGTTTCAYGGCAAATGACCTTGTAGAAGAACCCTGTAGAAACTGGTCACTTCTCATAGAAGGGCAAAGTCCTTCTAAAGCATTAATGATACCAAGGGCAAATTGGAAATCATCAAACAGAATTTCAGAGCTCTAAGGATAGTGGTCAGGGTTGTAGGAGCCCTGGTCATTTTTTCCTCAATCCTACCAATGATGGAGAAGGATGTGAGGAGGAATAGAATAGATTTTCTGAGGTAACAACTGGCCATGCCACTGGCGTTGCCAACTGGGTTTTGATTTCTACAAGCATGGGATCCTGTTTGAAGATAAAGAACTGGTAGAGAGAGATGGAGTCCACCAGCAGGTTGTCCCCTTTGGTAAAGGGAGCTTTAAACTAGGAAGGATGGGAGAAAGAGTTATAGAAACAGTGTAGTCAGCTCAAAAGTAACTCAAGCTGGGTTTGCTTAAAGCAGGTGCATGGAGCCTGCATGGAGGAAGTACACATAGGACATGACTTTGGAGGATATGCTTTCACCCTTCCTGGGAAACCTGATGCTCTGTTACGTCTCTGAAGCGCCTGAGCACCATCACATGGGCTGTTATATTAGGAGGAGTGCAGCTCTGCAGAGAAGACCCAGGGAGCCCYGGGGGACAAGAAGTTAACGATGAGCCAGCAATGTGCCTTTGGGGCCAAGAAGGCCTATGGTATTCTGGGGTGCATAAGAAGGAGTGTTGCCAGCAGGTCATGGGAAGTGATCTTTCTTACCTGCTCAGGCCTAGTGAGGCCTCATCTGGAATACTGTGTCCAGTTCTGGGCTCCCCAGTACGAGAAAGACATGGAACTGCTGAAGCAAGTTCACCGGAGGGCAATGAAGATGATTAGGAAAGGGGAGTATCCCTCATATGAGGAAAGGCTGAGAGAGCTGGAACTGTTTAGCCTAGAGAAAAGACTGAGAGGGGATCTTATAAATGCATATAACTATCTGAAGGGAGGGTGTCAAGAGGATGGTGTCACTTTAGTGGTACATGATGGCAGGACAAGAGGCAATGGGCACAAATTGAAGCACAGGGAATTCTGTCTGAAAAAAGGAAAACCCATGAGGGTGGCAGAGGACTGGAACAGGCTGCTCAGAGAGACAGTGGAGTCTCCTCTGGAGATACTCAAAATTCACCTGGATGTGATTCTGTGCTACGTACTCCAAGTGACCCTGCTTAAGCAGAGGAGTTGGACCACGTTATCTTCAGAGGTTCCTTCCAACCCGCGCCATTCTGTCATTCAGTGATTTATCATAAAGCAGAGTACTATCTAACTTACTGAATCTCTTGGAAGTGCTTTGTCAAACATACAAACCTGGTCTGCCTTACAGTGTATCTGGTCATATTTTGATTGGTCACACAGACAAGACAGAAGCAATATAAACACTGCTGTTCTGTTCACTGCTGTTCTGACAGTCCCAGTGAGAGCCGGATACAAAGACAGACAACAGGTGGASAGACATCCGTGACAACTTGGAGACCAATCTGGTGTCCTCCTGAGGAGTATTGGAGGGGAAGGAGGAACGCACTGAATAGAGTATTCCTCTAGAGTGCTCAGAGTTCAGTAATTCAAGTACATGCGGATATTTGCAGAATTTTAGAAATCTGGAAGGGTCATCAGGAGGACATCTACTCTGTTCTACTATGTCAAGGTGACATGATACGTATCGTCCCTTACCAACTTTTTCTAAAACATTCTTAATTTTTTTATAGATTTTCAGAACTTGGAGGCCCAAGATGAGCTTGCAGTTTTGGGATAGCTTTAACTAGTTTTGGAAGTGTCCTAGAATAGCATTCATTAAGCTCAGCTAAATTGAAAATATTCAGAGCTAAACTGAAAATATTCAGGACACCTAAGTACTGTGTAGGCTGTTCTTTACCTATAAGTGCTTGAACTTGAGCTGCTGTCTCATTTATGCTAAATGTGCTAGCCATCTGCTCACTCTCCATCTTCTTAGCGAAGACTGACATAATAAAGACATTAAACACTGATTTTTTTAACATCTGTTGAGAGAGATCTGCTCACTTGCACTGTCTAAAGTTAGACTAGTATAAAATGCAATAAATTAAATATTTGCCTTGTTGATTAACCTAAACAGCATCCATAGAAGAAATGAGAAAGGCATGTGCACACTGCCAGGAAAGGAAAAATTGAGTATAATACACAGGAATTCTCCCTTGGAAAGGTGAACACAATTGTGTTATCTCTGTGTGAAGCAATCGTTTGTCCTGGTATTTTCTTACTATTTAGAACAGAACTTTTTTGGAGTTGCTTAAATCCTACTTGAGATAAGCCTTTTTCTTTCTCTCTCTTCTTTTCCTGAAAATGCCCCATTCTGTTAAAAGGACTAGTCTTTTCCTCTTCTATTTTCATCTTTTCTCAAATGCTTTCATTCAGATACCACGTTTAACAGTTCTTCAGTTTGCCTCTTTCAGTGTTACTGTTTTTTTTCAACCAGAGTTCTAAATCAGATGTATTTGGAGGCTGCTCACCCCCATCTGTTTTGATTTTTATTTATTTATTTATGGGTCTTTTTAGATTTTCTATGTAGATTTTTTTTCTGTTAAAAAAAATGTACATAGGTTTTTCAGTAATACCCCCAGTCTAGAATTATTCTGTATATTTCCATACAGCAGGACAGTGTGTCTCCAGGAATCCATGCTTCCAGAATTTGACCTGCCCTTATGCAAAAGGCAAAATTCTCTGTGACACAGTTGCARTCTCCTTAGGTGGTGTCTCTGGAGTATGCATGAGTAACAGCCATCACCTGAAGAGATACTTGCATGGTTTTTAAATAAGAGAGGTTTGGGTTTCATTTTGTTTTTTTTTAATATCAACTTTTAGTACAGCTTCCTCTTTTAGTTATGTGGTGTTACCAGGTGTGAGGAACGCGCTTCTGCAATACAAGAATTAAGATTTTTTTCTCCTTACTCTTTTAATTTGCAATAACTGAATATGGATTGCAGATCTCATTTCCTTACTCTCACATTTTATCCCTGTGAAAAAGACCTTGGGGATCTACTTTAATGGAAAGTAAACAGTTTATTTAAAATTTGGCAGGGGAGCTAGAAAGAAACTCTGACCCAAATTATCATGAAAGTTTCATGAAACTTAAAATCTTCAACCACTATTTTGCCTTTGTTTAGTTAAAATTTATCTGCAGGTTAATAGATAGACAGGACGTTCTGCTAACTTATATTTCCTTAAGAAATCAGATAGAAAAGTCAAGCCCTCAGTCCTGTTTTCTGCTAAGTTGCAGATATTGCAGAAAAGTTTATAAAATTACAATCCTGTAATTCGACCAGGTTATTAGCGCCAATGTATGTTTAGATATTTTTTCTTCAAGCAGAAGATACTCCTTAGCTTTTTTAACTAGCACTTTTGCTGTGGTTTGTATATGCAGCTGCAGCATTTTCCCTGTTGTGTAGCCTGTACGAGTGCATGAAGCACATTCTGCAGCTCTGAATGGATTCTTCCTACTTCCTACATGTTGTTGCTTTATAAAAATAGCCTCAGTTAACTGAAAATACAAAAATAAATGAGAAAGCATATATATGTTTCCTGAATTGTCAATTATATTCTTTGTTGAGTGTTTTATGAAGTTGTTTTTTTTCTTCTGTATGTTTAGCTAGAATTGAAGTCTTACCACCCATCTCACTTCTTACACTGACTATTTTCTTTATTGTTTGCAGGTCTGCTGTTAAAGCGTTGYGTCCTGGTGGATCACTGGTCTATTCCACATGCACTTTCTCAAAGGCAGAAAACAGCGATGTGATAAATCTCATTCTAAACTCATGCAGTAATCTTCTGCCTGTAGATATAAGTGATATGGGCAAAGCTGTTTCCCAGGAATTCACACTTCTCAGTGGTACACAACAGCATGAACTTCTGGTTCTCCCAGAGAAGGGGAAAGCATGGGGTCCAATGTATGTAGCTAAATTAAAGAAAATAATGTAATCCATATGATGCTTTTTAGTTTATTTTAAAGAACATGTGATTAATTCATATTTTTCTAATATATTGTGTGTATATGAACCATAGTAGATAACCAAGTAAACTGAATTTACAACTTTGCAGTTTTGTACCAGCTATTCTCAAATGAAAAGGAAGTTAAAAACTTGACTTAGTTTAGCCTAAAATCCAGAATATGTCTTATAATGCTTATGAAGTCCTATTGAAGCTGGGGAAGCATTGTATTATTTTCACATAATGATCTGAAATTGACTTTTAACCTATAATAGTGGCTTGTGTTGTGGTTTTTGCACAATTTTTTTAAAAAAAAAGCTATTTTGGTTTTAGTACAGTATATCTTTAAGTAAATACTTTGAACGGTATCTGCTTCTAGGGTCATGGAAATCCTGCTATTTTTCTCAAGCATGTCTAGAAATGTGTTTTTCTGTATGAGCTGATTTGTATGCAGAGTCTGTCATCTTAAGCACTGACTATTCCAAGCAGTGGCAAAACAAGTTTCATATTTGCCAAGCTGTTTACTGGCAAGAACTGCCTTTTGTTTGCAGTCATAAAGGTCAGCGGCTGTATTGACACCAACTTTTCTTATATTTTTATATTTTATCAAACTATATATTGAAAGAGCAAGTTGTCCTGGAAAGTCCTTAAAACAGGAGATTTGGATGTGTTTAGCTTTGATGTTCAGTTTGTGGCATAATGCAGTGTATATCCAGGAGGCGATGAAGCACGTGCTTGAAACAGAACCAGAATGATTAATAACTCCAGTAATGGCACAGTGCTCAGAGAATTCTGTTACAAAATTACAGTGATAATGAGCAAAATGGACAGTATGGAGAAGAGGTTTATCCACTGAGTTATGATCTGGTGTGTCACATCTGTGGTGTGCAAGGAGAGCATGTCCCACAGAGAGCAGATACTAAGGCTGTTCTCCAGCTTCTTCAATCTGCCGCGCAGCGCTGTGGATAAATATGGCTGTGCTCACGAAAACACACATGCAGACTGAATTCTCATATGTTTTGTCTGTAGATTGAGGGTAAAAACTTAGGACTGAGTTTTAAGTGTTAGGTTGTACATAAGTCTTAGAGCAGCCCTTTTGTCCCTGTCTTAGCACAGAGARCACAGAGATGTCTTTTCCGTATCTAAACCTTACAATAGTTGTTTTAAGGAACCATATTTTGAAAGGACAGAGGATTTTCTAATAGAAGAATTTTATGTATTGAAATGTGTGTGTATATGTTTATGTATTTCACATCCATTTTGTTTGCACATTTTATGTGTATCATTACRTATCATAAGGTTTTGTATATATGTATCATGTGTATCATTATGTATCATAAGGTTTTTGAAGTCACAAACGTTATTTGTTAAGGCAGATTAGTTTTTTTTTTTTCTGAATATAAAGGGGTATAAAGTGTAAATATTGGAAAAATTACCAAATAGTTATTGATTCTGTACCTTGTCAACAAAGGTAGCACGATTTCTTTTTGTCTAAGCACATCAGAATGCAGTAGTTCTTCATAAGTCTCTTAAATCTTTTGTTGCAAACTCAAAAATAACGTTACGTTTGTGACTAAAATGCCCCTTTTTTCCCCACTGAAGAATTCAGTTGACTTTTTGCTGCCATTGTCTTTTGCTCAGCTTGTTGTGCTGATGAGCCTCAACGCTGTGTTCACCTGAGTTCTCTGTCCATGGAGCTGTGGTTGTGAAGCATCGAACATGCGTCTCCACTGCAAGTGTTAGGGTTTCTGTGAACGTCCTGCCCATGGAGTCAAGAGCAGTGAGACGTCTGGGTTCAAAGGGACAACACCTGACCAAGAACCCTCCTTGCTTAAAAACAGGTGCTGATCTTGGGCAGTAGCTTTCAGGTTTCTGTGAAGAGGAGGGGTTGGGCAKTTTACCTTCACAGGTCACCCTCTCAAGATATTTATGAGCTTCTCCTGTCCTGCCCCATCCTGACCTCAGTGTTTAGAAAATGAAGCACTTACGTAGTTGTGCATTGTTCAAGACATTGCCCAACGGAAAGGTTAAAACATTTTGGGTTACATACCAAAATACTAGATATGTGTGTATGTGTGTATAGTGACAGCAATGGGAAAGCAAAAATATAGTCAAAATGAATATAACTTTAAATAATGAAATAATGTTCTGAAATTACCTTTTTTTTTTTTTTTTTTTTTTTTTTTTATGTTGCCTTTTCAAGAGGGAAATGTAACTGATGGATGGAGCATTTACTGAGTTTCCAGTCTCTCACCATACAATAGGCAGTCTCATAGGCCCCATATTTCTCCGATTCTGAGAGTTAGTCCTGTGTGAGCCCATCCTTTGACCTTGGTCAATCAAACCATACAATCAAACATTATCAAAATGAGAGAGGTATGATTCAGAGCACTTCAAAGAAATGCAGTAGCTGAAGTGCAAGTCCTCAGTGCAAGAGGGATGTAGGACTCCTAGAAGGGGTCCAGCAGAGAGCCACAAAGATGATTAAGGGACTGGAGCATCTGTCTGAGGAGGAAAGACTAAGCAAGCCTGTTTAGCCTGGAGAAGACTGAGARGGAAGATCTGATCAATATGTACAAATACCTGAGGGGAGAATGTAGGCAGGAAGGGGCCAAGCTCTTYTCAGTGGTGGCCAGTGACAGGACAAGGGGCAATGGGTATAAGCTGAAACACARGCAGTTTCATCTCTTTGTGAGGAGGAACTTCTTCACWGTGAGGGTGCCAGAGCCCTGGCACAGGCTGCCCRGGGAGSCTGTGGAGTCTCCTTCTCTGGAGGTCTTCCAAACCCGCCTGGGTGTYGCCCTGTGCTCTGGGTGTCCCTGTTGGAGCAGGGGGGGTTGGACTGGATGATCTCTAGGGGTCCATTCCAACGCCAGCCACTCTATGATTCTGTGAAGGGTTATTTGCCCTCCTAAATGAAGCAACTCTAGAATCTCAGGAAGCCTAAGAAGATTTCCTACATAAATGGAAAAGGTCTCATTATCTAACAGTGGAGGCCAGAATAAGAAGCAGTATCAGTAATTTCTCTATACTCACCAAAAARTATACACACACACGTACACATATACATATTCTTATACCGTTTTTTTCCCCAGTGTTATATTTTTTGCCAGGGTTGGCGTTAAGAACAAATGTAAACCTGCTACTTCCCCTTAGGGAAAATAAAAGAAAGATGGGGCGTCACYGCTGTTCTGTCACAGTGTGTTGCACTCCACAGGGGATGGAGTTGAGCTGTTCAGGAAGACAGAAAYGCTCTTTCTCTCTCTCTCCTTCTGAGGCTCTGGGCAATCCTGCCTGATCTGTTATAGCTCTCCCATCAGGGAGTGAGATTCTGCCCGGAGCTTTTCTACACATGGGCCTCTGCTTTGAGAGAGCTACAAAGATCAGTACCTGTATCTCACCCCTTCACTGTTTGTTGCAGGAAATACATTCATTAGGTACCCCTGCTGCTTTGATGCAYGAGCTTCCATGATCATCCTCTCTCTTAGTTGGTGATGAAAAATGTTTGATGTGCCCGTGTACCTCAGTCTSCAATGTCTGTGATACTTAAGAGGATATAAAGTGTATGCAACTTGAGGCATAGAAGCTTCTAACATATGCAGATGATACTCTGTTCCTATGAAAAGACCTAACAGCATCTGTTCCAGAAACATTAAATGTAATATCCAAATTTGGAGTCATCTCAGGCAACGGGATGAAAAAACAATACCCTTGTCAAAATGCTTTCCATCAGTTTTATTTGCCCTGTGGAAATTGAAATGGAAAGCCAAGAATGTAAGTTACTCAGGAATGTAATTAAAATATGTGGTTAAACCAAATGGTTGGGGAGAATATGGGCTAGGTAATCACTCACAGATTAAAGGGATCCTTGAGAACTGAACTTTGATGAATTTAAGTGTATTGGTGACTCTCTGCAAACTGTGAATTGTATTACACCTAAATTATGCAGCAAGGCCTCGTGATTTATGTAAAAGCTGCACTGAGTTCTGCATAACTCTTTACCGTTCTAGTGGAGTTTCTTTTAGCTAGTTTAAAAATGTACCACAAAGGGAAAAAAAAGAAAGAATAACTAATGAGTGTTATTTATTTTATTTTGTAGTAGATGAATACTAGTCCAGGAAGCTTTGGAGAGTTTTCTGTTGCAGCTGATAACAGAGACTTGGTAAGCATATGAAGAGAGAGAGGGGATGARAAAGGAAAAGCAGAAAGAAAGGGAGTTATGCCAGTGGAGGCAAGGGGAAARGCACCTGTGAGGAAGCAGCTTCCAAACAAAGTGTGTCCCTTGAAAAGAATCCTTTCAGGATGCTTTTTTTCAGCATGTTTGATAAATGTTCATCTAGGCACCTTGTAGATACTTTCAATATCCTAAACATCCTTTTAATGCCTCATTTTAAATGTCTTTCTCAGGGAATTGTAAAATCCCCCTTTCCTATATCCTGCCTTCTCTTTCAAGAGCAACACTGAGGGAAATGGGGCAGCAAACATGTCAGCCTTTCTGTCTTAGAGGAGATTGCAGCCCCAGGGAAAAACAAGTGAGCAAGTTGAGGTCARGAAAATGAGTATTTTTACTGTGTCAGGAAATGGCCAGAGAAATCTGCATAATCTTTGAGGAATAAGAGAGAGTTTGTGTAACCATTCATGATGAGATTGTGCAATATCACCTCAAGACAGCAGAGATAACTGGAGCTCAACTGCCATTTTCTTTTATAACATGCAAGAAGTAATCTCCCAGTTAGGGGTTTGTTTGTTTGTTTTTTAATATGTCACTRTGAGACATGCAAGCCTTATATAAAGGCAACTTCAGTATTTGCCAAATTTTATCCTCTGTCTAATGACATCGGACATAGCTCTGTTATGGCTTGTCAAAAAGCATTCTCTACTTTGGAAGAGAGTGGAAAAGCAGATTAGACACACAAATKACTATGGACTGTTACAGTGAACTAGTGGCTAAGGAGCTCTTGACTTTCTCATTATGATGTGCAATAAAAAGGGGTGCAGTGAAAAGATAAAGACTACACCCCCAGAAGAAAGATATGAAATGCCAGATGAGAGGTATCACTGTTTTTGCGAATTTTGATTCAGTTGGAGCAATAGCAGTATTGCACCTGTGTAGGAAAAGGTCCAGAAATGGGTGGTAGGGAGAGGAGAATTCCTTTGGAGAAGTCRAATAATAAAAATACCTCTATTATGAGTGTTGGGAATGAGGAGGTCGTTTTAGGTCTTTAAGTCATCTTGCTGTCATAGTAGAAAAGTGTCTTTTAAGGACTTTTGTTATGAAACTGTGAGGTTTGACTAATAAACAGAGCATAGSTGCATTTCTAGCAAAGTGAGTGTCTGTGTATTGATGCAGTATTCTTACCAGAAGTACTGCATTCATGAGAGAAGGATTTGAGCCTCAGATCTTGATTCAGTTGTCAGCTCTGTCACTGAATATGGCTGMTCAGATGCTTACTTTATGAAATATTGGCTTAAAAGGAGACTTCATTTTCTTCTAGAAGAAACTTAAACAGCACATACTGGCCATCTCTTATTTCTAGAAGAAAACTCAAGTAAAAGGTAAARTCCTGTAAGTTTTCAGTTTGTCAAAGTTGGAGCAAACAGCACAGGGCATACACAGTCACTGCWCTCATCTTGTAGATGATGGTGAGATGTCTCTCTTCAGCAGATGATTTTTGACTGAAGAGAGCTTGTAATGGACTTATGTTGCTGTAATTGTGTGCTCATTCCATAGATGTGGCAGTATCCTGATCACTGACCAGTGTGCTGTGATGCTGCAAGCCCTTTGTAGTCAGGGAGGAAATGAAACAGGCCTGTGACCTTAAAGAACTGTAAGTAATCAACTTCATAAGACGTTTCCGAAAGTTATTTCAAGTTATATCTTTTGTCAAAGAAGAAAGTAGTAGAAGGCAGCACAGCTACCCAAATTTGAATGAGAACAGCACTTCTCTTAGGGTTAGTGATACACTTACTTATTCTAAAATGATGCCTCTGACTTAGATGGCTTTCTTCTTTAAAGACCATAACAGCTTGGCCTGACCTTACTTCTGATGAGTCTAATCAAATAAAGCCATGAAAATAAGCAAGCAGTGACTCATTTTCATGCAACATTAGGCTGACTCTCACAGGGACCCAAGAGAGATTGAGATTAGCTGTGGCTGTTTCTTTGYCACTCTCCGAGTATTCTGTTGTAATACTTACATACCAGCACCTGTGTCAGTGATAGGTGCTGGCACATGTTCTTCTGATCCACTCCTTGTCTCAAAGAAATTTGCTCTAGAGGTGTCTAGAGATTTTTCTATACAAGTTTGAGAATGAATGCCTTCAGATCATGGACTTCAGTATGTTGCAAACAGACTAACAAGGCAAAATTCCATCTCTGAACGTTCAGAATGTGAAAACCTTCTTGTAACCTTCTAACCAACTTAGAGATTTTGTGAATTTGCAGTGTATAAAAATGTAGTGTACATTTTAAATGCACTTTTTTTCCCTCCTTTATTTAATGTGCTCAGTGCTATTAAGCCCAGGGGATCAGTTCTCGGTCCGGTCCTGTTCAACTTATTCATTAACGACCTGGATGAAGGGCTGGAGTGCTCCCTCAGCAAGTTTGCCGAACTGGGAGGAGTGGCTGATAGCCCTGAGGGCTGTGCTGCCATCCAGAGGGACCTGGACAGACTGGAGGACTGAGCGGCAAGAAACCTCATGAGGTTCAACAGGGACAAGTGCAGGGTCCTGCACTTGGGGAGGAATAACCCTGGACACCAGTACAGATTAGGAGTGGACCTGCTGGAGAGCAGTCCCGCAGAGAGGGACCTGGGTGTCATGGTGGACGACAAGTTGACCATGAGGCAGCAGTGTGCCCTGGTGGCCAAGAAGGCCAAYGGGATCCTGGGGTGCATTAAGAAGAGYGTCTCCAGCAGGTCGAGGGAAGTGATCAWCCCCCTCTACTCAGCCCTGGTGAGGCCACRTCTGGAGTACTGYGTCCAGTTCTGGGCTCCCCAGGACAAGAGGGATGTGGAGCTGCTGGAGAGAGTCCAGYGCAGGGCTACCAGGATGATCAGRGGCCTGGAAYATCTGCCMTATGAGCAAAGGCTGAGGGAGCTGGGCCTGTTCAGCCTGGAGAAGAGGAGGCTGAGGGGGGACCTGATCAGCGTGTATAAATACCTCAAGGGAGGCAGTGAGGAGGAGGGGGGCRGCCTCTTTTCAGTGGTGGGCAGGGATAGGACTAGAGGAAATGGCTTCAAACTGAAGCATCGGAAGTTCCACAGGAACTTAAGGAAGCATTTCTTCACTGTGAGGGTGACAAAGCACTGGAACAGGCTGCCCAGAGAGGTTGTGGAGTCTCCTTCTTTGGAGATCTTTAAAACCCGCTTGGATGCAGCCCTGTGCCACGTGCTCTAGGTGACCCTGCGTGTGCAGGGGGGTTGGACTCGATGACATCTAAAGGTCGCTTCCAACCTTAAGGATTCTATGATTCTAAGTATCCTCCCCACAAGAGAAAGTAWGTTGATGCTGTGTGCCCGAAGTAAAACAGAGGATAGCACAAATGTCTTAAGGCAGGGAGTAGATATGGAGAGCAGCACAAAGTTAAGAACGGAATTGTAACTTAATCTTTTTATAATTATAGCCTTACTGAGAACTTTATGTCAAGCATGTCTGTATTGCTGGGAGTTAAACAGGGTTTCTGGCTTGAACATTTCATTAGATTTTGCCCAGAAATAAGTGCAGCCCCAAATTCCTCTCTCATGAAATTAGGACTGSCTATACTAAGGACTTGGTGGTAAGACCACCTGGTGAACATATGGTTGAAAAGGATCTCAGGCATCACCAGTTCTAGTTCCACACTTTGATGAATCTCAAATCATATGCCTTCCATAAACTGATAAATGCTTTATCTTAAAGGTTTCAGATTTGTTGCCTTCACGTGCAACACAATTCTGGAATTGCATTACTCAAGATTTAGAAAACGTTGGGCTTAAGCATTAAATACAATCCTTGTCCTGTTCAGGTGAGGTTCCAACATTTCCTTATAGTACAGGCCAAAGAGTAGCATCTCACCTGGGACATCTTTTAGGAGAGATTTAGATGAGATTAGTGCACATTCTTGGCTGCCTTCTGTGTACATTACCAAACCAAAAAAAGAGCAGGCAGCTTCTGTTGTCTTCATTTGGGGATGGTAGGCCAGAAAACATAAAGAAATATTTATGATAAGATTCTTAAAAGTATTTCTACCATTGTCTTAATATGAAATAAGATGATAAAGGAAATTTTCAAGTGATATTGTAATATCATTGGGCTTTTTTTTKCTATATTGGTTTATTTGTAGGAAAGAGCTAAGCAATTTGTACAACTGAAGAGATAAAATACAAGTGGGCAATGTGAGGACATAGCATGCAAAAATTTTGTAAGTTGGTTGTGCTTCTTTTTAAATTTACCTTTGTGTTACCTCTGTGTTACTGCAGTAAGAAAATTTTGATATTGGGAAGGAATTCAGAGACGAGTGTCAGTTATTCCTGAATTAATGGAAATGAATCCATGAAGACGGTGTAAGAACTAACTTGTGATTGAAAGTTGACTTAGCAGGAATGATTCCATAGAAGAAGTAAGTGCCAGTATCTGAGAGAGAGACACAAGAGAGARCAGTGAATTTTGATGTTATGCAAAGGGATGTAGCTAGGAGGAGTGGTTTGGGATTAAGAAAAAACTTGGAGGTCAGTTATCAGAAAAACTTCGCTGAAAATGTGATTAAGTAGCTGATGAAATAATTCCCTGTGGGAAGGAGAAGAACCCAGACTGTCTGAGCAGTTTAAAACTAGGTTGTGAAAGAGGATTACAAAAGGTATTGGGAGGAATAATCTTGTGTTGGCAGGATGTAGACTTAATAGCACTCTTTTATCAGTAATTTTTATGATTCTATAGCTAACCAGGGAAATGTTTAATGTTCCTGGTACAGCAGCTGAGAGTAAGAGAAGGAAGACTGACATATCCCACACTGTTATAATTCATTTCATTACTTCACATAGGGCTTTTATATTGTCATGCCCATAAAGCACCGGTGTGTGTGTGCTTATAGCCCCTTCATCTTTATATACTGCRGCTGATCCCATTGAAGTGAATGGCAAAACTCCCATCARTTTTAATGGTTGTGGGATATGGCCCATTTTGTAGATATACAATGTATATTTCCAGCCCGCAGCGCTTCCGTGTGTAACGTGCTTCTCATCTGAGGTTCTGAGAATGTTTTATAAAGTGGTTAAGCCAGAACCAGTTTCCAGCTGATGAGATAAAATAATCTGGCTCCAAAAGAAGATTGAAGCGTTGACTTTTATTTATTTATTTTAAGCATGGAATGCACATGGAAGGTCTACCTATGCAAAAGGACTATTCTTTTTGGAAAATGTGCCCAAATAAGCTGCAGGAGGTAACTGGCTTAGAAATAGATATTACACTTGCAAGGTTAGCATTGTGCTTCAGTGTTTGAAAAATAGGAATCATCAAAAAACCTTGAAGACAGCATGGATCAGTAGGTAAGTATATTACATAGTAGCCTACAGCACCAGAGAGGCTGAGAAAAGTCCCTTTTGGAAAGCTTGTTTGGAAGTGCTTGCTTAAGAAGCAAGTGCTAAATTTGGTGGTAATCAAAATTAATTATTGATTCTTTGAGTATTTTAGTTAGTCTTCTTACTGAGAAATAGATTAGGCAGTGGTAAGATACCTGTTCTCTGCAAGCCCCATCCTCCTTGAGCTTATTTAAAGAAAACGTACAGAGTATGAGCCATATTTTAGTAGCTGTAGACCCTCACTGGTTGTCTGCAGAGAGATCTTGATTCATAACAGCATTCAGAAAGTGTCTACAGGAAATAGGATTATCTGACAGACCCAGGTCTTAACTTGAGGATCTCCCCTTCCTCACAGGAATGTGAGTTGTTTAGCATTCCCGTTGCCAGCTAAACGAGAGTGAAGGGTTTCTAGAGGACCTAAATGGAAGTCTGTAGTGTAACTGAAACTCCTGGTGTGAAATTATCAGTAAAGAGTAAATAATCTGTGAGTCTGCATTGCAGGTGAGYGATGACCCAGCCTGCTGCACCGTGCGCCCCTTCACGTAGCTCCTGCCGCCGCCGTACGTTTTGGAATCGGATTGTGCCGAGAGTTGTGAACTCTCTTCGTGTCTGGCTGTATGCAAGACTGTATCCAGCCTGTTGGTCTACACCTTCCTTTAGTTAGAGCAGTAGGAATAAGCACGAGTGTGTCTTTATGAAGGTGYTGATTTAGATAGCAGTGCTGCTTAGAAGTGACACAGAGATTGCATAGACAAATGGCACCGTTTTGAAGGACGGTAACATCATCTACACAGCAGTAGTCTGCTGTGTGCAGTGACCTACAACTACTCTTGTATAAGAGTAATTATCAAAGACCTACATGAATTAACTTCTTGGTTCCATTTGGTTTTCACTTTCCTGGAATTTTCACAGGTACTTTTTTTATATATACAAATAGTCTTTAAAAAATTCTAGGTTGCTTTGAAATGTTAGGTTTCAATTTATATTCCTACCCTGTTCTCAGGAAAACACAAACCTTGAATAAGTGCTGGAAACAATTTCATGTAGAGCTATAGCCCACTGAGTGCTGAACTGTACACTGTATTGCTGTTCATTATAGAACCAACAGTGGCTTTGTGGAGAAGATAGATTTGTGGTTAAAGAACTAGGCTGAAGTTCAGGAGATCAGAATTCAGTTCCTTGACTTATTGATTTCCTTTGGGCAGGTGTTTGCTTCTGGTGTGATTTTTAGAAGCACTTAGTATAGGCCTAACACTCCTATCAAAACCAAAGATTCCTATTAAGTTAAAGCAGAGTTGAAATATATTAATGTACATTTGCTGATTTTGGCCTTAACATCTCCAAGCCCAATTTTTCCATCTGTTTTACTCATAGAAATGATGTGAGATAAATTCAATAATGTGCACAGGGCATTTACAGCAGCAAAAGACAAGCTTGCATCAGACATCTACAAAGTAAATGAACACTGCTGGGCATTCTGTCAGTTTGCAAAAGATGGTGGGCCTGAGACTTTATTTTTAAAAATATGAGGCTAGTTTTAATAAGAAAATGCCAGGTTTTGATAACAGCAGATGAGGCTGAGGAGACCTTGCCACAAAGTTTCTTCCTGTGTCCCCTCTTTAAGACAGTCTTAAACACAACAGCTGTCAATCGCCTGAAAATCATTTCCATGCGGCCTGGCAGATGCCCGAGCAGTAGCTGGCAGTGTGTTGTGAACTCTGGAAATGTCCAAGATTAAAATTAGTGAGAGTAACAGTTGTAAATAAAAAAAGAGAAGAAAAAATCTTTCTTTGGCAAATGCCT
This sequence comes from Nothoprocta perdicaria, assembly GCF_003342845.1. Lineage (NCBI taxonomy): Eukaryota > Metazoa > Chordata > Aves > Tinamiformes > Tinamidae > Nothoprocta > Nothoprocta perdicaria. The sequence continues at coordinate 870,388 of NW_020455071.1, forward strand.
GTCTTCCATACATTTTCCTCTTGCCTTCTTCCATACTACAACATGCAGTAACTTTTAAGCTGAGCTTTGCTTTAGTCATCTRTGTTGCTGCTTTTTTCAAACTGTTGATGCTTGACTCAAGAAACACAAAGGACATTTTTTATTTCTGTTCAAGCTGCATTGCTCCCAATGCTGAAGAGAAAATTAGCTCTCAATGCAGAGGAGAAATYGTTTTGGAAAAGCATCCACAGTTTTACTTGTGGGCCACAGATGCAGGGGTGTCGAAAGGAGACACACAGTTAACTCTGTGAGGGTAATTCCATTGCTTGAAGGAACAACATATTGTAGTTTTTGGCATTTGTGTGCAATTAAAGTCCTTTTGGAAGGGGGAAGTAGCTACTAGTTCTGAAGAGAAGGGATGGCTGAGAATGTCTGAGGAAGAGCATCTTCCTCAAACAGTGTTTCACTGAAGAGAAAATTGAATTAGCAGATACTTTATTCTAAATGTAATCACTCCGGTTGAAGAAGTGTAACAGGCTATGATTGGAAAGACTATTGCAAAGAGCAAAATACATGTAAGGTGGGTTTTGAACCCTAAATTTCAAATGCTGGCACAAAAATATTGTAGTGTGCACCCAATAAATATCTTCAAGAGTGAGTAAAAGGAAATGGAAGAAGTTTATAGTACTGCCCAGAATACCATTTTGTGAGTTATTTCCATGGGTGTTTTCAAGTGACAGAAAGTGTGAATCACTGACTTAATGGGGAGGAAAGCAAGCATGAGGAACAAAGCAGATCTGAAAACTGCTGGACTTGTCTCTGGTTTGTGCATACATTTGTAAAGCTGGAACTTGTCGTACTGTACGAACAGCATTTTTCCCTGACCTTACAGCTTGGGAAATGCTGCGTTCAGGAAATTAAACTGGAAGCTGTTTTTTCACAAGGTGTTTTTAAGAATGAGAATGCAGTAAGCTGAGAATAACTACAATTATCATTAATGCTGACCAGTGCTGAAAGAGTTGCTTTCATACCATTCTGTGGGAAGTCTTTAACTACTAAATGGTGCTGGGCTTTCTTCTAAAGTATTTGGCAGTGATTCTTCCCAGAGATTCAAGATTGGATTATGTAAACTTTGTCTGATGCCAAATGGTAATATCTGTGTTCCTACAAAAAAGGTCTGAGCAGGGTTTTTTTGTTACTGTTTTGTTTTGTTTTGAATTCCCCGTATGCACACGCCCATGCACTCATATATGCACACCCTCATCTGCCCAAAAGATATTACGTAGAGCTAAGGTCTTATTAGGTTCATGGGATCAGAACCAAGGAAGTGCAAGATGATTAACTGAGATGACACGTGTTTTGTTTTGTGTATTTTTTTTTCAAAATGTTGGATTGTTGATTCCTATTTACTTATTTGTATATGCATATACATACATATACATACTSTGAACATAGTAGTCCCGGTATGTTTTTCATGGTGGCTCTGCTTCTCCTGTATCTCAGTCACTTCTGGTGCACAGCTGCACAGCCATTGCTGATGGGAAAGTGCATTAGATTTTAATGAAARTTTTGTCTAGGCTTGTTTTGATAAGGGAAAAGTAAAATGCTATTGGCACATCGTCAGCTGCTTTACACTGTTTTAGCTGATCATTGTTCTGATAAATAAAGCAAGAGCAGGCATAGAACTAGTGTGAATTCTGCAGTAGCAGCTACGATGCAGGCTGAGCTTGTAAATATCATCATACTAGCTCATCTCTAACAGCACATATGCCTATGTGTAATACAAATAATATAGTAGGGTATTACAAAGTGAGATACACTTATAGGTATAGGCTTTAGGAATACTTTTTAGGAATAGGGGACAACATGCAAATGCCTGATGTTGGCCTAACAAAGGTAGTTTCAGCGTACAGCTCCTGGCTTAGGCTGAGTCTGTTTGGAAGACTCCCTTCCATGCCTGCATTAAGCCTCCCTCAAAAATGTGGAAATGTGGACAACTGTATTTCCWGATTGGCTCTACGTCTATCTGATCTTTGTTCTTTCTTTGGTTTATCCTCTTTTTGAATTCATTCCACGTTGATAAATGTGGAAAAGGCAGTCCTAAGCACAGCTAGTTCTTTTGCAGTGGCCTTTCCTAGCAGAATGTGTTAACAAATGATACTTGCTAAGTTGATATTAGAATATCACTTTATTAACATTTCCTTACGTGTTCTGCTTTATGTTGTTCAGTGAACTTAATAAAGTGAAATAAGTGTCTTTCCTCATTTTGTCTTTAATCCATATCTTGGGATGAGACATCTCTGAGAATTTCTTTATACTTTTCATCTCCTACTCAGATGAAGATGTATATATCTAATGTTAACATTTTGTCTCAGGTTTTTGATAGAAGAGTTTTTCTTTTCAGTAGAGAACAATACTAAGTATCAATAAGTTGAATGGCTGTTATTTCCTCACTAAAAGAAGTGATTATTCTTTACTGAAATGCATGGCAATTTTTACTATGAATGGCAACAARTTTACTGGATAGGTAAGAAAAAGAGTAAGAATTAAGTGGTCTTTTCCTTCCAAGAACCCATATAAACCTGGAGCAACATSAAGTTATGCATCAGTTCACTGGCATAATTTGTACCATATCTGAACTATTGTAACCTCTATTGTAGTAAGGCTGTCTCAGCTGTTACTGCATGTGRGTGTAGAGCCAGTCCTAATCTAATTTAGACTCATTTCTCTATATCGAGGAAGGAAGAATGAATCTATTGTGTCTTCCTAACAGATTTGTCAGCTCATTTCAACCTGTTGCTATTTCCCAAGACCCATATTATAACACATTTATCTAACATCCTGATCCATTAAGGAATGTCAATATATATGTTTAAAGACTTTCTAACTGCTCTTACCTTGTAGCAGTCTATGTTGTTCTGCATCTACACACTGAAAACATTATCTTCTCTCTGCATCAGGAGACCTTCTGCACTCCTTCCCTTCAGACCGGCTGTGCTTGGTGTGCCATATTTCCATTATCAAGATTGGCAGGTATGCTACCAGGCTCATAAAGGATTTGTTAGGAAATTATGTCGAGGCCCTTGTTTGGGTCTGATGCAAATATAAACAGAGACAGCTGCAGTTTTCCTGTTACGAAGAAGATGGCATAAGTCATAGCTTGAAAAATGGACTAAAATACCCASCTCATTTGTATTTGTTAAGCAAGACAAGCCTTCCTGGGATTGCAGTCACTGGTGCCATGACAAGGCAGCAAAACTCTGGAGCAAATACTTAACTGGTATAAATTCTGTCTGCTGAYAAATGCTCAACTGATGTAACTTATCGTAGTATCAGGGTAACAATGATGGCTGATTACAACTAGAAATCTGCCCCATCCTTTGAGAGAGAAAGGTTTTCCAGAATTTTCACTTGCAACATCATGACTTTCACTTCATTTCAGTTTAGCTATTAGTTTAGGACCATAATCCCAAGGGTACAAAATCTAAATAGTGTGGGTTTTGAGGAGAAAACTGTGGCAGTCACTCACTTCTTAGTGAGTGACATTTCTTAGGTTCTTCCACAAACAAATACAGTTTCAAAAGACATGAATGTGCTTGTATTAACTAGGAATTGGTCTGACTATTCAACAGGTGCCTGAAGTGGCAGTATACAAAAAGTAAAAATTTGGAAAACAAGCCATAAAGGAGGAGAGAGAGGCATAGGACCAGAATTAACAAGCTACTGACTTGTCTCCCTTTTTAAACAAAGTTCCTTTTTAAMATGTTTTGTAAGCAGATCTACTCCTACCAAGAATTTTCCGGATTTATTCTCAAACTAGAACAATTCTGTACTGTGTTCTGAATGCWAACTGCTGTGCATATATTATGCAAGCAAAACTCAAGTTTTCTATCTGGTATTTTTTCGCCATTTAATGTGGCAAAATGTCAGCTTTTAGTGTCAAGAATGACAATATATTGTGTCTGTATATGTGTGTGTATGTGTGAGTGTGTAAAAGTATATACTGATATGTATATTGGGAGAGTGTATTAAAATGTAGTGAGACAAGAGTCATTTTCACTTCAATTTCAATGAATAAAGCAAATCCATCTTCCATCGCTTGTACTGCTCCCACATTGTCTGCCTCATAGAGTAGGAATTGAATTGTTCAAATGAAATGAGAATGTCATGGCCTTGACCTGAATAGAAATAAGGATCATAGATATTTATACAGATGCCCATGTAATCTGTGAGGCTTCCAGTGCTGGTAATTTGTAAGCATTGCTAATTCAGTAGCCGTAACCTCCTGTGTTAATGCAGTTGAGTGTCAATATTAACACACAGTATTGCCTGCATTAAAAATGCTTCCTTTTCTTTTTTCCTTTTTTTTTTCTTTTCTGTTTATTTATGGATGTGCATGATTGAGTATATCACTGTAAAATTTGCATATATATTCAGCGAATCCAGAGCTCATGACATTAGACAAACACTGTATGCAGGGAACGTGGATCACATAAATACCCCTAATAATATTCATGAATTTTTCAACTGTATTAGCTTGAAAATATGCAACACATATTCTCTTATACATGACCTTGCTTATGTTCTGGTGTTGCATTTCTGTACTTTCTTATTGCTGCTTAACAGGTGTTGATTTACCCCTCAGGGTAAAGTTCGGTGCTGTTGCTGGTTGTTCTCCAGCATTCCTCCTGATTCCAACGTCACTTACCTCCTTCCTATCTTCTCACTGCCAATCTGCATCACAAACTGGAACCTCAAATTAACTTAGCTCTTCATGGACTACAGGATGCTTTTCACCTTTTATTTTATTTTATTTTATTTTATTTTATTTTATTTTATTTTATTTTATTTTATTTTATTTTATTTTATTTNTTTTATTTTATTTTATTTTATTTTATTTTATTTTATTTTATTTTATTTTATTTTATTTTATTTTATTTTATTTCATTTTATTTCATTTTATTTCATTTCATTTCATTTCATTTCATTTCATTTCATTTCATTTCATTTCATTTCATTTTATTTTTTTAACATGCTTTTGAATCAACCAAAATTAATACCTGCCGTTCAACATCATTTCAGCTGTTATGGGTAAGAGTTTAATTACCTCTTCTGAGGTAAAGCAAGCCAGCAATTTCTTTGGGGATGTATGTTTGTATAAGAGGCCAAAATATGAAGGGGAGTGTGCATGGACATACATRCATACACATACACAGCCATCTGCATGCATACTGTCTGTTTAATATTATGTATGCCATGGAGTGGTCTAGGACAGCAAATGCAGCTTGGCCTTCTGGATGTGTTTTTCACACTAATTTCTATATATCTATTTCYGTTCACTAAGGTTACAAAAAACTTTTGTGTTCTGTGTGTATCAATAAAAATATTTTTCAAAACTACTGCATTCAATCTTTACTACCACAAACCCACCATACTTTTCTCTCATACTGCTTTGTTGAATATTTTGAGACACAGCCTTCTTTACCTTCATCCAAGAATTGTGTAGGGGATGGTTAATAAATCTAAGCCAAAAGGAGAAAAAAAAGCAAAATGTGTTCATCCTTGAAACCTTGCAAGGTGAGTCAGGTTGAAGGTGGTAGTGTGGAGGGAAACCCAAGCATTCAGATGTGGCTTATCAGAATAGGATCTTATTTTCTTAAATGCAATTCATTGTTATCATTTACTTCCTATGAATGTTTGCCTACACTGACAGAATAACACTCAAAAAGAGTGTCTGCACTCCATTTCTCATAAATAATTAGAAGCTCTTCCTTCCTGTATCATCAGCTTTTGTTGGAGTCTAACTATAAATGTAGGCTGTGTTGGAAAAAGTGAAGGCTTGAGACCTCTATGAGTTCTTGCTGGCCTCATTGAAATCAACAGCAAAATGTCTGCTTTTGTTTTTTCTTTATCCTGTCAAAGGGCAGAGCAGTGGGCAACTAAAGAAGTGAAGAGGACAGGTGTTCAGTTACTTAGATTATGGCCTCAAAGCCTGTGTAGGATAAAGCCACAGGGCTCAGAGGGATGCCAGGAGAGCCTACAGAGCAAAATCTGAGTGTGAGGCACAGCTGAGAGAAACCGTTCTGCTTTCTGGGTTCACAAGGCACTGCYTTTACGTTTCCACTGGAGGCTGTGGCCGCAGAAAACCTTTGTATCTGGTAGAACTGCATGTGCACAGGATTAGCAGTCAAGTTTTGAGGTCAAACCATTTACTGTATTTATGTGGAAGATTCTCTGGGCTGATAGTTACCTTGTCCTCCTGTCTTAGTGTTCCTGCAAGGCCTGCCATCACTGAGTTTTGTTGCACAACTGTTCTACATATGTAGTGAATTATATACAATGGAGTCAAGTTAATGTGGAACTAATTCAACACTGTGTAATAAACTTTCTTTTTCTTGTATCTGCACTCAAATAGTCACCTTGATCAGGGTAAATTTGTATGGGAAAAATCTTTATCAAATTCTCTATTATACCTGTTTGAATCAGCTTTAAATTAGATATGGCAGTTTTCTGTAGCATGACAGAAGTAAGTCTAATGTAATATTTCCCCTTCCTTTCAAGGTTAGCACTGTTATTTTATGAAAGGAAAAGAGTGGATTCCAGGATTTTAAGTTTTGTGGATATGTGAAACAGTTTTTGGTTCTAAAAACAAAGTAATTTCATTAAGGTGTCCTTCTGATGTGACTTAAATCATGTTTTCTTCTAGGCATGTCTCTGAATTCAATGCAGTCAGGAATTCAACACCTTTATGTATAAGCTATAATGCTTTGGTTCCTAATCACATGGGTAAGTAATGGGTGAATAAAATAATCCAGAGCTTTTTGTTGTACTGAAATGCTAGAATAGACCATTGTGGTAATCTCATCTGACTTCCCACAAAACACATGCCATTTGCTGACATTTAGTCACACGCTTTTTCTTGAATATGAGTTTTATTATTTCATTTTAAATATTTTGCCTGTGTCAGGCAAGTGTGAAAGATGTTATAGAAGAGAGATTCAACCAGGAGTAATATCCAGCAGAATAGGAAGTCCCACTGTTCGGGATGTATAGGGAACAGTTCTCTGCAGCAGAAGGATAAACAAGGAAAGAGAAAGGAAAATTTCAGTTTAAGAAAGCCAAGAGAAAGTAGAATTTTAATCTTGAGAGGAGAAATATCAAATATAGGCTATGATTGCAAATATGGTAAAATGCAAACTAAGGTGTGTAATTGTATAATGAAATGCTAAATAAATATTTGTCTTATTGACCACTCATTCTGCCTTTTATTTTGAGGTATAATGTTGTTTACATGCCCAGTTCTTTGCAGTTTGAACTTGTTTTTTTTTTTTTTTTTTCTGTTTGGTTGCCTTTTTTACAGCTGTTTATTGTAAGTCTTACCTTTCATATTATGGGTTGTCACATTGTACTGGAGGTTGTTGATCATCCAAGGCTTAACAAAGGAAGGCAGGTTTCAAACTAGTTGCTTCTGCTTATTTCTAGAAATAAGTTTTTACTTTACCTTACCTATTGTTCAAGTGTCATGCCTTATTATAATTGGAGAGYGTCACCTTTAACTTTCTGGGAAAGGGGCACGATTTTAGGAGAGTCTCACTCAAAGGCTACGCTCTGTTTTTTCTTGAGATATGGGCATGTCATTGGTTCTTACAGGGTTTTGCAAGAGCGAGCAGAGGAGCAGCAGAGATTGTGTAGTCTTCTTTTTGTTTAGTGGAAACCAGTCCTGTATTACTGAGTTGAGCTTTGCTTGCTTGTGCTAAGTAGCAGACAGCCTTACCTGATCCAGCTGTGCAGTCTCCTATCTCTTCTCCAGTTCACTGTTTGCTTCCCTCCTCCTACTCAAGCTATGTCAGTATTTTGAGTTTGATGCTTAAATATTGGGTCTTGATGTGCTTTCAGATCTTCAAACTCCATGTTTTAAACCTTAAACTGCACATGTTCTAATACAAATTTGCCCAGCATTTTCTGTGGATCTCTAATGTCTCAGGTTTAAGATGCTGAAAGTAATTAGCTAAATGGTTGTTCTCTAAATATAGGAAACCCTTTCAAGTAAAGGCAAAGAAAGAATTAACCTTTTTACCTTCTCACCTAGCTCCTGGAGATTTGATCAATTGATTTTACATAGGTAACAAATTAAAGTTTAATAGCAGTATGATGAATATACTTAAGTTCTTCAGCTTATTTCACATGCTGTTGAAAACCAATGCATAGGCACATTCTGAATAAGGGAGAGCTAGCATTTCTGGTAATTGGCATACACATGGAGAAAGTTTGACTCTTATAGCGTTTTTTTTTAAAGGACAGCAAACTTTTAAAACCCAAATGGTAGTTATTGAATTGGAACATACTTAAATATTCACTCTTCTCTTGAGGTTTCCAGCAGGCCTCAGTTTGAATCTTTTGGGTTGTGATCTCCACTGGCATCTTAATGTAGAATTAATTCCAGCTACTAAACCTTATGTATCCTGGTAACTGATTTTGGAAGATAGGGACTTCTGGGCTGAGCTTGGCCTACCCCTCCCACTAGTTTTACTTCAGGTAATCCTGCAGTTTATCATGAATTGTTTTGAATTCATTCTGAGGTGAAGGAGAAGACAGAGATCTCTTGGGCTATATTTTATAACASAAACAATGTAAAATGATGTTCTGTGTGATCTTTTAGAATAGCTCTAACTTTTCTGAGGTTTCAGTTTTGCAAACTGCCAATGAAAGCCTAAGAATAACCATTTTGAATAAGTGTCCCTGCAGGAAATGGAGATACTGGAGGTATACATTAGTGGGGTTATTGCAAACATGAAGGTTTGGTTTCATGTAGCTTTCTACTTCATTCTGAGCTAACCAAAAAACAAAATACTTTAAAAATGTGCTAATTTTGAAGAACTACAGGCTACTTGGTGTTTTAGACCTCATTCTGCTGTACTGAAGTGTAATAATCGATAATTCATTTGCTAAACTATAATAAGATTTTACTACTGAAGTTTGTTGTGAGAGAAGTTGTAAGTTAAAGCTGTGAAGTTGAAAGATAATGAAAGTACTCATGTATGTCTAACAAAAGATATGTGCGCACCTCTAAACTCTTGAGCATGAGGGTATACATGGAAAGTACTCTTAACTTGTAGACAAGTCCAGCATGAAAATCCATCACCCTTTAATATAGAAATTTGCAATGCAAATTGTAGAATCTTAGTTCATGCATCTTTATAACTTGCTACTGTATATAATTAACAGCATTTCGAATGTTTTGCCTCACACATACTGACCACAACTTTAGAAATTATTTCTGTGAGAAATGAAGCTCTTCAGTTAATTTTTAGATACTTTTGTTTCCTATGTAGTTTATGGGAACACGCTTCTGCTCTGCCATTCTGAGAAGCTGATACACAACATGATACAGAAATGGCAGAATCGAGGGAAAGGCTACAATGMCTTTGGGCTTTTATTTTTGACATAAAAATCCAGATTTTGGGCACCTTTGAAAATAAAAAAAATATATTCTTTCTCTTTGGTACACTTTTCATCCCCTTCATCAAAATACATTCATCAGTGCATTTATGCCAATTTGAACTGGTGGATGAAAAAAACTTGCGTTTGAATTGAAAAAAGACTTGAATTTTTTGCACTGAGTGCATTTTACAAGGGTGACTGTTGCCTTAGTAAACATATTCTGTTTTTCTGTTTTGTCAATGCTAGCATATTTTTAATTATTTATGATGCTTCATAGTCTACCAGTCAAGGTTTCTGTACTATATCTTCAGAAATAATGAAACAACAGAAATAAGAATCTTGACTGCAGCATATACCTTATCTTTGAAAGGTGAGAATAGTCCACAAATGCTGGTTTTGAGATAATAAACAGTGCTATTTAAGAACATACTTATAAGCAAATGTCTCACGCACCTATACAGTATCATTTTTAAAGGCTCTGCTTTTGTCAGAAAATTAAATTAAAACCATCTCCTTTTTGTCTTAGAAAAGCTGGAGTAAATCCAAATCAGAAGATCGTAGTCTCATGCTTGCACTGTGCTTGCTTGGGATATCAGGTACCTGTAATCGCCTCCCAGAGATTTTGAGAATGGAGTAACATGATGTCCTCTTTTTCCTCACTGTCTMTACAGCTCTGCTCTGAAGGAGATTCCATAGGGTAGCAGTAATACTATGGGTTTTTTCCTCACACACATCCTGGCAGCCTTCCCAGTGCACTTCCTTCTTTTACCTGAATTACCTCTGCCTATGACCTTGGCTCAAGACCTTAGGAAAATATCACCCCACTGCTGACATGGTTTCCATTTGCTGTTGTCAAAGGCAGGATGGGGAAATTGCTTCAACAAGAAGTGGAAGACAGATGGCCTTAAGTACATCAAGTGCTTTCTTGCAGGAGGAAAATAAAACCTGTGCCTGTTGCACTCTGACAGATTGTTTTGAAAGAGTGGCATGAAGTTTATAATCTCCAACCCAGTAAAACGGGACTTATTTAGCTTCACTGACACCCACACTCCACCATGGCCATTTAATCCGAGCTCTCTCACTAAGAATAAAATGCAATTCAGAAGAAAGAGCTTAACAGCCAGGTATCCAATAAAAATATATTTTGTTTTCTGTGGACCAATACAAGTGAGTGTGGACATTGTGGGTTACTCCAGATAGGTTAAGATAGTGGATGTTATTGAGATAAAAAAGGATGGTATTAACATCATGATAGTGCTTCTTTGTCCTTGAACCTATGTAGTAAGAGAGGTTCTCAYTGGAAGCTGAATGCTTCTTGAAACCTGTTTGCTAAAAAAAGGGGAGATTTCTGCCCTATCAGGTAGCTTTCCTATAAGGTTTTCTTTGAAATGTTCTGTACTTCTGATTTAATGGATCTTACATGTCTTCTTTTGCATTTGCTTTCGTTTTCAGTCCCACTATATCCCTTCATATTTTGTTACTGATAAATTATTATCACAGTAGAAATAAAGAAGTAATCTCCTTGGTATTAGGCAAATAGTAATAGGAAGACAGATTATTTTGAATGTTAGCTAGAACATCTGCCTCTTCCTGTACATGTATCTGCTTAGTGGATAATGAAAACGTTTCTGGTAATCTGTTTTTCATTAGAACTTGTCGGTAATTTAATTATTTCCCTGCTCCTTTTRCCCTTACTACAACTGTGGTCGATTAGGCTATTGTCACTGCCTTTGCATGGATAGTTCTGTTATGATATAGGCCTCTCAGAAATTGCTCTTCTCCCTTTTTGCTGCACCTGAAAAAAAAACTCTGTTGTATTCGGCTTAGGCTCTGCCTCCATTTACACTGTGGTAAATGCAGAACAACCACAAAAGAGGCAGTCTTGTCACTGTGTGTCAATGCTGCTGCAAAAAGCGGGTTATGAAAGTTCCAATTYGCCGTAGATCTCTTAGGGTATGGCTTGTGTAGGTTTCCCTGGTGGGATATTATTTTCCTGATTGATCTTTCTTAGCTAGCTAATTATTTAAGGTTAGATCTATGTTACACTGGAGAAACCAACATGAAATGAGTCACTTTTTCTGCAGATTTCCCTTCTTTATTAGACATCAGCTGATCTTGGAGGTGCTGTCGCTTGCTTGTTTGTTTGACTTTGTGATTGTTTTATTTGTGTATATAAGACATAAACATATAAAGGTGTGTAGCTCCTTAGGCAGAATTTAGCAGAATGCAGTGGCTCAAGACAAGGGGCTTGTCCTTCCAATGAAGGATCTGGATGCAACCAAAAGGCTGTAACAGCTTTCATTTTGTCTCTGGCTACGAAATGACAAGTGTCTGTATCACTAAATGAACAGGACATCCTGAATCAATCCTTCTGTGCCTTCCACGTCCTTAGCTTCAGTCAGGTCCTGTAAGATTTTCTCAGTTCTCAGCATTTACGTAGAATACATACTAATCTCCCTTTTCCCCTTTCTGGGGAGCAAGAATGAGATGCTGACACACAAACTCCTCAGAGCTAGTGCGTTCTAGAGAGCAATTTGTTTTTCTGCTTTTGTTTTTTATATAGCTGAACTTAGCTTTTCATTTTTTCCCTCTCCGGAATCTATCTAATGCATTTGTAAGGTAGCTATTGTAGTATAGATAAAAATCTATAGTAGCTATATGGTAAGCTAGCTGTGGTATTAGAAAGCAATTTTTTTTTTTTTTTTTGGTTGCTTTTTGGTTGCAGAGAAGATATTCTCAACAATCTCCTAAGCAGCTCTCTTTTGTAAATTCAGTCTATAAAATGCATGTAGGAATTGTCATACAAGATCAGGCCGACATTTCAGATTCTCCAGTATTCTGTCTCTTTAACAATCCTTTGACCCTGGACACTTCAAAAACCCTCCAAAGTGATGGTAAACTGATGCAGACAAGATTTTTTGTGTCTAACCTCATTGATCAAAGTTGACTAATTCCAACCCCAAAAACATTTTGTTTTAAGCTCATTAAACTTCTAAAGATTTTTAATATATTTTGTGTATTTTTCAGCATGCTGTTGGGTGTTCTTGAGAACCATAACATCAGTTTTTTAGTACTTTTAATGCCCTGGTTAAGGAGAGAGAGGCCTGGAGGAGAAAGTATGTTGCTTCCAGATGCCTTTATTATGTTGTTTGTAATTGGAAACTTAAATACAATAGGCTTAGAGATATTTCAAAGTTCTCAAGAGAATGGACTCTAATTCTGGTGTCAGATGGACACCTTTTGCTATTAAGTTCAATGTAAATCAAGAACAACTGCATTATTTGCAAGGCCATTACTCCAGCATAACTGGGAGCAGAATGTGACCCTCTGATTAATTTCTGATATGATTTCTGGATTTAGTGAAGCTGTGCATCTCTGCACAGCCTTTCTTGGTGTTGCTGCAGCAATAGCCTGATGTAAATCAGATTTCCCTGCAACTGAGGACAGCGCTGATATATGTGTGAGGCTCTAATAATGTTTACTGGAGTTTTGTGTTCCTACGACCAGCTTAGACATTCAGCTAGCTTACCCTTCTGCCTGTGACCCGAAGAAACAGGAAAGTGTTTTACAGTAGTAATAAAGAGATTACATTTGATGAAGTTATTTTCAGTAGCTATATCTAGAAGATTGAGAGTCAATTACCCTGGTCAGGTTCATCTTTAGGACACAAGCGAAGAGGAAGGCTGAGGCGTTTATACTGTGCTAGCAAAAAAAGATTTAAAGACGCTCACTGAGTACTTGGGCCTTGTCAAAGGGAATAAYTCCTTGCGAAGCCACTGCTCATATTTTGGGATCTGGAAAATATTGCCTCACTCTCCCCTGGGGTGCTCCTTGACCTCTATCTTAGCCACCAAGAAAGCAGCCTGTGTGACTTTCATCACCTGTGGCAGTGGATATCTGGTGAGTAGCATAGGATGCTCAGGCTCCCAGTATTTCTGGGTTCTGTTTTGTGATTCCTCCTCTGTTGTGAAATCAGCTTTGTCCCATTTCATAGATGTTTCCAAACTTGTTCGCTGTCGACCCTGCCTGCACTTTTGCAGCTGTATGTAAGCTGTACATATGTATGATTTCCCTAAGGTGGTATGCCAGATGCTGTTTGTTGCTGTTGCCATTTTTTGGAGATATGTATTGCCTCACATTTTCAAAAATACATATAGGACATTTTGTGTGTACGTGTGTGTGTGTGTGCACACTTGAAACTCATGCTCCTGGGAAACAAAAGTTATTGCTGTTGCTCTTATCTCTCTTTTATCTTCAGAGGAAAATATTGCTTGAAGTAAGGCCATATGTAATGTTATGTCATTTTCATACCTATAATTCTATATTCATATACTCCCACTTATTGGAACAAAATGTCTGTTCTGAAAATATGGTACAGCTCTAAATCTGAGCAGCTGAATGTGTAACCTCTGCCTCTCACAGTTGCAAGGAACTGAATATCACATGGTGGGTGGGATGAGCAGCTGGAAGGTAAGACTAGTGTAACTGCTGACATAAATCCACTGAAGAACATACTCAATATGTGCCCAAATTACTCTGTCTGCAAAACTTTGTCTATATTTTGACACCCTTTAATTTTCTTGTCAAGCAGCTGCTTCCTTCTCTGCATTCATCTGTGGTTTTACTGCTTTTTTAATAAATAAAGCTTTTACCTTATTTATTTATTTATTTATTTACTTATTTATTTATTTATTTATTAGTACTTTTAATACTGAGCTTGATTTTCATTTCAGTCCAAATGAGGTAAACATATGATTGTGCTTTGACTGGGTGGTAGAAATGCCAGCTCCTTCTAGGAAGTGCTTGGTATCTGAGAAGCACTATGATTTTAGTGTCTGTGTTGTGCCTGAAAACGTAAATTACTTTTCATTTTTAGCACTTTTTCCTTTCAGGGGATTTTAATGCACTTAAGAAGTTGGTTGTTTACAATGAGTGGATTTTAGTCAGGTTTTGCCTTCCATCCACTTTGAGTTAATTCTAACAGGTGAGTGCCTTTATATACTCACTGCCAGCACTTCCAAGTTAAGGTGATCTGATTATCAGAAGAGGGAAGCTAACAAGTGTAATCATCACTTGATCTGCTCTTCTGAAGTGAGAGTGACCAACTGTAACTCAATAGTCTATTCTGGCAGCATTGATTCACCAGAACTGATTGCATTYTGGTAAGAAGTACTCTATCTCTTCTGTCTCTCATTCAATAACCACTTAATTCTGGCAGCTGCTGCTGAAAAACAAGGAGATGTAACGAACTAATGTAGTAAAGAAAAGGGGGAGGGAAAACTCTCRCACAACCGGAATTACTTTTACATGGAGCAGTACCTTGAAGTACTGAATGTCAGTAGAATTCATGTACTCCTGATAGAGAGAAATGGAGCAGATCAGGATGTTTCTCTGAGATCCAGACCAGAACAGGATTTGTTCCTGTTTTGCTTCTATACAGACAAATTGTACTATTAGSTGCACTTGGTGGTCAGTGCGGCATCCTGTAACTGCACTGTCTGGTTCTGTTCCCAACTGCTATAAATCAGAGGTTGTTTCAGTGAACTTACAACTCTAGAGGTGTAACACTTGTGGAGATGAGAATTGTCCCCCTTGAATGTTCTCTTTTGCTGTCGGGAACAAATTCCTATTTCTTGAAGAATTTCTACTCCAGTACTTATCATCTAAGAGAGTTAGATAAAGCCCGGTGAAATGTTCATGTATTCATTGCTCAGTTATATAAATTTTACGTAATTTTTTTTTAGAGTTCTCTCATATAAAACCCCTTAATCAAGCTGCACCTTGAGGGAGAGTTTCTTTAAAGAGCTTTGATATTTTACATTTTTTGTTGAGACAGAGTAAAGATTCCACCAAATTTTTGGAGTTTCTCTGACGATATTCTGTGAGGGTTTGGGGAAAGGAATTTTCTCCTTTCTCTGAGAGGACTTCAGTATACATGTGTACTTGGGAAACAGGCTGTCTGTAATGTGCAGATTGCAGACCCGCTCTACACCTAGTTAATTCAGAAAACTGGATGCCTTCACCTGCTCACTTTTGGCAGAAGTTAAAATGGTCTCATTATTCCAAATACCTGCCAYATCATTTGCAGCTGATTCCTATGACTGTCTTCATTTTCTTCTCWTTCATAAATGTGAGATCTTGCCTAGGGATTTTTCTTCCCTTTCTTCTCTGCGGAATTGTTCAGCTCACTCTGAGGGGACCTTCTTTGGCTAAAGACAAATTACATCGAAGTAAACCAATAAAATTAGGAGACTGCTGCCTGACATTCAGGGGCTGACTGTTCTTCAAACATCTGACATGGCTATACAGGGTTAAAAGAGCTTACTCTTTAGAACAGCTTACATTTTAAAACAATAGAATTTACATGCTTCAGAGGTTTCCTATCTCCTTATCTTGTCCATGAGGAATTAATAAGTTAGAGGCATTCAGCTCAGAGTGGTGGCTTGGTTGCATGCCTTTTATTAAGTAGCTGAGGCGTGAGGAGACTGTAGCTTGTTATATTTACATAGACTGCTCCTTACGGTCACGAAAACTTTTCTTTTGATGCACTTGCTTTAATCAAYTGAACTCCAACTCACCCAGCAGCTGATAAAATATACCTGTCTGCTGCAATAAAAATATTATGTTTTTTATGTGCTGCCTTATCCCTTGAGATCTCCAAACTTGTCTAGCTTTTTGTGAAGGGAAAGGTCATTATTCTTATTTCACAATTATACAAATAGAGGGGAAAAAAAAAAGAAATTAAGTGCTTTGATCAAGGTTAATGTGTCAGTTGCAGAGCTTAACACACATTTCTAAGCAGTAGTAACTCTCTTCACCCCCAACTTAARAGATTATCAGAGATTTCGTTCCCTAACTTTCATTAGGAAAGCAGCAGAGATTTTTTAGGAGAACTGATACCTGATCTTGAAAACTTAAACTTCCAGGCACAGTAGCTTCTATCAGATATTAAATGTTCTGTTTGGTTATGATGGCTTCCTTATGYTTTTTGTCCACAGAGTATTTTGATTGTTCAAGATCAGGTGAAGGCTAATTTTGCATTCTCAGTCCTTCCCATTAAGAAATCAAGCAAGCTATTTCAATAAAACATCAAGCTTTGTTCAAAAATGTTTCTGAAGATCATGGATATTTTCAAAGGCATTCAGGATTGTGAGRCAAACTTTTGAGGGCTTGGAAACAGGGCATTGTTTGACAACAAAAAAACTGTTCTGCAGATATTTCTGCTCAGGAGAAGGGCAAAAATGAATCATTAATAATGTAGATTGTTAAACTGCTCACTTGATATCAAGGCAGATGAAACCTGAGGATYTTAAGATGGCAAGAATGTGTAGCTATGTGTTATGCAGTATTGGGAAAAACATTTCTGAAAACAATCCATTGAAAAATTGCTGGCCCTGGACAACTATAGACAAGCAGAGGAAGATTGTGGGCATGTAACTTGATAAATTTTAAGATCTTTAAAAATATTCTTGGTCACAGGCTCTACAGTTGCCTTTGAGTGTGCATATGTATTTTCACTTAAGTTATCCTCAGACACTCACTCAACAAACAGTTCTGCTACCAAAACTTGTCATATTTTGCTTTCAGTCAGATGCTCTTTTTCCATTATTTCCATGGTATATTCTTAGGAGAGCTGGTGCATGTTCTGTGTGTGTATGTCTTAGGAAAAGGAGTAATGGTAGGACTGTGACATTCATTTAATCTGGAATTTCATTCGGTAGATTTTATATATGATTTTTATTCACTGAAGATTCTTGAAGAATTCCTTGCAATCTCTCTAAATGAACTGATTTCCAAACAGCAGTCCACCACTCCTTTAAAAATCTYTGTCTTATCCTTGAAGATGTGTTTAGCAATAACATGGAAAAATTCTCTAGTTCTGTGTGGTTTGATATGTGTACCCTTTTAAAATCCATCATTAACTTTTTTTTTTTCTTTTTTTGGCAGTAGGATTTCCTTAAGAATGATTGCTCCACAAAAAATATTATGAATATATGCCAAGACCTCTATATTCTTTATTTCTTGATCCTTCTTCAAAAATTTGTTGATTTCATTTTTAGATGTTCAAACTTTCCATCTTTATCCGTCTTTTCATATCAGTTCTGATTTTGCACTTCAGATATCCAGTCTGTGTAGCCTTCAGACATTCTTGTGTAGCCTGCAGAAGGCAGAAGCAGCAGAGTTGAAAGATTCAATTGTAATTATAGTCCTGCAGCACTTCCTATTTCTTGACTGTCTTTGTTTTCCTCTGGAGTCTACCAAGTGATCGTGGAGTTGAGGCAAAGGCACACAAATAGAGAAGCTTGCAGGAATAGCTTTCCTACCAACGGGACCTAGGGTTTTTGCATGACTGAAAGCCAATTATTATGGAAACTTCTTGGTTTGCCAAAGTGCTTTGGCTGAGTTCAAATATGTGTGTCAACTTTTCCAGTCCCAGCTGTGGATCTAGTGCATAACAGATGAAGAGAATCTGCATATAAAAAGAATCACAAGATGTATACATATAATTCATGAAGRTAATTTAAACTGCCATAGGATTCTGCATTTATTGTAGAGAATTCTGTAGCTGATATTGCATGCACTTTTAGTACTGATGGAATAGTTTTCAACTGTAAAAGCAATTTTAGGACTAAATACGTATCTGAAACTACCACCAGTGTACATATTAAATAATAAAATAAAATTTTGACCTAGAGAAGAGGGAAATAATATGTTTTTCAAGTATGGAAGACGTTTACATACTCCTATGATAGTCATTAGCATAAAAACATGCGGCAGAAATTACTAGCACTATAAAAATAAAGGCTGCCTATGTAGCATGGGTTCAAGAAGCCACCCAGCTGGTATGAACAAATGGCCAAGTACAGGTGCAAGTAGAGGTTTTTTTTGGTATGCCTATATCAAGACAGCCAAACATCTCGAAGTTGACAATGTTGCTTAAATATTTTGTGTGTTTCTGTATGTTCATRTTTTTACATCACCAGTTACTGGAACTGATGCTAGATGTATCTGTTGTCTTTATTCAGTACAAGGTTGTACTACTATTAATCTTGTGATATGATGGCATAATACATTTTTGAGACATGTGCCAAGTCCACCAACCTGATAATCCTTTTTTTCCATTGTTCTCTGCTGTGATAACTCCTTTAATGCTTTATATGTTTGCAGTGATTCCTCTGTATCAACAGTGTTTTTTAAAAGCATAAAAGATTCAACCAACTGATGGAGCCTGCTAGCATCATTCAGCAAAGCCTTCCAAGAGTATTCCTTGCTCAGCATTTCTGAATCATGTTTATCAATCATGTTTATATTGCAGCTATTGTCTAAAGTAGCTTTCTGTAACTATGTATTTTTGTTCAGTAAGGTACTAGAGGAACATTATCGCAGTTAAGAAAACAAACAGTTCGGGTTTCCTGGAAGTAGAATGGAGAAAAGTTTTCCTGGAGAAAAGTTTTCCTGGAGAAAAGGCAGGTGTGCAGTTTGCTGCCAATTCTTAAAGCTGAGAATGAAACACAAAGCAAATGAATAGCACTGCCATCGTTGGATGTTGAGCAGGGGAATTGCAGTAGTTGGTGCTCATAGCCATATTCTTCCATAAAAATATGAGAGTTACTCATGTTCTGCTTGGTACATACTCCTAAGCTGCCCAGGTGTGTGAATCCCATCCCATGCCCTGTCAGAGCCCTTGTGCAGGGCTGGGCTCTGCTTTGGGAGTTGAGGCAGAGTTTGTGCTGCYGCCTAATTCTAGCTTTGTGTCCTCGGGGCAGAGCACCAAGGGCTGGATTTACACGCGCCGCATGGTGGAAGGCAGAGAGGAGGCAGTGCCCTTCTGCTGCCACGTGAAGCACAGTGATGAGGAGGTGTGAGGGGCTGGCTTGAGCACCGCTCCTCATACTGGAGAGGTGCCTTTGGGGAGAACCTTGGTCTTCAGCCAGTTGCCTGCTGACGGTCGCATTGTGCTCTCCTGCTAATTCACTTAACTCACTGGCTTCAAAAGAGGAGTGCCAGTATGTGCCAGAAGGGTCACTTTCACATGCCGCCTTTTTCTGTTAATACACATTGTCTATTATAGTATATTCATAAATTAATTTCCATCTGATTGACACGTTAGAAAAAAAAACATGTTTTGAGTTTTCTGTGATAGATGTTATAGCACTTTTATCTTCAAATGTTTCTCACATGCTAATCAAGGCAGTTGAAACAGTAAAGTAAATGTCTCTTCAAATTAATCAATTACTCTAAATCAGAAAATCCGTTCAATTAATCAAACTGGTAAAGAGTCTAAGAATGTGTCATGAATCAAGAGGAAGAACAAGTTTTTTTACCTGACTTTAACTGGTTCCAATGTGGGTAGAGAGAAGAAGAATGTGGCTGTTGTTAGGTGACTTGGGGGCAGCTAGATCTTTCTCTGCTCTTCAGGCTATGGAGTGAGCCACATTTAAAGGGATTAGGATCAGACCTGCATATGGGGAGAGAAAGCCAAACTGAGGAAGGTACCTGAGGCAGTCTGGAAATTTGAMAACTAGCAAATTTATTTTTTCTGCCATAATAATCAGAGCTAGCCCRTTCAAGGCGGGATGAAAAAATTAAAAGCCTATAAGATTCGGCTTGGTAGGTGGTAAGGAACTCTCTTGTGGGAGATGTGGAAAGAACCTGCTCCTTCCTCCAGCTTCTGTGCTGGAGAACTGAAAGGATTTCATCTGCTAGTAGCTTGAAAGTTGAGATCAGTCAGTCCCTCCAGTCTCTAGATGTTTATTGGAAGAATCAATCTGAGTACAGGCTCATGCCCATTGTGGGTTTTCCACAGAGAGAGCAAGTTGATCTTAGAAATGCAATCGAGAGAAGAAAATGAGAGTCACAACTCCCATCTGCTCTCTTATATAGAAAAATTCTGCTACAGTAATATTCTACAATGCTGTAATGACACAGCCCCAAACTGTAAGGTCCATGGCTGGAGGATGGTGGCAGTTGTTTTTAATAGATGCTTATATGCTTACCACAATTAAATTGTTAACGTGGGATTTCTAAACAGAGATAAATCCACTTATTAGTACATGTACATGAGAAAACTCACCAGAAAAGAAATGAGAAAATTTCAACAAAGCATTTTTTAAACCAAAAGGCAAATGATCTGCTATTTAACCAATTCAAACCAACTGCAATAAGAGCTTACAGTAGTAAACGTTATCCACATATAGATGGAAAGACCCTACTAGAAGTCACTGACTGAAATAGTGCCTGAGAGTCATAACTTTGATACATGTTTTTCTTACTTTGTCATTTAAAATAGTCTTATTGGTTGTTAAATGGCATAACTGATATAGAAATTACTCTGATTTTGCTTTCCAGCTCTGTCTACTGCTTCAGCCATGACAAGGAGTGCAGGCTAGCAGTGCTTGAAGGAAGGAAAGTACAAGATTTTAAGATCATAATCCTGCCATATTACAGTTCGTGGTTAGTCATTTATGCAAATTCATTCAGATACTTTTTTCAAGATGCATTTACTGTATGACACTGAACAGGACTATATATTCTTGCTCACAATAATATTAGAAGATTATGAGCATTTTACCTTGGGATATTAGAAAAATCCTGTTGAGAAATAGAAGATTTGTCTCTTATTGCAATACAAAAAAAAAAGTCTTTGATGTGAGATTTGCAATGGATTTAACTAATTGAAAAGAAAATTTTGCTATTGTATTGCATTTCAGACTTGAGTTTGGTTATAGTGGTAAGAGAAAAATCATGTATGAAGATGGAGAATCAGTACTGAAAATATAATAAGGAAAGCCTAGTGGAGCATCTAATACTGTGGATTTTATTTTGCTTAATTACATAAGTAATACAACAATAAAATCAGCACAATAGCTGATGAAAATTGACATCTCTATATGCATTAAAATTTCTGTCTGCCAGCTGCAGAAGCAGTGATGCCGATTGAATTTGYCACATTGAACTTAGGATCAGATCTTTCATTCCTGGGCCAGAATTTGAGCTGTACAATTTATTTGAAATGAGAATTACATGTTACTGGTGGGCATCGGGTATGTCCGGTTGAAGGCACAAGTGGAAAAAATCAGCATCACAAGAATGTAATGGCCCTATGTGTTGATCTAGGTATAARTGACCTTCAAGGAAATTTAGAAATCTGTTGCTGTACATAGGTGAAATATTGGATAAGTCAAGCCAAACACTGACTCCAAACATAGCAGTACTACGTCAGTGCTAAACAAAATGTTGACTTCTGTTTAGCAATTGGTCCTAAAATTTCTTCTTTATTTGTACTGGTTCCTCCCTGACTAGAAGGGAGCACCTGTTCATTTCTGTCTTTTCTTACATTAATAAGTTGTGTCTAGAACTAAGTATTATTTATGCAAATAACTGCACTATATTTCTTAAAATCAGAGAATGCACCAGACATGGTTATGAACATAACCATATATATATCATGGTTATGTCATATCATATATATATCACCATATAACATGGTTATTAAAATTCTACCATTATCATCATTTGACAATCCCAAATAATATGACAATATGCTAAAACATACAATAACCTGTAGTCTGTTCTGTCAAGAGTGTTCCCATTAGATCTATGCAGTTTTGGTCCAGCTTTATTTTTTTTTTTAATTTTTTTTTTTTTTGTCTTTTTACATGTCGACATAACACTTAACAAGTGATAATGTATAAACAAGAGAATGCTTTGGGCAAGTAGACACCCACTGTTGAACAAGTCCTTAGCAGTTTGCGTTAAAAATAAGTACAAATGCAAACTGGAATGCAGTATTTATTTTAACAATGGGAGTTTATCACTGGTAGCATTCCCAGATGTTTCAGTGTTAAATAAGTGGCTTCTAAAATAAATACACTTGTTCAGAAGTTTTAAATAGTTTATACCTTTTGTTAATAGTACCAGAGGGAAAGGCAGTAACAATTAGTAGGTCTTCACAATATTGAGAAATTGTGTCTGCATTACTTGATTAAAAGCTGCTGGTTCAATGCAACCACATGTCTGTTTACCCACTAACAAATGGAGTCATAAAAGGCAAAAGAAGCCACAAAAATTTCCACTGCTCCCAGTGTATTAGCTTATATTGAAAAAGACCATTTTTTTCAAGGCACACAGCAGATCTAGATTCTGTACTTGCATTGGAAATTCGTAGTAGAGAACTCTACCTGACATAGGGCTACTAAATATCCCCTGTATGTGCTTTTCATAAATTCCAAAGTGGCTTAAAAAATCATTGTTTTCAAAAGCCGCTAAATTTCCTTTGTTTTCCTGATAGAGTCACATCTCTAGATTTGTCTTCCACAGCCATCCTTGAACACTGGGCATAATCCTATTCCTTCCTCTTCCCAAACTTGTTGTGATGTTCAAACTTTTGTAATGTGTTCAGAGAGGTAAATATACCGTTCAAGGGATCAGTAATAAAAAAGGAACAGCTTAGGTCCAAGTTGGAGGTTCAAGGCAAGCTCAGCTCATTAGCAGTGATRCACTGAAGGGCTATCAATAATGAGCAAAGCAGGGTGAACACAAAAAGCAACATTCACAAATACTCTTTTGAATAAAAGTGTAGATTCAGTTTCCTCTCTGATTCAGTTTTGCATTCACAACTTTACACCAAAAACAGGGAGAATAATAAAAGGACTGGAAATTTTTAGACAAGTTTGACTGGGTCCTGTGTTCGTTATGAAAGTAGCGGTGTGTTTTGTTAGGCCACCTATTTAAGGGTGCTTTTGTCCTGCACAGTCATTCTGTTAAGTCATTCCATGATTTAGGCTACTAATCATACAGGGAGAATATTAAATGTCTGAATAAATGCCTTACAGATATTTCTGAGGAAGGTCATGTGTTGTGATGCATTTTTGAAATAGGTGTGATATATAATGCTCGACAGAGACAAAATTAATAAAAAGTCTTTCTGAGCAACAGCAACATCAAAGCAGTAAATCCAGTGAATAAATTRCCCATTGCTCATTGTCCATCCTGCACTAAGGAGCTTACAGCCATTTATTTGAGGATAAATATCCAGATCATGAGAGACACCATCACAGTTGTGCAGAAGATAAACTTGTAAAAGCAGCTATGGGATTTGTCAGTTCAAAGGTTATTTTTCTCCTCCTTTTTTTCTSAAAGTGAATATGTAACTTTAGGCAAGTCTGTTAAATTTCTTGCAGTTTCACTGTTCCCTCTCTGTCATAGAGAATGATAACATCTACACGGCATGAAGGCTGCATTGCTCATTTAACCAGTTAAGTTTGTACAATCTTTTATATTCTTGTGGCATCTCCATCACAATGTCTTGTGGCAAAGCCTCATTCTTTTTATTGACRCAAAGGTAAAGAAGGAATTTATTGGAGTGACAAACTAATGTATCCTGTTATAGTAACTCAGAATAGAGTGGCAATATGAGGTGTAGGCATGACAGATACACTAATGTTTGCACTGCAAAATTGCAAATAGTGCTTTTTAGAATTTACCTACCACACAAAATTAATTCAGGTTGCAAGTATTTCCCTTACCTTCTACACAAAACCTTAGGTCAAATGTRTTAATATCTTTGAGTTATCTGCCTTCATTTGGGAATAGGTTKCATTTATTGTATTTTTTTCCACCCTTGTCAGAAAGGCACTGGAGCCATTTGCATCAGTCCGTGTGCTTTGACTCAAATTTTCTTGTTACTGCCCTAGGAAATACTCCTTAACCAGGTCAGCTTACTACAATAAAAAGTGCTGAGAAATATGCCATTAAATCTGGTAGTTCACTGCAGTGCATGTAGGACTAGTGTGAATTCAGCAATGTAAGAACTGTTCACATTGTTTTTGATTCTTGTTTGAGCAAGTCCGATTGTGTATTACATACAGAATACCTTATTTAATACAGGAATAAACACTTGTCTTTGGAAGCGTCCTAGAGAAATCTGTGCTGCTCCCCCATTGTCAACTCTTGAACAACACCAGAATGATTACAGGATTTTAGAGATTCTAGATTCCTTTCCATTTAGAAATAAAATTTTCTAAGATAAGGAGTGCTATTTAGGCATTGTGATGGTCCTACCCAATTCTTGTTGTTTCCTGTGCTTTCTGAAGGGAGGGTAATTGAGTTACAGCCATTTACAAAGGCATGTGTCAGGGGCCCGAGGACACCAACAGGCCCAAAGCCAAGGGTTTGGCTGCCTACCCTGGAGGCCAGCTCTGATGCAATGCACATGTGTGACCATGCATTAGCCCCAGGTGAAAGGAGTTGGGAGAGGCACTGTCAGGGACCTYTTGCATCTTGCCTGGAACCTGCATTTGACTCAGGCTCCTACCTTTGCCTAAACTAAATTGTAGGTACACCTGTGCAAAGCCATGTACTATACTTACCCCAGCTTTGCCCTGCTTGCTAGACTCTCCAGCTTGACTTGGACCTGTCTTATCACTACGGTCTTGCCTTGTGATAACTGAACTCTCAGTTGACTGTGCTTAATGTTGTTGGGGCTGCTCTGCTGTTTGGCTTTTGGGCCCTTGCTGATTGCCTGAGCACCTGACTCCCTTTCCTTTCCTTAGCAGAGCAGCTGTCCATTGCTGAAACGTGATGAGGCAAACCACAGTGACTATCATATAGGAGCTTGGGGGGAGTTTTGCAGGGCTACAGGTAGTTAAATCACAAAGCCACCCTAAGAACCGAAAGAAATTCTGTACCCAAGAAATTTGCCAATAAGGGTGATGAAGTGATGCTATTAACGTGAGGGCTTGCAAGCAAACAGAACCACAGTAGAACAGGGCTTCCAGGAGGCTGAGGAATGTGCTCTCAGCTTGGATGCAAGAGCTAGACTTGGACTGTGACAAGASCCCGGCTTCATCTGAAATCAGCGGACGTGTTTCTGCTGACGTAAATGAAGGTAGGATTTTACCCTGTAGAACTGGGCAGATGTAGGAGGCCAAACTACAAGTTAGTAGGCTTAACTACAAGTCTTTCTGCTTTGTTTCCTCCATTTACTTATTGAAGTGCAACATATGGCTGACTTTTTCTGTTGGATGGTGGTCTGTTAACGAAGCAGGAACTTGCAAAAACTTTGTTTTCTAGTGCTTATCATACATAAAAATAAGCATATTTTGATTGGTTGGCAGTTAAAAGTGCAATTAAATATTTCAGAAATTGGAAGAACTTTTGAAGACATGCCTTTCATTTCTTGTTGGTCTTTGTTTTTGTGTGTATGTGTGTTTTTTTTTAAGATGACAGCACAAACAAGTTTTATGTTTCATTTAGATGGTGCCAGCTGTCCGTTGTGAATGTAAATGATGAACCAGTARAACTGCATGGTTGCCTTGAACAAATATGTGAAATAGATGGGTGTTGTTGCATCCTGCAGGTGCCTCTGTTGTGAGAGTCTTTTCACTCAGAAGATGTTTAGCTGATATATTGTACAGCTAGTCAAAGAATGCCTTTAGGCTATTTGAAAGTTTCCATAGAAAATGAAATGCTTTGCCAGAGTTTGCTGCAAAACATTATTTTGTAAAATCGGGCTAATTTTGGCTCTCTTCGTGCTGATAATTTCAGATCTCTGCCTCTTGTATTCTGTTTKTTGCTTCTTTTATTCTTTTTTGGAACTATATACAGTACTTCTGAGGTTTAAAAAAGAAGTAGATATTTTTCCACATCCCAGGATGCATAAATGCAGTATATTTAAGTCTGTAGCAGAAAGTCAGATAGATAAATGTTAGGAAAAAACACACTTTCTCTTTACCCTCTACTGTACAGAGGTAAGGGGAGAGTGTGGCAGGGAAATCAGGAGAAAAAAGAAGTGTGTGTCGGGGGGGAAGCTAATCTCAAGCCTTTGATTCAGGTGAACTTTTGACTGATTTGTTGCATTCATGAAAGTCTTCCTTCTTATCACTTCTTGTTACAGAAATATGGTTATTTTTCTTCTTACTCCTGTCATTCCTTTCCAAGGCAGTCCACTCAACTTTTCAGGATTGTGTTTTCTTAGCTGTGAATACACTGGAGAATGCATTGGGAAGCTCTGCACTTCTTACCCTATTCGCACATTCCAGTTCTTGTATTCTCCACTCCTTGTCTGGTGGATGGTTGGATGCTATCCCGGTACCAGTAACATGCTGGCAGTCAAAGAGATAGGCTTAGAAGTACTGGGTTTCTGTTTGTTTGTGTGTTTTTTGGTGGTTGGTTTTAGGAATATTCAACAAGTGAAATGGTATTGTATGGGATGTTTCTGCTTTCTTAGTGATGTGATAAGTTAGTAAACGTTAGYAATGTCATAGCAGAGCTGGACCATGATACAGCATAGAAGTACTGTAACTGGAGCAGGTAGCCTTTCTGCATCAGTGTTTTTGGGAGTCCATAGGTTTGATGGTTTGATAGCCATGTTTCTCTGGCGCATCTAGGCCTCTTTTCACACATAAATATATATATATATGTATATATGAAATCTTGAATCATGAAGTGAAGATTACTTCTTATTATAGACTTTTAAAGTCAGTGTCATTGAATAGTTTTTCCTCTTGTGTTTGAATGAATGTTAATGTATACTTATCCTCACAGTGGTACAGTTTACACCTTCTACACTCACTCAGGACTGTTCTGAGTTGGAGAAGTCTCCAGTAGATCTTTAATCTTAAATGAAATAAAACTATASGTAAAGATTATTGTTAATCTTCAAACACTCAAGGTGCAGTGTTAATCTCAGGAGGGATTTAGGTACTTCACCAAATCACAGAATTGATCACGGAATCACAGAATATTCAAGGTTGGAAGGGACCTCTAGAGATCATCTAGTTCAACCTTCCCACTCAAGCAGGGACACCAAATCTTCTACTTTAGTTTAATGTTTCCTTTGTGGTTGTTCTCAAGGCCACATAGAAACTGTAGGAAAGTACCTAACAATGAGTTAGGAGGCCTTTGGTCTCCCAGTAACCAAGTGTTAACCAAGTGGACCATCCCTGCTTGTGTTAAATGACAGTATGGTGGCTTACAATACTGGTATTTGGATAAGTTTATGTTATTAGAAGGGTATGCAAACAGTAAAATGGAAGYTCACTTATTCATAGGTTAGGGTGATGCAACCTAAAGAGTTTTCAGTTCAGAAAAAAAACTCAATTTGAAGATAGTTTACCTTCCTGTTGAGTGACACATCATTGCATAAGAACCATTTACAAACCTCTAAAGAATATATATTAACAGAGTAGCCAACTGCATTCTTAGTCATGGGAAACAGCTTAAGGTCCTTATGTACGTTATCCTACTTCATGGTGCCCTTGGTCATACTTTTAATTGGGTAGGAGCTCCATCAAAGTAAGGTTTTTGGAAGTAGAGAGTGGGAGAATCACAAGGAGAGGAGAAAGGAGTCAGGCAGATGTCTCCCTAGGTAATAGCAATGCCCACCTTGCATGAGAATAGCAAGTGCTTAGGGCTCCTTTCATCAGTGCTGAGCATTGGACTGCAGTGCTACTTAATGAAGGTTTAAAAAGAAAAGTACTTTCCTGTGAATTTCAGAGTGTTGTTATGTTCCAGTAAGCGTGTGAATGTTAAACCTGATAGAACGGAAACACAAGTATGTGCCACTTGCCACGCATGGCATGAGTGTTCATAGTCCTAGTTTGTGCTACCGACTTCTGTCACGAAGTGCATGCCAAGGGGCATGAATATTCTCTTTCTAGCTGCCGCATGARGTTGTTATTTTGCACACTGTGCTGGTCACTTCATAACTGAAAAGAAGGGTAACTGGTATAAGTTGCCTGGGATTTGGCATTTATCTGCTGCTACCATAACATGTCAGTGCTATGAAAGGTCTAAAGCCTTACGAGCTGCAGGAGTGTTCAGGTTATGAGACCAAACCTCATTGACCCTCAGTTYTCTTTAGTTCTTATAGCTCAGTGATTTGTGATCCCACCAGAAGTGTGCAGACCAAATGTCTCTATTTACAGGCCTTTTCCTGCAAAGAAAGCGAGAGAGGCCTGGTCCTGAAGCTGCAGGCTATGTAGTTAGGGGAGGAAACAGTGGGGGAGGCTGGTCCTGTTGCTGTTTTGCTCAACACAAAGGTTCAATTTCCTTGACAAATGATGGACACTGCCTCCAAAATTGGAACTCTGATCCCAAAGGGGCCCTGTGTTATTATAACATAAAGAATGGTTATTAAACTGTCAGAGGGTTAATAGTTTCATCTTAATAATCTTGATAGATGGTGCACATTTCACCAGTGCTCCAAAAGCCCACAATGAGCTTTAAAATATTTTACTATTGGCTTGTCCTTCATTTCCCAAGGAAGTCTAAGGAGAAGTGTTCTTGCTAATAAATTCTTTATCATAACTTAGCTGGTTTTCCCCTTATAGAAGGGAAACACATCCTTTGCTGTACTACCTGATTAATTGGTCTAATTTTATCAGGAAAATTAAATTCTCTTCTTTATCTGTGGAGTTATTTAAAGACGTCTGAGCAAAATCCCAGCACATGAGACTGAGGACTATTCTGCATAAGTGTCTCCATGCTTTATTAACTTATTACTTTTTAAATGATTTGTCTGAAGGATTCCTTTCAACTTTGAGGCCCATATATCTTCTAGTCTCAGGATTTTCAGGATGACAAATGAGATGTCAGATGTGACTTACTCTGAGAACTTAAGAAATTCATATAGGATAACTTTTACCTCTAAATGCTTTCTAAGGTAAGTAACCTGTAACACTGACCAATTCCTATGACCAAACAAATATCTGAATAGCCTTACAAAATTAAAAGCCACTGTATTCTCAGCTGAAGTAGTTTTAATATATTATTGATAATTGGGGAGGGAAAGAAGAGCTAACAAGTAAATTTGTATGTAAAGATGCATGAGACTTGACCCCTGTAATGGAAATTGTAGTCTACAACTAAGAATTAAGATAAGAGAGACTTAGCAATTTCCAAGATAGGCTTTGCTTCTCTTGGCTTAGGCTTGTTTCAGAAAAGGAGCATCTCTCCAGACTTGTGGAGCTGATGAAGAGGCACAAAAATTTCTGTTTGCCTGTATCCATGGCAGTTTCCCAAACTAAACTATGCTGAATCCATCAACCAGAGGAGAGACTCTACCAAGCTGATTTAGTCTGTTCTAGTGTGGTCATCCATTCAAAGCACAACAGCTTGCAGTGAGATGGGGATATAAACTTTCATGCTTTAGGTCACAAGCCAATTAACAATTGTCTGTGCTTAGGAAAAAAACTCCCTCRAGGATTGTATTATTGCTAAACCATGTTTTTTGTGGAGTTTCTTGTGCTTTCTGGTAGTGAATATCCTCAGAGATAAGGTCTGGGGCTGATACAGCAGTTCTGACAGTAGGGCAATGGCAGTGCCTGGCKCAGGAGCATGTTCCTGCATGCAGTCCCTAATGAGATACGAGATTATAGTGGTAGACCTGGGGAGGTAAATCAAACGTTGCTTCCTGGCTCAGCTAGAAATGGGCTTGGTTTTGTCTCCTTGRATTTCTAAGCTTCTGTTCTTCTTACTTTTTATTCTTATTAGCATTTTAACTAGAATTTCAACCTCCACACTTTCATGATAGTTATAGGGCAGTTATTAGAGTGAGCAGCTTTTTGACATTTTTGTATAGYGTTTTTATGTTACTGCAAAGAATTCAGTAATAAGAGAACATTAGCTAATAGGTGGTTAGCTAATGATGGTGGTTGATCAGTTTTATCAATTCTTCACACAAAAGGCTTTAAAGGATAAATTGMCATCTACTAAAGCAAAGTAGATTATGACAGTAACACAGACAACAACATACTGGGAGACAATGTAAGCTATAAACTTTGAAGCAAGGCGTTAAAGGATATGTAAAAGCCTTTTATTGATTGCCTAGACAGTGGCTGTAAATATAAAAATTAGCTAAGGAAGAGGAAAAGAGAAATTACGAATGCTACAGATTTCTGTTCTTAGAGACTTCTCATTCATGATTCAGTGCTCTGAAGTTTTATTACTTCTCTGTCAAACAGATTAAGCACTCAATATTTATACATAAAAATTTGAAATATATATTGATAAGACTAAATATAAGCATGGAAAAGTCTGTGCATTACTATAATGAATAAGCTTGATTCAGTGATCAGGCATAGCTTTACTTGATATAAACTTGAGGGGAACAAGGTGTGCAATGGTCATGATGACATCTTTCCTATCTTTAAGAAAAGTGCACAGAAGTATCCTAAAGCTAACAAGCACATACAGTTTGGAGATCTATCTTATAGTAAAATGGAACAAAATAACATGTATTCTGTCCTTCACTGTCAACATGATGACTTGTAAGCCTTCTTTTTCTCTGCATCTTCCTCCTATTATTATCATCCTGTCTGAGCCAAATGACCTGTGACAGATGACAAATACGAGATAGTTCATGGGCAAAAATCACACTAAAAAATAGATATATTGTGAGAGTACAGTAACCTGCTATGCTGAAGCTCTGAAGCTAAACAGAAATGAAAAGCTTCCCTCCCTCACCCCACCAGCTGCTCCTTACCCTAAAAAAGTTCACAACTCTCCAGGTTGTTGATTCAGTTAATACAGAAGGAGTCTTCCTTGTATTGGACCTTTCTGGCTGAAAAGTTTTTGTGTGTGTGTGTGACTATGTATCAACAGCAGCAGGAAATGACTGGTTGAAACTGTGATGGAAAATCATATTCAATACCACAACAAACATAACATAATCTTCCTGRCTATTTTCCTAGCGTTTTTGTTTCTCATGCTGAGGTTTTTGTTTCTCACACTGAGGTTTTAGAGGTTTTTAAAGCGTGAATCTATTAAACCTCAGGTTAGAACAGCATCTTTACTCCAGAGAGAAATTAAACAAATGCTAAATGTTATTCTTTCTGCCACAGATGAGTGGGATGGTAATTGCATCAGTTCAGTTCTGTCCTGTTCTCATCATAACACTTAAACATTGCTTAAATTTGGGGACAGAGTTGTTTGAAGGTAATGATAAAGGAATCAAATGGCAATATTTAGGGTGTTTTAAAACTAAAGTTGGGAGAATTTTACTCATGTTGTCCAAGGTGCTTCTGATGGAAAGATGGCATTTGAGACCTCCAGCTCCGTGAAACATATAGCRTGGCTTAGTGAATTCCTTTTCTCTGTTTATTTTTAAGTCTAGACCTGATAACTCGATGGCTGTAGCTACTTTTTTTTCTATAATTTGATCTGCAGAAAGTATTGTTATTATCGCTTTTCTGAAGTACTTTTCATGAAAATAACRTTTGATTTAAAAATAGTACCAATTTTAAGCAATTTGTTAGTTTATCTCAAGTATCATGTTACATCAGGTCTTGGGGAACCATATCGAATTGCAGATTTGGAACACAGGCAATAGAAAAATCCAAATTATCAAATATAACTTAGAGGAGCTTCAAGTGTTTGTGTATTGCGGAGGGTGAATGAAGCACACATTGTCTCCCTCTTGGGCCTGACTGTAGCTTAGCTAAACCTAAAGCTATGGACTGCTGTATGTAGTTAGGTGTATTTTACATTTGTGAGGTCCAGAGGTWGCCATCCAGATGAAATGAGTGGAATTTTGATTCTGATTGATACATGCAATAGCATGTTGAAACAGCTGGCTATGACCTGTTGAGAAATATTATGGGGTCATTATATTTATTTTGGAGTGTGGCTGGCAAGGTGAAAGTGTAGTATCTTGAATGCATATTCAGTGATATTCTATCTAACAGAGCTTGAAGTGGGAAAGAATATAATTTTAGGTTACTAAGTCATACAGAACACTGTAGGTGATTGTCTAAGCATCTCGCAGTGACACGGAGTCCAGGTGGAGGCCTGTAGTTAGTGGTGTCCCCCAGGGGTCGGTCCTCAATCCGGTCCTGTTCAACTTATTCATTAACGACCTGGATGAAGGGCTGGAGTGCTCCCTCAGCAAGTTTGCCCATGATACCAAACTGGGTGGAGTAGCTGATAGCCCTGAGGGCTGTGCTGCCATCCAGAGGGACCTGGACAGACTGGASGACTGGGCGGTGAGAAACCTCATGAGGTTCAACAGGGGCAAGTGCAGGGTCCTGCACTTGGGGAGGAATAACCCTGGACACCAGTACAGATTAGGGGTGGACCTGCTGGAGAGCAGTCCCGCAGAGAGGAACCTGGGTGTCATGGTGGACGACAAGTTGACCATGAGGCAGCAGTGTGCCCTGGTGGCCAACGGGATCCTGGGGTGCATTAAGAAAAGCGTCTCCAGCAGGTCGAGGGAGGTGATTGTCCCCCTATACATGGCCCTGGGGAGGCCACATCTGGAGTACTGTGTCCAGTTCTGGGCTCCCCAGGACAAGAGGGATGTGGAGCTGCTGGAGAGAGCCCAGCGCAGGGCCACCAGGATATTCAGAGGCCTGGAACATCTGCCATATGAGCAAAGGCTGAGAGAGCTGGGCCTGTTCAGCCTGGAGAAGAGAAGGCTGAGGGGGGACCTGATCAGTGTGTATAAATACCTCAAGGGAGGCAGTGAGGAGGAGGGGGCGGCCTCTTTTCAGTGGTGGACAGGGATAGGACTAGAGGAAATGGCTTCAAACTGAGGCACCAAAAGTTCCACAGGAACTTAAGGAAACACTTCTTGACAGTGAGGGTGACAGAGCCCTGGCACAGGCTGCCCAGGGAGGTTGTGGAGTCTCCTTCTTTGGAGATCTTTAAAACCCGCTTGGATGCAGAGCCACGTGCTCTAGGTGACCCTGCGTGAGCAGGGGGGTTGGACTAGATGACCTCTGAGGTCCCTTCCAACCTTAAGCATTCTGTGATTCTGCAGTACAGGTAGTTTATGTGCAACTTCAACTTGAGTGTCACATACTGAATGTGTCAGGCATCCGGGAGAAATATATTTTTTGAATTTCAAAAATACTCTAAGTTACAATTTTCTCTTACGTGCTCTCTGTTGCACTCAGGACACAGTAACTGCCATTCCTAGTTTAGCATGATATTTTAAGAACTATTAGTCTTTAGAAGAACGTGAATAAATGGGCACTGCCTACTGAATTACCTAAATTACCTACTGAAAAGGGGAGCTGCTTAACTGGTAACATCAAACCATCAAAGGCTAGCTTCTGAAAGCTGAGGAAAATTAAGAGCAAATTTTGATGGAAAATGAGAATGAAAAAAAAAAGTGAATGGAAGACTTTCTTACACGGGTAGGATGCCTCAAATCTACATTCTGCAAGCCTATTCAGGTAAAAGTCTGTTATTAAATAGCATGTACTAATATGCAGAGAAGGAAAAAGGAATTATAGTAGTCAGTGTAGATTAAACATTAAAAAGTGCGGAAGATTGGAAAAACTTGTTTTTTACCAGGTAAAAAATCCATGACATGACAACAGTATTTTAGAAGTTAATACCCACAAAAATTTTGGAAAATATTGAAAGCAAGATTATGGAGGCAGGAGGCCTATGAGTAGATAAAACTGYCAATAACTGATTCAAAAATGGCAGATATATTTAACAAATGCTTCTTGGCACTGAAGAAGAAATGAAATGATACATTTATGTCCCCTATTTTTTAATCTATTGGTAATTTTGAGAAGTTTGAACAAAATCTTTTAGAGGTGAACAGCTASGCTTGCTGATTTAAACTAAGTTTTATCAAGGATGCAAAAGAGTTAGATGAGTTTGTGCTTCTTCATTCTCTATACATTTTGTAATACTGGAAAAATTCCAGAACCCTCTAAGAGGGCTAGTATTTTGGCAGTGTATTTTAAGATAAATTTGATGATATGGACAATAAAAGACCTGCTATCATGATGTCTATTGCAGACTCATAATTGAGGAAATGATGCATATTCCACAAACGCAGCGTGCTAAATAGTGCTGAGAACAGTGACGATTTTCCAGATCCACATCACTTACTGACTGCAGCCCACGTAAGATTCACATTCAAACAGTACAAATTTTGATTCAGTCATCTCTAAAGAAGAACAGATTTATGACCAGTGAGAGACAGGTAGTAGCTTTGGAACAGGGAACTGAATCTTCCCAAACAGAAAACAACTTGGATGTCTTAGCAGGACAAGAATCTCAGACCTTCAGTGCAAGGTTGTGCCCGAAATGGCTGCTGAGACTCTGGGCTCTGAGACTCTCCTCCTAGCAGGGAGTTAAGAAGTAGGAGGCGGGGGAAAAGACAGGATTTTACTGTTTCTGATTTTTATGATCTGATGTTCAGAATTATGGCAGGTGCAAAAGACAAGCCCCCAAGTCATACTGGAGAAGACTTCTAGCAGAAATGCAAGAAGATTTCAATCTGTGTAGCTGTCAAGGAGATGACTGCCAGATGATCTAATTGCAATGTTTAAGTGCCTTTTAGGGAAGAAAATACTGGGTAGAAAAGGGCTCTTCAAACTAGCATAGAAAGACGCAGCAAATCAATGCCTGGAAGCTGATGCGAAACACAAATSTAATAATAAGACGCAGTTCTAAAAATGTGTGCGATCATCACTGATTAAAACTGCCAAGAAAGGTGTTTGGAGTCTTAGTTGCTGTTGTATTGAGAGCAAGACTTGATCCGTTTTTGAAAGAAAAGCTTTAGTTGCATAAAAGTTATTGGATTTATTTCATGCTAACTGAGTAAAATTTAGTGGCCTGTAGTGTACCAGAGGTCCGTAAAGATGATTATAGTGGTCTTGTCTGACCTCAAGCTCTATGAATAAATGCTTGAGTTAAGCTGGAGCTCAGGTCCCCCTTCATTCTGGAGAGGGTGATAGGCTGTTTATATTTCATTCTATTCCCTAGTACAAGCCTTATTTCACAGCCTTCAATATTTACGTACAGGAACTAAGGAGAGGTGGCTCTGCACTTGGTCATCCCTGAACCACAGTGCGCTCTGCGTTTGTGATCGGGTCAGTCTGCCCTGTGACCCCTGCCCAAGGTCTGACGTGTGCTTATCRCTTAACTAGCATATCAGATAACCAGATAACCAGCACTGTAGCTTTAAGCCCAGCCTGCTGTGTTGGGGCTAGCCAGGTCTGCCAGCTCTAATCACTCGCCTTAGCATCTTGGAGAGAAAGGAGCAGAAAACGCCACTCAGCAAGGCTGCGAGGGCAT
Source organism: Nothoprocta perdicaria (assembly GCF_003342845.1). Lineage (NCBI taxonomy): Eukaryota > Metazoa > Chordata > Aves > Tinamiformes > Tinamidae > Nothoprocta > Nothoprocta perdicaria. The sequence goes on from NW_020455071.1 coordinate 905,851, forward strand.
GAAATTGTGTTAAGCCACAGTCATGAAAATGACTGGATTTGCTATTTTAGTATAAGTGTCTGAATGTTTTTGAAATTGTAATTTTCGTGTGCTGTTATGTGTAAAGGTGACCGCTCTCTGTTGGTCTGGAGGCAGTTTGCTCCAGACAGCTAATCAGCTTGATTCATTTGGYGGGGTGGTCAGTCAGCACCTTCTCCGCAGCTGCAAAGCAGGATTGAGCTCTTCTCTGATTTGCAAGGATGTAATGGCATCTACTGGAAATGCAGAACTTTCTGAAGACGTATTATGGTTTTATTTTTGTGGCAGCAATATTCTTACCGAGGTATGGCGATTATAACCCTTATTTGGTTTGCTAGCAACCRTTCAGGATTAGAAAAGGCAGTGTCACTAGAGGAACCTTGGGATCCTGCTGGAGAGAGAAGCCTGAATGAATGCTTTTTTGCAGTCAGGTCATTTTCTATCTCATTTTCACATTATATTTAAAATTACAGAACAGAACTTGGTGAGATTTGGAATATCAGAGTGTTAGTGAGTTTGGCCACATGATGGCACACGTTAGTTGAAAGAACATGACGGTATCACCAGAGAAACTTCTGTGAATGGAGAGCAGTTGAGGCTTCCSTTCAGTGCTGGGGCACTCAGGTTTGTCCGGCTGTTTTGATGTGCGATTTACCATGATCGCAGTGAGGGAGAGTGTCTGAAGCAAGAGTAGAAAAAGGAGTGTTTGATTTAAAAAAAAAAAAAAAAAATCCTAATTCCTGTGTATTTACTGAGTCTTCAAAGAGAAGATAACAAGGCAAAACAAGAATAAGTAAAAAGAGAGAAAGAAAAAATAAAAAATAAATGTTTTCTTGCCACTAATGCCTTTTAAAGGCTTTAAAAAAAATGGTCTAGCATGTTATATGAGTGAGATGCAGTGTTTAATGAAACGTCGACATCAACAATTTCTATTATATTTATAGCTAATTTTTCAGTTATTGCCTAGATCTTGCATTCATTTTACTATCTAGTTATTAATAAAACAACAGAACACTGTTGATATAGCTTTCAAGTTGGCTAACGTTGTTTTTTAAGTGTTTTTTCTAGAAGGAAAAATCCCAGTTCAATAGGACAYGTGGAAATGTTTCACATTAGTTCTAATGGTAGCAGCTTAAGAGCAGTAGCCCATGTGGTAGCACTGTATAAACCTTTTCACAAAAATATTCATCCAAGAAGCTTGAAGACCAGAATTCATGGGAAAAGGAGAAATAATAATAATGATAAAAAAAACAGGGGAAATAGAAAGCTCTGTGGATTCTTACCTTGGTGCAAATATTAAGATGTCAGTGAGAGGAGTACAGAAAATAGTTGTCAGGATTTTTGCAGGGATCACTCTAAGGAAACATTCCTCCTTTCCATTCAGATATTGGAATTAATAATCTAAAAATAGCTGCTCTCCTCTCCTTAATCAATGGTATTGAAAAACTGCCCTAAATGTGTGCCTCAGTAGAAAGACTGGACCAGTTCACTTCTTGCAATGGGGAAGCAAGGTGGTGTCCCGCTCCCACTGCCTGTCTTGTGCAGGCTTGGCTGGGTTGCTGTCCAGAACAAGGTGGACAAAGAGACAAAAGACACAAGTAATCTGCCAAACAAGCAAAAATCAAACGAAAAACCCAGCCAATCAACACGTTTCTTATTAGCAGGATGAAAAGCAATCCGATTGCTGTAGTACATATGAAAAATTTGAACCATCAAAACAGCATCTGACATCTTTGCTAGTAAACAAACAGACACTGAGCTGTGGAACAGTTCTGTGTCGTGCTGGCTCTTGCTCTCTCCTTGTGCTTCTCCTTTCTTCTTCCTGTGCCCCTTTTGCTGGCAAGTTGATTCCAGAGGCCATTGACAACAGTGCTGTCTCTTTCGAGTTGAGTGCATTTGTTAGGCATTTGAGAGGGTTGCTTTCCTGCCCTTGGGTACCCAGTCACGCAATATGAAGGATGCAAGAGTTCACATACTGCTGAGTGCTTTAGCTGTTGTTCTTTCCTAAGTGAAGGCTGCTAGCGAGCAAGAACTGCAATTAGAAATAAAAGAAAATATTTTTATTTGGGCAATGTTTGTTGACCCCTTGACTATTGGTTAAAGTGGAGAGAAATGATGAAAGAGAGAAAGAGATTGCAGACAGAGGAGTAGGCTTGGTTTGTTGTTTGGATTTTTTWAAAATCCTTTCCTCCATCAGACTTTTTTTTTTTTTTCCCTATTATACAGAGGAAATATGCCACTTCAAACTCCTGCTTTTAAATATACCTTTTCTAAAATTATCCTTTTTTAATAAAGTACTGYCAAAATGACTTGGAAAAGCAACATCCTAATTCCAAGTATCTTGATTTCTATTTGTCGTGCCTTTCATTGTGAAGAATAATAATGTATTTGACAAAACAAACAAAATACTCCCCAAAACACAGGGATTGCTCATTACTTGTATGGGAGCAGCACACAAAAGTGTTTCTGGACTACCTTCTTCATACTCTGTTTTGTTTTTCTTTGACTGGAATGCAATCAATAATGCAGTTTCTCAAATGAGAAGTACAGGATGAATCAGATGCTCAGAATTCAACGCAAAATTGTGCTTAGGACAAACACAGGCTAATATGCTCAAAGCTGCAAAAATCTCCTGAAATTTTCACTGAACACAGATGCTAAAGACACCTCACCCTCCCCCACCACTCCCCCAATGKTACTCGGTTAAGTTTTCTTGGATTCATGGGAGTAGTAAGGTACTCTCCCGATGTGTATCCAAAGAAAACATTTTCCTTATTTGCTGTTCTGTGACACCCCTTTCAAATATATTGTTAAGAACAGGAACTGAGTTTTACTGTRGTGCTTGTCATTGGGTAATATATACTGAGGTTTGCATTTTATTACTTCCACCCTATGATGAATATACAGGTAAGAGTCCTTGTGTGAAATTTCGTTCTGACCTGGATCAGTTGGAGTTGTATCAAGATCTATGCCCTTAGTTCAGAATAGCTGTGATCTGTAATTAAGTTTCAGGTCTGGTGGTTCTGTTGGAGGCTAATGCAATCTGATCAATTTGAGTTTGATGGTAGACATGCCACTTCAGACAAAAACATGATGACTGGTAAAGTAGAAGGGCTTTCTGAAAGATTGCTTGAGTTGGAAATGGTAAAAGGAAGCAGAAGAATTTTTTAGTTGCATGCAGTTTTGCAGGGTGCAAAATCACAGAACTTTTGCAGAGAAGCACAGACGCTTTACAGTCAATGCAGAAATCAAGTTCAAAGATGGAAGTCTCTGTTCTCCAGGAAGTCTTCTATCTAGTCTTTCACTCTTAATCTGAAGGATGGCTGAGGAATTGAGGAGTCCCCAKTTGACTCTTGACCACTTGATATGGTTTTTTTCCTCAGGCAAATATCCTCAAATTAGATGTCTTGTGAAATCCTCTCTGGCAAAGCAATATGTCTGTTGCTGTGTTGGGCTTGCTGGCTGTTGCTGAATTACAAGGCAGAAAGTTCTCAGGAGATGTCTCAGGAGAATCCAAAATCCAACACTTAATGTCTACAGTGCAGCTGCCTAAAAGATATCACTGATTTGTCAAGTGATATTGAGTCTCTTCTGAGAATGAGCCCAATCTTGTGGCAGCTATATCAGTCCTATGCCAATGGACTCACAATTCCAGCCCCAAAGCAGCCAGTCTAGGGCTTTAGGCAGCTAAAATCAGTCCAATGCTAATGGGCTCACTACAGGCACATGTCAACTACAGGCACATGGCAATAGGCCCTGGGGACCATGAGATGCTTGACTTTTGGAAATTCCAGCCACATGCCCTAAGGCAACTTGAGAATTCTGGAGTTGCAAATTACCCCACAAATTCGGAAAAAGAAGTACAGTAATGTGCCTGAAGTTGCTGAGCTCCAGTTTGGTTTCAGCTGAGTTAACTTCTTTTACTTCAAATTGTCCCCAAGACTCCTTTTCCCTCCATACCCTTAAGAAGTGATCACATTATTCTTAGGTTGTTGCTTATGAACTTGAATAGAATTTAAACTGCCTCGCTGACAATGATGAATGAATCGACTCCAAATCCCTTGATGTGGATCAACTATATAGCATAGCAATAATATTGTTGTTTAACATTTATATTGAAGTAATACCATGAGGAATCTGAGCCATTGAGGGACMTAAATTGTTAAGCATTGAATAAAGCACAGAGCAAAACTACAAGCCGTGTCCCAAAGACAAGACTATCTAAAAGATAAGATGTTCAAGTTGAAGGAGACAAACAAAAGAGACAAGCAGAATGATATAAATAACAGACAAATTTTCATACAGCTTTATAGACTCTGAGTACCACTTAATTTTCTTGCGAATTACATATGCTGTGTTGATTCTGGATGTTGCTTTTTCACCTTTCCCCCTTTCTCCTTCACCTTTTTTACCTCTGTCTTTAAGCAAATTCTAAAAATCTCAGGCTGTGCTGGAAAAGTTGAGAAAATATTGGAAGAACTAAGGTGTCCAGGCAGTTCCTCACTCTAACGCTACTTTTGGTCTATAGTCTTTTTGTTGGCTTTCCGTACCTCAAAATCTATATTTAAGCTTATCCGAATTAATTCTTTCACATAAGATGTTTGCATAGCAGTCTGTCATATTCTTTACTTAGAGTCCACTATATTCAATTTGCTATATTCCTCTCACCTGATAACCTTGTAATCCTTTTCAAAACTATAAGTCAGATTTGTCTGGAAAGAATTTTTTTTTTTTCTTCCTCCTTCTTTTAAAATAACTCATCCTTGTTACTGGTCATAGTTCCCATCCTCCTGATGGGGAGGCATTTTAAATCACTTATCTATTGACCTAACTATTTTCTCTGGGAAACCAGTGCCACCAGTTTTAATCCAAGCTGATTTAGGCCACTTATTTCAACAGGAGTAAAGTGATCTTGTGAGTGTTTTCCAAATCTTTGCCCTGGTTGCATAATGATACTTTTTAAAATATTTTTTTTTTTTTTAGCACTTGTTCCCTTTTTCATGTATTTTTCTTTTTTACCACATAGATAAGCATGCTTATGTGCATGGAGATGCATACTAACAAGCATCTCAAATGTTAGAAGGCTGTGACTCCAAGTTCAGCCTCTTGAAAATTCCTCTAGCAAGGTCATGTATAGAAACTTAATTAGTCTTCCTGTACCCTGCTTATATTATGACACAATGTCCAGTTATATGCTCCTGCAGTACTTATTCTTCTTTTCTGCACATTCTCCAACATAGGAATCTTAGTTTCTCTCCAAGCATTAGGAGCTGAATGAGCTCTACTGGCTTCATTCCTCCATCAGGTGGTGTCTGACTCGCTATTTCACTGCCCTTGAAATTGTCTCTTTCCTAGCCTTGCCGTCCTTGGGAGATGCAATGTGTCTGAGAGAGTATGCAGTGTCCACACAATGAGGAGAAACCACACAAGAGTTGAAGATAAAAATGTTTACAGTAAAAATAATCAACCTATGTAATTAGTTAAGGAAGCCTGAGTAGGCAAAAAAATTGTTCACGAAATGACTGATTAGCCCAGGCAAACCCCTATATACACTACGGCAAAATAGAGTCTTCTGGGAACAAAGACGACTCCTTCCTTTAGTATGACAAAGACATTGTCTTTGTGTAGCTTACATATGAAACGGATATCATCTAATCCAAAGAGATATATATTTTAAATAGAATACATAAACAGAATATACAAATGTTACTTTTTGAACAGCATTCTTCAGGACTGGATGACTTGTACTAAATTATTTAACATTATTTCTGTAATTTTGAGAACCTGTACTAAGCTGTGTTACTGGCTTGATTATTGTCAGTTAGAAAATAGCCGTTGTGCTAAATCAAAATGCCCAAGGAAAATGAATGAAGTATATATAGTCACAATTTCTAGTTGTGATAATACAGTCATGAAGAATTAAGGACGATAAATGATTTGCTTTTCATTTTCTTGTGTGAACAAGACTGTACATGTGCCCTGAAGTGACATGGTAATTGGGTTAGAGGAGAATTACTGCATATGCCCTGACTTGTGTTATATTGAGATTGTCCAGAATTGCTTTAAATCAGGGTGATCCTTTTGAAAGGCCCCAGACTAGTTAGTCTTGAACTGCATTGCCCTGAGTTTTGTCTATCTGCAAAATAAATACAGGCTTGGACATTTTAGCATCTATGTGTGTTGAAGCTATTGCAAACCACATCTATGTTTTGGATATTGATAATTTAGGGAGGCAGGAAGCTTTGTGGATTAGCCAGAGAAGAGTGGTCTGTCTCTGTGAAGCAATTACAGGATAGGATATATAGGCTTGCTGCTCAGCCAATTGGCTTTCTGGGCRGTTCAAAACAGAATTGTGTATGTATGGAAAGAAGAGTTTCTTGGGGCTGTATGGCATTGAAAGGAAAAGCAAATGGAATGGATAAAAATGAGCAAAGGCGGGGGAATAGTGAGAAATATAAACATATATATGAGTAAATTGCTCAAACTAGTTCCTGTGATTACTTGAATGGTACATCAAAACACATTTTTTTTAAAAAGGATGGCATGCCATTGTTGTGAAACTTAYAGTATTGTAAAAGRAGAAAACAATAGGACAGTCTTGACRCTTAAAGTATATGTCCTTCCCATATGGACAAGTTCTACAGTTGAGTCTTCCCGGAGAGATGCCTTTTAGCCTCCACAGGCCTTTGTCAGGAATGCATGCAGCAGTGTTTTTAAAAATGTGTAGGAAGGGGAACTTTTATTATAGTTTATTGAATGATTGATGATGACTTAAAGCCAGTTCAGAAAAGCTGCATGTTTTTGAATCATTTTCTTGGCTCGTGTGCTAATAAAAATGTTTTGTGTAGTGTTATTGCTGAATCTCAAACAATCTAATAACAAAAAGTTGCTTACTGAAGAACAAAAGAGTTCTTCCACAAGACATGGATGTATGAAAGTAATTATGATGGCAATGGATTGGGCATTATTTGTATTTGCTAAACTTGGGAAAATATTACAAAATCTCTACAGAATTCAGATATAAGTTAAGCATTTAGGAATCAATTAGTTCTTGACTTAAAGTGTGATTTAGGTGCAGAGGATATTTAAATATATTACCAAGCTTAAATAGCAAGAGGAAGCTCTTTGAAAAGGATTTTTGGTATTGAAGAGATTAATCCTCACCAGTGGAAATGACGAACTAACAGAAATCAGGGTTCACAGTTTGTAAACAGCATCTGAGGAAACAAATAAAACCTCATAAATCAATTAAGCAGACTAGAAAACATTGTGTCTTGGCTTCTGAAAAGAATCTTCAAGAATCCTTAAAGCACAAGAACAGTCCCCTGCAGTGGACAGGAAGCTGGGTGATGTGATGCCGCATTTCCTTTGGCATGCTCTTGATGACCCAACAGCAAGAAGCCATCTGCACCTTCTGTGTTCTTGAACCTTAACCCTAACCCTAATCTTAGATTTACCACTATTTTTATGTCAGTATTATCATAGGGCTCTTGGGGTTCAAAAAGAGAAAGAGGTCCTGGGAGCAAGATTGATGCAACCCAGCATTTCCTCTGACGTACTCTTGGCAGCCTCACAGGAGGAAGCCATCTACACCTTCTCTGTTTCTGAATCCTAACCCCAATCTTAGGCTTACCCCTATTTTCACGTCCTTATATGCTCTTGGTAACCCACCAGCAAGAAGCTGTCTACACTTTCTCTGTTCCTGAACCCTATCCTGTGACAAATATGCTCCTTTCCCAGCTCAGCCTGAGTTTCCGCATGTAGCTCTGTTTAGGTGTTAAGCACCAGTGATATTATTTGACCCTGGTAGTTGACTCCCTGATTTCTTCCCAGATTCAGACATTAACCAGCAATAAGTCCTGACAGCTGCATCCTGATGGGGAGATAAGGCTGATGGTGCATACACCAGACAAAGGTCCTGTGAAATGAAAGAATGACTATAAGTCAATCATCTTATCCCATAAATAAGCGGACAGCCCAAGAGCCCCTTGAGCTCTCCTGGCACAGCAGTGGGCTGCACGTCAGGATCTCCCCTTGAGCAGGGACGCCTCTCAAGGTTACTCCTTGAGGTTGAGAGACCCCCCCCTTTCCACAACAGATTTGTGGTAAGTGAATATAGCGCACTCTCTTTCTGAACTTGTAAACTTTGCTTAGTAACTGTGCACAAAATCCCTCAGTCATAAACCATTGACCAGGTCTGGGACTAGGATTGGATCCAGCCRCAACCAGACTCCTCTCAGAAGGAGCTTGGAAAGCAAGGGGATCCAATCTGAACCTCGTGACCCAACGGGAGGGTGTCCATGGTAACTGTGTATTATCATAAACCTCCATGCAGTAAATAATAATTAGCGACCTTGCCATAGAATCTTGTGACATCATTGTCCATATCAATAAACACTATTACTATTTCTTTCATATGAGTGAAGTGCATTTTGTCACTCACCACCTCCCGCCACCACTCGTTCCATGACATAACCCTAATATTAGACTTACTCTTATTTTTATTTTAGTATAATCATAGGGCTCCAAATGTCTAAAAAGCGAATGATGTTCTGGGAGGAAGGTTGGTGCAGCCCTGAATTTCCTTTGGTGTACTCCTGAACCCTAACCCTAATCTTAGGCTTACCCCTAAAGATTTGTTAGGTTAACCATAGGACTCCCAGGTTCTGAAAAGAGAAAGAGGTCCTGGTTGCAAGATAGATGCAACACCACGTTTCCTCTGGTGTACTCTTGGCAGCCTCATAGGAGGAAGCCATCTACGCCTGATGTGTTTCTGAACCCTAACCCTGGCCCTAATCTTAGGCTTACCCCTATTTTCATGTCCATATAACCATAGGGCTCCGAGTGTCTAAAAACAGAAAGATGTCCTGGGAGGAAGGTTGGTGTAGCCCTGCGTTTCCTTTGGTGTTTTCTTGGCAGCCCCACAGCAGGAAGCCATCTACACCTTCTCTGTTCCTGAACCCTAACCCTAATCTTAGATCTAGCCCTACTGTTACATCACTATAACCATAGAGCTCTGTTTATCTGTAGAGAGAAAGAAATCCTGGGAGGAAGGTTGTTGCTACCCCACTTTTCCCTTTACTTACTATTACCAGTCCCTCAGAAAGAAGCCATCTATGCTTTCTCTGTTCCTGAAATTTAATGCTAATGCTACCAATAACTTTAGGGCCAATATACCCCTTGGATTTTAAATGTCTGAAAAGGGAAAGAGGTCCWGGGAAAAATATTGAAACAGCCTCACATTTCCTTTGGCATGACCTTGGTAACCCTATAACTGCAGCTGATGTATGGTTTCTTTGTTMCTTAACTGTAATCCTAACCCTAATTCTAGGCTTACCTCTATTGTTACACCAGTATAATCATAGGTCTCCAAGTGTCTGAGAAAAGAAAATGCTTCTGGGAGGAAGGCTGGTGCCTCTCCGCATTTCCTTTGGCGTGACTTTGGTAGCCCCACAATGGCAGCTGATCTACTCTTCCTCTTTTCCTGAACACTAATCCTAGCCCTAACCCTAATGCTGCTACTGATTTCAGGACCAAATACTTGTTGTCATCAAGTGTATGAAAAGCAAACGTAGTGCTGGGAGCAAGATTGATGCAGTCCTGCATTTGCTTTGGCATGACCTTGGCAAATCTAGCATGATCTAGCTTTATGGCATGGTTGTGGAGTCAGTCTTTATGTCAGAGAGCAACTGGAATGCATGGAGCTCAACCAGGGAGTTGGTGATGAGCGAGTTGAGAGCTTTTGAGTCAGGGTTGAAGGGTAGGCTAACATGGGAAACACTGTGGTGTGTATCTTCTTCAGGCCACCTGATCAGGTTGAGGAGGTTCATGAGGCCTTCTACAAACAGCTGGAAGTTGCCTCATGTTCACAGGCCCTGGTTCTCGTGGAGGACTTCAACTATCCTGATATCCACTGGAACAACAGCACACAGAGGCAAAAAATAGTTCTGGAGGTTTCTGCAGTGCATTGACAATAACTTTTTCACACARGTTGTGGAGGAGCCAACAAGGAGAGGTGGGCTACTGGATCTCRTACTCACATATAGAGAGGGACTTGTTAGAGATGTAAAGGTAGGTGGCAGCCTTGGCTGCAGCGCTCATGAGTTGGTGGAATTCAGGATCCAATGAGGAGGGAGCAGGACTGTAATTGGCCTTGTAACCATGGACTTCAGGAGGGCTGACTTTGGCCTCTTCAGGGACCTCCTCGGAAGAATTCCATGGGCTAGGGCTCTAGAAGGAATGGGGATCCAAGAGAGCTGGTTAGTTTTCAAGCAACACTTCCTCCACGCTCAGCAASAGTGCATCCCTATGAGGAAGAAGTCAGGCGGGGGAGGGGGCAGGAGGCCTGCATGGATGAACAGGGCAAAAACTGGCAAAACTCCAGCAGAAGAAAGCAGTGTACAGAATGTGGAAGAAAGGACAGGCCCCTTGGGATAAATACAGGAACATTGTCAGGGAATGCAGGGATGCTACAAGGAAAGCTAAGGCATGCTTGGAACAAAATCTGGCAAGGGATATTAAAAATAGTATCTTCTTCAAATATATCAGTGGGAAAAGGAAGGTCAGGGAGAACGTGGGTCCACTGGTGAATGGGGTGGGTACCCTGGTTACGAAAAACACGGACAAAGCAGAGCTGCTGAATGCTGCCTTTGCTTCTGTGTTTGTCAGGGRCAGCCCTCTAGAATCCCAGGCCCTAGGGACAAGAGAAGAAGCCTGGAGAGAGGAAGACTTGACCCAAGTAGAGGAAGAGTGGGTCAGAGAGCACTTAGGGCAACTTGATACCAAAAAATTCATGAACTCTGATGAGATACGCCCCAGAGTGCTATGTGAGCTGGCAGATGTTATAGCTAAGCTGCTCGCCATCATCTTCAAAAGGTCCTGGAGAATGGGGGAGGTGCCTGAGGAGTGAAAGAAAGCCAATGTCACCTCAGTCTTCAAAATGGGCAAGGAGGACCCAGGCAACTACAGGCCAGTCAGTGTCATCTCCATCCCTGGGAAAGTGATGGAACAGCTCATCCTGGATGTTGTCTCCAAGCACATGAAGGACAAGAAGGTGCTCAGGAATAGTCAGCATGGTTTTATCAAGGGGAAATCATGCTTGTCTAATCTGATCGCCTTCTATGATGGAATGACTAGCTGGATAGACAAGGGGAGAGCAGTGGATGTCATCTATGTGGATTTTARCAAGGCTTTTGACACCATCCATCACAAAATCCTCCTGGGAAGCCTCTGGAGGTGTGGGATAGATGAGTGGACAGTGATGTGGATTAAGAACTGACTGCATGGCAGAGCTCAGAGGGTGGTGATCAGTGGCACAGAGTCCACTTGGAGGCCTGTAGTTAGTGTCCCCCAGGGGTCAGTCCTCGGTCTGGTCCTGCTCAACTTATTCATCAACTACCCGGATGAAGGGATGGATGCTCCCTCAGCAAGTTTGCTGATGATGCAAAACTAGGAGGAGTAGCTGATTCCCTAGAGGGCTGTGCCACCATCCAGAGGGACCTGGACARACTGGACAACTGGGTGGTTAGAAATCTCATAAAGTTCAACAAGGCCAAGTGCAAGATCCTGCCCTTGTGGATGAATAACCACAGACACCAGGACAGGCTGGGGACTGACCTTTCTGGAGATTAGCCCTGCAGAGAGGGACCTGGGCGTCGTGGTGGATGAAAACTTGACCATGAGGCAGCAGTGTGCTCTGGTGGTGGCCAATGGGATCCTGGGGTGCATTAAGAAGAGCGTCTCCAGCAGGTCAAGGGAGGTGATCGTCCCCCTCTATGCAGCCCTGGTGAGATCACATCTGGAGACTGTGTCCAGTTCTGGGCTCCCTTCTAACCTTAAGGGTTTCATGATTCTATGATTCTTCTTGAAGTCATTTCCGGGCACATGAAGAATAAGATCTTGCAGGAGGGGAGCCAGAAGTGACAAGGGTCAGGTCCAGGAGGGCAGGTGTTAGGGGAGGGAAAATGGTGGAGTGGGAAGCATGGCCTTGAGGAGGGGGACAAGGGAAGCAGAGAGGCAAGTGGGTGGAAAGGCAATGAAGCTGGTGAAGGAGCTGAAGCACAGACTTTATGAGGAGTGGCWGAGGGAACTGGAGTTTTTTACTTTGGTGAAGAGGAGGTTCAGGGACACCCTTCAGGGGAGACCTCTATAACTACCTGAAAAGAGGTTGTAGTGAGGTGGGAGGCTATCTCTTCTCCAGAGTAACTACCAACAGAACAAGAGGAAATGGCCTCAAGTTCCATCAGGGGAGGCTCAGGTTGGATACTGGGAAATTTCTATACAGAAAGAGTAGTCAAGCATTTGAACAGGCTGCACAGGGAAGTGACAGAGACAGTGTCCCTGGCACTGTTCAAGAAATGTGTATATGAGGCACTTAAGGACATGGTTTAGCATGCACAGTAGGGATGGATTTATGGTTGGGCTCAATGATCTTGATGATCTTTTCCAACCATAATGATTCTAAGAAATTCTAAGATGTTTGGAAGCAGCCAGCACAAATTTACCAAGGGCAAATCATGCCTGACCTGATTGCCTCCTGAGAKGAGATGAGAGATGACAGTTGTATGGACACGGGCCAGGCAGTGCATGTTGTYTAGCTTGATGTTAGCAAAGTCTCCTATAGCAAATTCACGTACCATATTAAGTTGGGAGCAGTATTTGATAAGTTAGAGGGCAGCATTTAGGAAGGATCTGCTGAGGCTGGAGGAATGGGCTGGAATGAACTTCCTGGCATTCAGCATAGGCAAGTGTTGTGGCCTGTGCCTGTCCTGGGGTGAACTCATTCTGCAGCACTGGGGCCAACTGCAGCATAAACAGCCTTGGAGACCTGGGTCCCTTGCAGCAAAGAAGGCCAACCACATCCCAGGCTATGTTAGCACAATTGCAGCCACTTGGCTCAGTGAAGCGCTGCATCTGAGACTGAAGACTGGTCCTGCTTGGAGTCTCCAATGGAGTCCAGTYTGGAGATTCCCAGTGCAGGCGAGACACCAACATGCTGGAGCAAGCCCACAGGTGGGCTAAAAAGCTGGTGGCGACTGGACCCAGGATGCTGGAGAAATGCTGTGGGAGTTGGTCTCCTCCAGTGAGGAGGAGGAATATTTGGGTAGCCCCTAGAGCTGCTTGCATTTGCCTTCTGGAGAGCGGGGGGTGCAGAGCAGAGGGAGCCAGACCCTTCCCAGAGGTAGGAAGTGCTGAACAGATACTTCCTACCACAGAGGAAGAGGCAAGAGCTGAACAGAGGTTGGGACATGGGAAATTCTAACATGATATTAAGGGGAAAAAAAACTATGAGGAAGGACAAAGTCTGGAGCAAGTAGCCCTGAGAGCCTGTTTTCTTGGGGTAGTCATTACCATTTACTCCAAGGCTTGTATTAATACATACATGCACCCTTTGTCCTTGCAGGATACTTCAGCTTTATCTTCTGAAATTTCTACAGGGCCCATAGCATTTTGTTGTTATTAGCAGCTCTATGAGAATGACAGGGTTCTGAACTGAAAATGTAGTAAAATGGACAGGTGTGGAATGAAGCTGAACAGTTCAACATTAGGAGTTTCAAATGAGTTGTCTGAAATGCTTTGTGGCTCTGGAAAGGCAGGGCCCCTAGGATACAAGCCCCTCCTTGGGGAGTAGAATTCATCTGGAAAATAGTTCTCAAATGTTCCTATGGCAAACAAATTTGTCTTGCCTTCCCAATTATTCTTCCTTTTTTGAGTTAGGTATCTGGGGTGTAATCCTGACTTTCCTGAATCCGCTTTTGATGTCAGGATAATCAGAGCTTTACTTTTTTTTTAGGAGATTTTGAAATACTTATGAAAGAGGATTACATTTTAATCAACCAATACACATATGACAATTGTATCTTTTCCAGTTAATGACTTTATGACAAAAGAAAATGAGACTAAAGAACTGATCATAAAATGTGCGTGTATATATATGCTATTTATRTATAGAAAATGTAGGTAGATCTGACATACCTTCATATGTGTATGATGTGTATATATGCATATATCTGCACAAACATATTCAAAAAGGCAAAAATGTTGTCCCAGATAAGTGGAGTCATGCTTCAATGACATCTCTGGTTAGTGAATAGCCTATTTCGTATAGAAGGAGGTAGCTACTTATATCTATACCTAGGTGATAGGTGTGCTTTTAAGCTCTCYGATGTGCATATGGTAGTGATTTTTTTTTTCCTCTCACTGACAGTGATTTTGTTATTGCTGTCTTTCATCTGCCTAATTTTACAGATGTGCTGAAGTACCCAAAATAAATAAGAGCAATCAGAGAACCACAGGATCTGCAAGATAAAGTGGATGCTTACCTGTTAGTTTTACCATCTGCTTTATTTTGGACCAAATACCTGTGTAGTCAGTCCAAAACAGGAGTATGCATTTCTTTTATTATCCATGCAGCCTGACTCTCAACTAATTAGATTTTTGTTATTTTATTTCAACTCTTTACAAATATGAATTAGGTAATTAAAAGTCCCCTAGAAAATTTTAACACCTGTTCTATGCCTCAAACATTGCTCAAAAATACAAAAAGCAATGAAACTTTATTATATTGAATAATTCATTATTATTTTAATGGAACGAGTTACACCATATTTTGCTTTTTTATGTTATAGGGAAGCTGTTTACATCTCAGAGCTGACTGCTGCTGGCTCTAATTATTACAAATTATGTGACAACCGTAACAGCAACAGAAGGAAAAAAAAAAAAAAAGAAGACTTTTGCTTGAAAATAATGTTTCCACGTTGAAACTAGGAGTTACTAGTGGCTACTTCTAAACTGATCATTTCAATTGGCTCTACTYCATCAACCACAAGGAAAAACACCTGGCAAGCTCCTTGATCTCAGCCAACTCTTGTTAACCTTTTGGCCTTCACAATAACYATCAGCAGGCACCAATTCAGTGTTACTAATAAACTGGCATTATAACTTCCACCCACTAATAACATCTTATTGCTCTTCAGTATTAAATAAAAGGAAATGATCTGTTTAATTATAGTCAAAGAATTTTTGCAATGCTGTGCTGCCTTGGATGGTGAATACTGCATAATAATAATAATGAAATGTATTTAGGGACATAGCTACATGAACTGATTGCTACTGAGGTAAGCTACAAAGACAAGAGCTACTGTATAACATCTTGCATTTATGCTTTTTGCCTATAATAAATGTATCTCACCTTATTTGTCTGTGATGCTGAGATAAACTAGGGATAGTCTTTTCAAAAATAAGCGTAGGCAGTTGTAAGCAGTGTCTTATCATAGATTTTTTTCACTTATATTGCTGCTCCCCTTAATCTTTCCACCTTATTGGTGATTCTTAGCTATTTTCCCCCCTCTCTCTCTGTTAGTAAAGAAGGCAAGGAGAACCTGCTGACTGAGAAGACTTTGACAAACATTACAAAAACAGGATAGGTGTGGAGGCATTATGTGAGCTTTACTTCAGYTGAAGTTTACCTTTCTTGGATTTGTAAGATCAACTTGTTTTCAGAATTTTATTTTGCTATTCCTCTCTTGTCCTGCAGGGTGATCCTTTAAAACCCAGTTCCCTATCTGCTCTTGCCTATGACCTAGTACATACTGAATCAAATCTTTCTTTGCATAGTTTGCACTACTTCATTGCACTTTATTGTATTAAAGGTTGTTTAGAGGGGGTGTAACTTGGCCTGTTACCATATCACCTACTGTCTTGAAGAGGACTCCTCTGGAAGAAAGTATGGGTGAACACCTGAGATCTCTGGGAGCAAAAAAGCAAAGCGTGCTAGCTACTTCTATATTTGTTTCTCACTCCAGGTCTTTTACATGTTACGATACTATTGCTTTTCCCCATATCTGCATTGCACCTTTCTAATGAGTACTGTGAAGGTGTTGTTGACTTCGATATGTGCCTAAAAAAATGACTCAAAGAGAATATCTGTGGTTGAATTACAGAAGAAGTGAGATTGYCAATAAATAAATCCTGTTGTGTTATTCTACGTGCAGCAAGGGGGATAAGCTGGGAGTAGCTACTGGGGAGTAGCTAATATTGTAATTTTTTTGTTTGTTTTGTTTTTCTTATATTCTATTTTACCATCCAGTTTATCTTTAGGGATTTACTTGAGAACAAACAGAAGGAATAGAAACTTTGCTTTCTGGTGTGGCTCCTTCTTTGCTTTATCTTCCATTTCTTACTCAGATACCTTGTATACTTTATTACAAATAGAATGAGCTGGATATTAAAGCCCAAATAACACACTTGATTCTCCTCCGATATCAAGTTTACATTTAGAATGGGAAATAAGGATATTACTTCCTTGATTGCACTGCAAGTGGAAGAAATAATGCCTTACTGTGGGCTGATCCTCTTACCTTTTGCAGGGTTGCCATCTCCACAGTGTGTTTTCAGGAGAAAGTGGATGYGCTTTGATACTACAAACTGTGCTAATTTCAAAAATTTTAAGGATTTTATGTATATGTAGGTTGATCAACTTTAAAGCTATCTTTTATTAAAAGATGTACAGTGATTGTGTAGAAGAATGGTTAATATGTAGGAATGGCAAAACTAGCAAGCTCACAAACTGCTTAATAAATAGAATGAGGAATATATTATACCCCTTACATTGGCTCTAGATCAGTTAAYGAACTGGTTTTATATCATGCTTCAAGGTCTAACTGCTTCCAGATTAAAAAAGGACTCTGATGGAAGAACTTTAAAGTCAAGGGAAGCTTGGTTCCCATGAACTCTATTTCAAGAATTTATCCCCATATTTCTTTCTCTTGGGAGACTTGGCTGGGTTRCAGGCATTCTGCACCATTACTATGGTAAAAGGTTGAGAGGCAATATCTTCAAAGACAGTAAATCCTTAAAAATAGCCGAAAAAAGTAAAGCCATGCCTGTTGCTTGAGCTTTTCTCCTTTATTTTCTGTTTTGCAGAATACCTGTTGTTTTCGGGAGTCTTTATACAAGTGCCCTGCTTTTAAAAGTGAAAAGAATTTCTTAACTCTTTTTTTAGTCTTCTCTTGCTGAAACGTAGGCAGAATGTATGTCTGATGGAGGACTGTTTTTAAAGTATCTTGTAAACTGTATGGACAAAGGAACAAAAGTCTGCAAAAGATTAACATTTTATTTAATGTTAAATAGTTTATATGTGAATAGTTTCTATTGAAATAGAATCAAGATAAAGTCACTACATGGTGCCCTTCTGCCTTTCTTAAGGTCATCAAGTTATGACAGATCAAACAGTGTGATGTGAACATCTACAAGTGCTCCAAATTAATTCTCTCAGAACTGCAGTCAGCCATGTGTCTATGACTTAAATGTTTCAATCAATATCAATGAACTAAGATCTATCAGTCTTTAAAAAGTGTTAGAGCCTCCTGACAGTTAAAAAAAAAAAAAAAAAAAAACCTCACGCACATTTGCATTTTCACATGTAAAAGAATGTCTTCAAGCCTCTTCTTGCATGTTAGGCTTCTGTTAGGAAATTGGCTGTGTGGTAGTTATGACAGATCAAACAGTGTGATGTGAACATCTACAAGTGCTCCAAATTAATTCTCTCAGAACTGCAGTCAGCCATGTGTCTATGACTTAAA
>NW_020455071.1:923464-1023632 GCF_003342845.1 Nothoprocta perdicaria
GCATGTTAGGCTTCTGTTAGGAAATTGGCTGTGTGGTTGTTATTTTTCCATAATGCTTTCCTATTAATGCTCCCATTCATGGCTTGGCCATGTGCCCTCCTAATTCTGGAAATGACATATATTGTCAGGCACACAGGCAAAACTTGAAGACAGTGTTCATGGGATTGTATATGTTGTTCTTGATTACTCCTTGTATTAACCCTGCACATGTCTGTGGTAGCTGGGGATAAAAGATATTCAGAGAAGTGATTTCTATACTCTCTTTGCATGCTTTTGCCTTGCATGCTACTGAAGTTAGGTATGACTTAGGGAAGAATAGTGTTACACAGGTATGTGTGAGAATAAAACCCTTTAAGCACTATATTAGTACTTTGTGGTAGCACTGGCAATTTGACATAGTTAGTGGGTTTTCCTTGCAATATATTTAAATATTTGAATATTCAGGGGGCATGTGAATTTAGCTGCTACAGAGGGAAACAGCATGGTAAGTGATGTCAAGGATCACYGATCCTGAGTATTTTTCCAGTACCAGCTGCTTAGTGGAAAGATAGTATCATTTTTTTTTTCCCTGGTCAATTTGTAATCATTCTTAATGATGTACTTAAATAAAAGCAGCTGCAATAATATTTGTAGCAAAGAGACACAAGGTGAAAAAAAAAAATTCTGCACTATCCTGTTTCTCACTCATTTTCTAAGTCACGTGCTYGTTCTGTGTGTCAAATCTCAGAAAAGGAGGGTATTTCTGAACTAAATATTGTACTGCTGTTTGAAATGACACTAACAATGAACTTTCTCAAAGGAGAGCTCTCCATTCTGGTAGACTTGATTGTTTAGGAAACAACAGATCCAACAGTGTGACCCTATTGGTTGTTTTCCTTCTTGAAAAGGAGAGGGCCAGAGCAGCACATTCAAAGGCATCAAGGAATGACAAAAGACATTGAGTGTTTGTGTACTTTTTTTTTTTTCCCCATTCCTTTCCTCAGTTCGCACTCATCATTTGCTGTATGATGAGAGGGGAGAGAGAAAAGATTTTAGGTTACTGAAAGCAAATTTAACTGCTGAGCTGGAAGTGGAACATCCTCGGTCAAGAARATGTCTTCTCTCAAGATGGAACTAGATACCAAATAAGTCTTACAGAGGATTATATTTTTGAAAGTACAGTTGAATGCAGGTATGTGTGAGGAAGTAGTCTGTAATTTTGCTCTGCCATATTGTCAGCTATGAATGGAATAATATTTGGGTTGGTAGAGGGCACTTCCTGCACTCCAGAGGATTACAAAGCAGATCATTAAATGCCTATATTGTAGCACCAAGGGAGACAAACAAAGCCTCATCTACAATTTTGAGCAGTACTACTACTCAAATGCCCTGTTCTGTCAGAGCACTTTCTTTGCTCTGTCCTCCTTTTTGAAAAGAACAATGTCAGAAGATCACATACTAGCAGGCATTACATGGTTATATTCTGTCCTTTAGGCTGTGCTTCTTCAGCAGGATGTAAACCTTAGCCCTATAGTCTAGCTGATGATTGTACCTGAGGGTACTGATGATTTCTGGTCCTGCGCCTAAATGACTTCAGTCAGCAATGTAAACATCTTTCTTCTATTCATGAGATAAGGTGCTTCTTACAATTGTGCTTCAGAACTCAAGGAATTTGTCAGTCCTGGCAGAGACTTAAGTCTTAGTTTTGAATTCCCCAGAACAATTCCCCATGATCCATGGAACAAAAAGGCGTGGGTGGGCAGGGAGAAGTCAAACAAAAAACATTATTTATTTATTTATTTATTTTTAGCGGTGGATTTCATGCTTTTTAACCTTCTTTAAGACACAGAGACATAAGAAGTAGAGAAGTACCTTGAAGAAGGATGGGAGAGAAGGTTAAAAATGGCTTCTCCTGAAAGCTGTATATACTACCAAGCCCAAACTTGGGAAGTCTAGATTTGTTAGATCAGTCCCGTAGTGATGTTGAATGTTGGACACAACCTACAACCTACAGGTTGGAGGGCTGCTATCAAAGTGAAAGGAGAGCCATCTACTCCCTAAGGTACAGGAAACTGAGTATGAGAAGTGTTGAGCAGGGTTGTGGCTTTAGCACCAAAGTGATAAAAGCAAGGCACGTCCAGGGAACGTGGCCAGGTTCAGCCATGAGACCAATCCATCAGGCAGGATCATGGGGCTAAAGCAGACCCAAAGTCAAGTTGGGAAGGCAATCTGCAGGCTGGGACCAGACAACTCCGTGATTACCAGGCAGTTGTGGTGATAAGATAGTAAAGGTCAAACCAGGAAGTCATCCTGGTTTCATCAGGGTTCAGTTCATCAGGGTCCACGGATAGGCAAGAGTGTGGCTATGGTTGAGCTTGAGACCAGCACTCCTACAGCATAGGAGCTGAGACTAGTACTCCCTGGGTTGAGATTAAATGTAGTTCCTGGGTCTACAGATGAAAGTCCCAAGTGAGGTTGTTCAGGGGTCTTAAGGCTTATTAGTGCAGTCGGAGCTTTGACAGTTTTCTGGTGTCATTAAATCCTGCCATATGAATACATGCATGATTTAGAATCTTCTGGCTTTGCTTAAAGACTCTAAATGACTTTCTCATTTTACAGCTAGCTGGAAACATTTCTATACAAGCTTTTCTCTACTACATGTTGCTCTCTCTCTTAGTAATAAGAAACATTAACTGTTCGCCAAAGAAACTGATTCTCTGTAGCATCCATACTTTCAGTAGCTACTCCGTATAGCTGTGTTGATATCTTCAATATTGGGTTTTCCTTTAGAAAATGATGGAAGATGCAAATGACTTGTCCTAGTATAGATATAAATCTCCTGAAGAAGTGCTTCTGTGCTGACTGCCTGTGAAGGGGACAGCCTTATTTCTGCAAGGGATCTGAGATCCATTCAAAAGACACATGGACATGCATAAGTACACACAGAGCATGAATGAGGGAATACTTCTGGTTTTATGTCAAGGACCTTAGGTCACTAATATTTATATATATACAGGCATAATCTGTTCTATCTTCTATTTCTCCCATACATTATAATATATAACTCTAATAAGCAGAGGCCGTCTGAAGTGGCCACTCTGAGTAGTGCTCAGTCCTGACTGGTGCCATTAACTTCGATATTTATTTTGCTTTCTGGTAGGCTTTCAACTTTAACAATCTTGTGCCAGGCTGATTTTAGCTTTTGCTGGTTTATACCTTGCACTCAGGTCTGTGGATTTCTCAGTGCCTATCAAAAATTAACTTTTTGATGCACATGTATCATAGGCTACACAGAGTAGGAGTTCTGGTACAAAGAATTAAAGTTAAAAGCTGTTGTGACTGAAGAAGAATAATCTTCTGTGATGGTCTCTGAAAAGCAAATATGAACTTTTTGTATATCCTTTTGTTTCTAGCACTGGTGAAGGAATAGATATTGAAGGAGGAAGGCTACCAAGAATCTGAAGTAAACAAATACAGGCATGTTGGTGCATTAATATGTATGAGAGACATACATATTTTTTCCTTCTTTTCCTTGTTTTCCTTGTAAAAGGAAACACCTCTTCTGCAAAAAGTGATAAGCCTTATTTCATTTTTTTTTTCCTGCAACATTGACTGTAATTGCTAGGAAAAAAAATAGGCTTAACTGTAAAGTTCTTAGAGCACTCTTCAGTATTCACAGAATGGATTTTCAATTCTATTTTTAGCTCATTGCCTGCTGGGATTTAATAAAAATAGCAGTATGCTTTCTGAAGCTATAGAGATCCATTAAGACAGAAATCTAGGGTGGGCGGGAATTATGTCAGCTTCTAGTGCATCTCCAAACTGAAGAGGTTTGGGATTTTTTTTCTTTTTGTTATCACATAATGTTCAACCTTTTGGTTTTAACAATATTTGGAGCCCCCATGCRTATGGGCTTCTGCCTATTGCTGGCATTTTTTTATATTAAAATAGTTAAATGTTCTCTTTTTCAACACTGGCCCACCTACAGTAGAACTAATGGGGCCAGTGCTACTGCTCGATGACACACAGATTGTCCCTCAARTATCAGGTTTGAATAGTAGTAAAGTCTCAGACTTTTCTATAAGGGAATGACCAGACACTGTTTGGAGAGGAGACCTGAAGAGAAATGCTATTCTAAGTTGTTTTTCCAAGGCATTTCTTGCTCCAGGCTCCTTTAGTAATCTTGAGGAGTCAAGAAGTTGGCCTTCTAGTTGTTTGGCAGTGTATCTCATGCTTTGCTCTGTGTGTGTGTGTGTGTGTATATATATATGTATATATACACTTATGTATAAATGATATACTTACAAAAAGAAACCTTTTGTGTGCCTTATTTCACTTCTGTCATCCTACTAGGTCAAAAACTCTGTTATGAATGTAAGAAGTAACATCAGTAACAGTGCAGCAGTAGTGGAATTTCTGTTGCATTGCCTGTAATTCTGTAAGACTGTTTGGCTTACATAGATGTGGGATAAGATGTCAGTTTGGGTCCTTTTAATCCTCCCCACTGATCTTGCTCAGAGCCTACCTAACAACAAGAGCCTCCTTTCTCATATATTTTCTCTCTCATTTACTTCCTCTTGCAACTGTATTAAAGCTTTAGTGATAGCCTCTTTATTTATAAACAAGCTCTTAAGCTTCCCAAGCCAAAATAAATGCCCAGAGAACAACTGAAAGTCTGTGAAAATTAGAGGTGGCCCATATAGCCTCTGACTTCTCTAAAAACAATAAGRCCATGAGATAGAAAGTAGCTGTATTGCATCCTGCATGCTGAAGTGCATCCAAGCAGGCATCTGCCTTTGAATTAAACTTCCTTTCATTAACCATCTGCTGCGGTTTTTACAAAACTTTTGGGGATATGTTTCCTTCTGCAGACACTATAGGAAAGATTCTGCCTCAAGATCTCAGGTTATCATCAGAACAGGTAAAGGAGAGCATGAGGACACTTGTTATAAATCATTTGAAGTATTTCAGTTGTGTTACTGATTTTTAACTGAAACGCATAAATACCGTCCTGGTTTGGTCCTGAAATATGAATCACTTTTTTTTTTTTTTTTTTTTAATAGATTTCACTTCCTTTGCAGATGAAATGTAAGAATTGTATAAGGGGAAACAATTTTAATTTGTGTTTCAGTTGTAAGAGTTAGTTGTATACACAAATATAAGTCTTTGTCAAGAGAATCGATGACAAGTCAGTACAGAGGAGGAAAAATAATTACACTCTGAAATATAGAGTTCTGATTGTAGAACATGCTGAAACAGATTTTATTAGTAGCATGCATTATTTCTTAACCTTTAGAGCTATTGTGTGCTGTATTTGCAGTGTCTGGATAATTTAACATTTTCCTGATTCTGCTCAATTTGGAGCTAATTCCAGTTAATTTCGATCTCTTTGGTACTTCAAGTATTACCTTTTACCATGGGAAGCTCACTCTTTAGTGTAAAAAGCTTGGAAATCCCACTTTCTGTATATGTGTTTTGGTCACTGCACCTATCTAGGTAACAAAACTTTATCAATAAGAGTTTCAAAATGTCCTCGTGTTTTAAGAAGACATTTACCTTCTGGAATCTCTGAATTACAAGAAATGGGAAAAAAAATGACATKTTCTAATAGTCAAGGTTAATTTCTAGGCAGTGTGAATGTTTGCTGCCTCTTCAGGGAGTATCTCACTGCTTTGCATGCTACTTGGTAGTTTCTGGAGCTGAAGAAACACTACTTAAAAGGATTAATTTGGCAGGCACTCCTGAGACTTTGGAAGGTAAACAACTGTTTCTTTTCTGTCAATATGGCAATTAAGGTCCAGGAGATTAAAGAAGAGAAAGTAAATGCAGTTTTGGCTCCTACAGTAGACTGATGCCTTAGTGATCCTCTGAATATTTAATAAGATACTTTAATGATTCTGGAGTAGCAAAATCCAGATCAAATGTGAAAAATTAAATAGTGAACTGTGGAGTGGGAAGTACGTAATGCCCAGAGTTAGGCAGGTAATGCTTTTTACTGTCAAGGTCAATGTCCAAAATGATTTGGCAAGTGACATTCCTCTAAATGCAARGGATGTGCTTTGCTCATCTGGCTTCCTGTAATAACATCCATGCCAAAACTCTATACATTTTTTTTTTTTTTTTAAATTAAAGAAAAGCAAGAGTCTTGAGACTCTTGCCAGTGAAGTTGGCAAAAGTGGTAGAGCAGTGTTTCTGTGATCAGGATTGTAAATTTCAGAGATACTGAGACATTTGGAAGTGACATATTAAAAGAAAACAGAAACATGGTAATCTCTTAACAGTCATTAAAGCCTAGGGGCCAGATTCTGTGTTAAGCACTGRCTGCTTTGTGCACCTTGCATGACACAAAGTAGCCATACATCMCTAGTGCCTGATTTCCTCATCTCTTCTTTTGGATATCACATTTATTTCCTATCCTAGAGGGAATGATTGTCATATCTCTTCAAATATAACTTCAGGGAATGAACTAAATTGTCTTTCTTAAAGAGGGTGAGCCCTTAGGGGAGGTTTAATTTGAAATCAGAAATTAAAAAGGCCTTAAGTTATTTTAGAATACCAATTATATGATATTATAATTGGTGAATCTGTTAGAATGTTCCTTGTATATTGTGGGAGGACAGCACCCTAGCTTTCCCCTAGTCAGTGCTATTCCTGCTATTTTCAGTCCCAGGTGTGTTGCTCTTTTTAGAAGCTGGAGTGAGAAGAAGATCCTTTGAAGAAACAGAGAGGTGGAGAACCAGGTTTTGAGCAAGACTAATTTATTCACTAGGGAGTGATTCATCCCTTTATTTTGATGCATCATTTTTTTTTCTAAAGCAGCAGTGATAGCTTTAGTTCCTCTGGATCTTCTGAATGACTCATTCAGGGAGAAATAAATATTATTCTTCTTCTAGCTCAGGAGGAAATGAAGAACTTAATCCATTGAGCATTGTCTTAATTTACCTACCTGGTCTGTCCATCTGAGCAAATTAAAGAGCAGGTTAAAGAAACATTTCCTTATTTCACTCCCAGGACCACTCAGTTGTTTTTCAGAGTGGCCAATGTAACCCTGATTATCCCATACCACAGATCCCCTTTTCCTTGAATGCATGGTCTGCTTAATTCTAATATGCATGTAGAAAGAAAATTGGACATATACAAGTCCTTGAGCCCAAAGCAGTTATGTCTGGGGTTGTTGAGACTAATGTTGTTGCAAGACTACCATCTTTCATCTTCGAAAGGTCATAGTGATCAGAGTGGTTTCTGTTGACCGCAAGAGAGCTGGCTTCACATTTGTAGTCTGGAAGGAGAACGTGACTACAGGCCAGACAGCTTCTCTTCAAACTGTGGGAAGATTATGGAACAAGTCTTCCATGAAGCCATTTCCAGGGCCTCAACCAGTTTTGTGTGATTTAACTGCATCCATCCTTTTGTTATGGAATAAGTCTTATGGAACAAGGAAGACTTATGGAACAAGTCTTATGGAATGAAGCCATTTCCAGGGCCACAACCAGTTTTGTGTGATTTAATTGCACCCATCCTTTTGTTATTTGACCTTGGTATTTTAAATATGAGGAACAAGGTATTTGGAAATGGCCAGCACAAATCTATCAAGAGAAAATCATGCCTGATCTGATTGCCTCCTACTATGTGATAAGTGGTTTGGGGACAAGGCAAAGGATATTGTTTACCATGATGTTAGGCAGGCCTTTGGCATGATCTCCAGGTATGCCGTTGTAGCAGAACTGGTCAGATATGGACTGGATAAGTGGGCAATAAGGTGGGTGGAAATTGACTCTATCATCAGGCTCAAAGGGATGATGATTAGCAGCACAAAGTTGAAATGTTGGCTGGGTGCCAGTGGCGCCTCTGAAGGCTCAATTTTGACATCCATACCGTTTAACAGCAATTCTCTGTTAACAGCCTGATCATGGGTTTAGAGTGCTCTAACAACAGATATGTGTAGGATGCTAAGCTGGTTTGTGTTTTTGATATACTAGAGGGAACTAGATTTGAGGAAAAAGCCTTGCTGTGGTGGTTATGTGTTTATTCTTTATCTTTACTCCTCTTTCTTCTGTTGCTTTTATGCAGGCCAGCAAACTGAGATAGAAATACATCTGTCTTTATCTGGATACTGCTGAATGGGCCATATACACTGATTTACATTCATATTTTTCTCATTAGTAAAACTGAGTTAGAGGCCTCTCTTTGTTTTCCCTTTAGATATATAGGTTTATTTTATTCTGCTTTAATATAGTCCTGCAGTAATTGTCAAGGCACTCTTTGAATCCTGCCATTTTAAAAGACATCTTTTTTTTTTTTTTTTTTTCTTTCAAGTCTCTTTTCCAAAAGGATTCTCTTGGGTGAATATTTTGGTTTGATACCTTAATTTGGCTCTGGATGTGTATGTTTTCTACTGATATAGTTATTCTTGTCAGGAGTGTGATCCTATTTTTCTCTTCCCTCCTCCCCATTCACTACTTATTAAAACAGTTGAGCAGTTCAGAATGATCCCTGCTGGAAATTTGGTTTTAGTATGTCCTTTACGCTTTCTGTCTTTGCTGTTTGTGAGGAATCTTTTACAACCAGTTTTGTGTGATTTAACTGCACCCATCCTTTTGTTAATTGACCTTTGTATTTTAAATATACTGGATTGCTCATGCCTTTCAACTGTGACAAGCCCTTAAATGGGAGTTGTGTGTCAAAATATTGAGGGTGTTTTGAAACAACTAATAGATACTTATGAAAAGCTCTTGAAACATAAGGATGAAATAGCTATGCACAATCATCTTTATGTCCATCTATAATTTCTTTTTTTTCCTCCTTTAAAGCAAAGGTTTTGAAAGCTACCATATAGCTATATTCAAACAGCAGGCTRCATAAAATGGTAGTTGTCCTGGGCGAGTGCTTTTGAAAATGCGATTTTACTGAACATTAGGAAAGGAGACTGAGGTTTGCAACTCTGCTTTGGCAAAGGTGTTACCCTACTGTCTAAAAACTGTTATGTAAAATGCATCAGAAATAGTTGTTAATAAAATAAAATGCACCAATATGAACTTTCTTTCTCTGACCAAAAGAATTTCTTAGCAATACTCTTCAGAGTACTCTGAAAAGAAATGTGAAATGTTTTATAGCAAAGTTGTTGTAAAGCTTGTATGTGTGAAATCATTTTTGTCCCCTCATCAGAAATTTCCTGTTTCACTTRCTCCTAACTCTTTCAATTTAGCTGCCTTAGTGCATAAAGGCACAGTTTGCAATTAGTACCCATGAGCCATGCAGGAAAAAAAGCAGTCCTTGTTTCCATATATGTTCCCTGCACTTTATCTTGTGTAAGACCTACTGTGTTGGTTCTCTAAAATAGTAATTTTAGCAGTGAAGGAAAAGACGATGACCATGGTCCACGTTTGCCTCTGGTGCAGTGTTCAGAACGCTTCATCCTGTCCTCTTGGTGTTGTTATGCTTTGCCTTAACTACCTTTTCCTCTGGTGATTTCTGCATTCCCTGTTGGGAAACTACTGYG
This sequence comes from Nothoprocta perdicaria, assembly GCF_003342845.1. NCBI lineage: Eukaryota > Metazoa > Chordata > Aves > Tinamiformes > Tinamidae > Nothoprocta > Nothoprocta perdicaria. The sequence continues at coordinate 932,943 of NW_020455071.1, forward strand.
AAGAGAATCTTTCATGTGGTGTGCGAAGATCCAGAAACTCATTACAGTAGCAGCCCTGCAAGGCAGTGCTGGGAATCAAACTGTGAAATTGCAATTCCTGAAGGGCAGCATACAGGGCGACATGTTACTGTAGCTTTCCAATGGACTGAGCCACCTAGTCATCACAACAAATGATGCTAAATCCCAGCAGCTACCCTGTATTTATTCTGTAATTTATGCTCCAGGGGATATAATCACAGACGAAAATTCCTTAAGAGAAGTTTCACTGCAAAGTTGAGGCTCAATGCAGCAACAGCCTCTATGAGCAGTTAATACAGAGGTAGAGAAAGGTGGGGTTTCTTGTTGGTTCCCCCTGCTGCCCTCATCTTTTGGAGTTTTTCAACCAATGAAGAAAGTAATTTAAGTATTTTGCAGTTCAGGAAGTTGCTACTTGATATCAATACCTAGAGGAAGAGGCTCTGCAAAGCAAAGCCCTGTAGTGAGGGAACTCAGTGCATATATATTTTGTAGAAACCCAGACAAGGTCATATAATACATTGGAATTGCAAATGTGTGGAGAGAGAGCAGAACATGTGACTGCATTTTAAAGTTCTCTATGCTGTATTTTCAAAGAAAAAGGCACATTTCTTACCACTAAATATTTCCACGACATGTTTTAGAAATATTCATAGGCTCTAAGAGGGAATTCGTAATCAAGAACAAATGATGAATGAGTGATAAATATAAAGGTTTGATGTCTTTTCCTTCAGGAACTGGAATGGATACACAGATAGTATTCTTGTGGACAATTCCAACTTCCTAAGGTAATACACAGGCAGTTTTGGAGAGGTCCATTTACTAGTCTTCATGGTTTTAACAGTGGTGAAGTAAGTCACATCCCTGTGCAAGCTTTAATACAGAAATGGAAAGAATACATCTGCTTTTCCCTCTGTGAGGAGGCATTTGTGTTCCACTTTTATTAAGGCTATGCAGGTTTCAAGCATGAGGTGACACTCTGAAAACACTTTAGCTTTTAAAATCTCGTGTGTATTCACTGGGGATGAATTAAATATTATTCTCAAAAGTCTAATGATTTGGCCAAATCTGTGCTCATTTGTATGAACTCCCTACTAGATACCAAGACTCTCTTCCATGACAATGAGTATTTGAACCTTTTATAATGTTGTAGCCTGTGTGGTCGAAGAATCATAGACACCTGAAAGGCAAGAGTCATATTATGAGAAATGTCAGGTTAGTTTAATAGTAAATAGTGCTAGCCAGATATTTTGTTTACTTGTGTTATCAAAAATATATGTACATACAAACACAAATGTTGGGATGTATGCATTCAGAAAATGTTGATGTGACTTGCAGCCCATTCCAGTGTTACCTAATCTTGGATGTGCACCTTGCTCATGGATCAGTCATCTGATTTCAATGCACTGTTTGTGGAAAAGAAAAAAAGGGTTTTCAATGCACTCAATGCAACTTTCTTCCACTTTGTGGAAACTTCTGCTGTAGTTTTGTCTTCAGAAGTTTTTAAAAGCTGTGAAAAGACCTTCTTCTTTATAGTTGAGCCAAATTTTATTTTAAAATGCTGTGAGAATAGTTTTTACTTACTGGATGGTATTAATGCTCATCTTTTATTGGATTTTTTTTCCTAACTATAAAATGCCCTGAGTCACAAAAAACTGTATAGTTATTTTCTAGTGCACCTGATGCCGTGTGTGGAATATCATTCCCAAAGCAGGAAAAATGGGCACATTTTCACTCACTAGTCCACATTCCCCCCAGCTTGTAACATGAATGGMAAGCTATTTGACCAAGGAGGTTTTTAATACAGATAGATAGTGAAAAGGGAACTAAAGCCTGAACCACTGTAACTCCGGATATGAGAGAGTCAGAGGACTCAATTTCCCATTRCAAGCATTTTTCAAAAAGCTGTGTCTGGAGAAAAGGGAACAAAGATGGTGAGACTAGGAGAAGAAACTTTCTCTTTCTGAGAGTCTTTTTTGGGGGGGAAAAAAAAAAAAAAAGAGTTTTAGGATTCCAGAAGTATAATTAGAACAAATAAGAAAAGACCAGGCTTTTAATTTTACAGGTAGATAACTAATGCAATTACTGAACTAAGGAGTTCAAGAGCTGTTATCATTAGTTGTCTTAAATTCAGCAATCTCATACTGAAAATAAGACTAAAGATGGTAGAAAATTCTTCTGGTCTTGTAATCTCTAAAAGCCCTAGCTTCCTATTATTGAAAAACACTGTGAAGGTGATAGGATACACCTAATAGGTTGTGGTCAAAGCAGAATTTTAAGTCGTGAAACTTTAATAGGAAAAAAAGCCTTTAAAGAAGTAAATAGAAGTACTCCATGTGCCTTAGACTATTTGCAGTGAAAAATTAAAACTGCTAAGTATTTTTAATTCACTTTAAATGCTACTGCATCCATGTACTTGAATTTATTTTCCAGTCTGTTTTTAAGACAGGAATAGTATAACTATTACTTTGAGTACCATAGGACGTAATTATATGCACTGTATGTTTCACTGGTAATTGGTAATCTCTATTTAGTACGTGTTGCTGGAGAATTATGTATCGGTTTGTGTGCCAAAAGCTCAGATTTTAAGAATGGCACCCATGTTGACTGGTTTGAGGAAATGTTATTTCAGGATTGAGCCTGCAAAATGCAGGTATTTTGCTGCTATTGTTTCTCAAGCTGGAAACCGAGCAACTTGAAAGATTAATTAGGATTGAGGAAGATAAGGGGTTCTCTGCAGGAAGTGCACTGCAGGCTTCCTTGTGGGTATCAGGTGCTTTTGAAGTTCTTGATCAGGAGGAGATTGAGGTTGGTAATTGCGCAGCTTCTGCGGAAATTGTTGGCTCAAGATTTCCTGCATTTGGAGTGTTGTGGTGTGGGGGCATTGCACCTCAGCTATTAGCACAGCTAGACACTGTGTTTAGCTGTGATTGCCAGAGGTTCTTCATCTTTTAGAAAATGCACTGCAAGTACTGAACAGTTAGGTTGCCTATGGTGTGCTGTGTAATTGTACTCTTGCAGGCCTGATGACTGTTAATAGCCCAGAGGTAGTGAGATATAATTAAGAAGTACAGTTAGCTTTGTTACTCTTGTTTGGTTCTTTTGAAACTTCTCTTTCATCYGTGGGGAGAAGAAGACTCTTTCCATGCTCGAGAAATCTTCCAAAATTTTTGATACAGGTTCATGTGTGTACTTGGTTAATAGGTGCCGTAAGGGAAGGAAGGTGGTTAGTGGGTTTTGTTTTATCAATTTATCATTTCTTCCATAAAACAAAGCCTAAAACTGGAGGTTCCCAGCTAGCCTTGCTGCTATCTGTGACAAAGACTTTGTGGTTGCCCAGCAGGCCAGGAAGGACCTGGATGGAAGCTGAGATGGGATGTTGGTCGTCATCATTGGAAACCTRCTTTGAAACCTACGTATTCTAAAGGAACATTTAAAGAATGTTTTTTATTGCTAGATGATTCAGACCCTTACTGAATGTTTATCCAGGCTTTTTATTGTGGTACCCAAGCCTCTTTTCAGGAAGCAGAAAAGCCTGAAACAAATATTTAACCATACAGGAAAGGTATGAGAAAATACTGGATTAAATTAAACAAGGCAGTCATGCCTTCTGGCAGGCTTCTCAGGCTTCTGCATTGTGTGTATTCAGTCATATTGTGTGCTGAGTTTAATCTTATTCTTTTTGTTTGTTGGCTTGTTTGTTTTTTACATCTAATTCAAATTAATAATGTTTGTCTCATGCAATTATTGAATTTGTTTGAAATCTTTGCTTTGAATTTCTATTTTAAAGTTCTTTGATTTTTTTAATGGATGTAAGGCACTTTTTTCTCATTTGTATTTCAAAAGTATGCACTATTTGCAGTCTACTCTTCATTGTGGATGCCCCTATCTTGGTGCATTTTTAATGTCTTGCTGTAACAGGGCCAGGAGTTAAAGTTTAATGCTCTTACGTACTTGTTCTCTGCATTATCCTTATGGTCAGTGGCACATCTCATATGGGTACATATGTGCTAAGCCAGTTAGTTGTCAGTCAGGCGCCTCTGCCTGCTGAGTAGATACTGGTGGTGATTTCTGGCAAAAAAAAAAAAAAAAAAAAAAAGAGCTTGCTTACTCTGTTTTCTTGGAATGTGGATGGAGGTGCTGTACTCCAGATGTTGTTTTAACTTTGCAACTGCATGTGGCAAGGATTTGGGTCATGTCATTGATTTAGTGTCCAACTCGTATACTAAAATCTAATTCTTTTTTTTCTCTGGAAAGACTGGCATGAATGTGCAAAGTCACCTAAGCTTCAGGCTGTACCTATACAAAGGGACAAAGCACTGGAGAGCTTAGATCATCAATGCATGATTCCTGATGGTCAAAGTACCAACCTTTAAATAAAATGAAAGGGCCTTCATGCCTAATAGGACTGAGGAAAACGCACTAGTTCCCTGASAGTCCTAAATGTGATGAAAATCATCCACTGGAATGAATATTGCTATAAATCTTTGTCTACCTGACAGATTTACATCTACTAGCTTCCATAAAATTCACTGTTAATGGCACAACACCTATTAAGCTGAGGTATTTCTAGGTATAYTATATCATAGTATTTTACTATAGAGTTTACATTATTCCTAGCATTTCAGTGCTTATATTATGAGGTGATTCAGAGTGAAAATATAGTAACTTTTTCTTGCTTCTCAAGGACAAGCTTTTATTTCTGAGAAACCATTCAGAAATGACAGGCAGAATATTGGAAGTAATAAGGCTGCAAAATACTGCACTCCAGAAGGGTTGAGATTTATTAAGACACATATTTGGCTACTTGAAGGAGGCATTAATATAGTGCTAGTGAGAAACCTCGTGTTTCATTGCTTTTCCTTTCCTTCTTTTGTGTTTTCCCCTTTTGCTTGTCTAAATAATTGGAAGGGAACACTGATAAGGTTATATGTGGGACGCATGATGAATATTGGCATCAGACTGATGTTAGTAGTGAAGAGCAAGGAGGAACAAGAATCTCTGCATCAAAATAAAAGCTTTTGCTGAAGTAAATGAAAGCACATGCTGACAAATCAGTCCTATCCTGCAGTTGCTGAGGGAAGTTCCTGGAATACTCTGAGAGATTTTGAGTTCCTGCCCCTTTTGACTTCAGGATGACCAAGGACATGCATATTATATGTAATGAGAAGCTGTGGCATCACTTACCTATAGAAATGATTAAATTCATCAGCCTTCACCTTGGTGTGGCAGAGGAAATTCTAAAAAGGATGAGGTAACCTTGCAAGAAGCAGGTTCTGTGTTTGCCAGGATGCTTCCCTGATACTTAAGTGARGAAGCATCAGTGCTATTGAAAGCAGGATGTGTCCAAGGCTCCTTTCAGAAATTACTAAAACTCACATGATTTTGGAAAGKTTTTTTTGTTGTTTGTTTGTTTTTTYCCTCAGTTCTTTAATATCCAACACTTATAACACAACATCCTTTTCTAAAATTGCCAGATTTTTCTAGAGTTCCGAAACCTGCATTCTGTGTGTCACACAGTCCAACCTAGWTTACTGGAAAACTTGATTACATGGAAAGGGTTACATGGACTTTAGCTGAATGGACAAAATGTGACACCTCCACTCCTTCTTGCCACACCAGCAAAAAATTGAATTAAATAAATAAAATAGAAATAAAAAACATAAATGGAGAAAACTTTTCTCTAGTCAACTTTCCATTGAYAATGTGTCAGTGGAAGTTTCTTGGCAAGGGCTGCTGAGTGGCAGTCAGCCTATGAGACAGTAATGGACTGGTTACGTTGACTCATCCATACAGTAGCTCTGTTTTTTCCTGTGCAGCCTTTGCTGTTAGAGCTTGTATATTCTGACTGAATGTTTGKCTTTCTTTTCTATAATTGACCCGCATACTGATGGTGCTTGGGTATTAATTTCTATTAAATTGCATGATAGTTGAAAATTATGAGTAACTACTGAGTTCTTTTGTTTAAATTACCAGTTTTAGAGTGACAGATGCCATAACTTGGCCTATAGATTGGTTGTCTTCTTGTTCTCTTTCTCAAAATGTACTTCATTAGTCCAATTTTGAATCTCATAGGAATTTGACCACAACTTTCTTTTCTTTTTTTTTTTTTTTTTTTTTTGCCTGTCCTTTTAATTCTTTCCAGATTTAGGAAAAAATATCTTTCTATCTCACTTGAGCTGATCAGCCATTTTTCTGATTAAACAACATGTGATGCTACTCTCCTCGGTCTTTGGCAAACAAAGTTCAAAGTAATCCTTCCAGGAGGACCTGGAGAGAAGCCCCACAAGGAAACGAGTGCATGTTGGAGAGCAGCAACTGCTGTTCTTGGGCAAACGGAATTTCATATTTAAAGAGAGTGACGGTGGTTTCCCAWGTGCATTGCTCCAATACGAAAAGTAAATGTTATGTTTTCTTTTCACAAAAGCTGACATACACAGGTAACCTCTATCATAAGGTTTCACCTCTTGATTCAAAAGGAAAGCTCAGTGAGCATAAAGAGTGTGTGTACTGTAACAAGAGAAGCTTAAAGGTCAGCACAAAAATGAATGCAATAATAACTGTAGTATTCTCACCTATGCACGAACAGGCTTATGCAGAATTTCAAGTAAAAGTCACATCCCAAAGTGTTAGGCAGCAGCAGGGTGGTCTCCTACTGGTCCCAGGGAGAAGCCTGCCAGCAAAAGCAATGGGGAAGAATAGACACCAAGATGCCTCATCATGGGGAAGATTTGCCAAGTTTGAGTCTGAATGCCTCACCTGCCAAAGCTGCATAAATCTGTAGATGGTTTTAGAAATCGGAGCATATGGAGACAGGGAGCACATTTCATGGTGCCAGCTAACGAAAATATGAAGTGTGAAATGAGATAACATGGATGTCCCATATACTGGAGAGATTTATGTTCTTCCTTTGGGGAATTTAATCATTCTAACAAATTGCAAGTTTAATTTGTTTGTAGTGATGACCTTGGGAAAGATTATTTGCTCCACTGTACTGATTAAGCTGAACTAGAGAGTGTGGGTGTGTGTTTTAGGCTTATTTCATTTTTTAATCTGGTATTTATGGATTCCTCAAGAGCTGTGAAACGTTTCAAAGCCACTCACAAAAGGGGTCTAGGAAATCAAACTTTACCCACAGGAAGCTTAAACCCAATATTTTCGCTGCAGACCTCTATCGGAAAACTTCTGCAATTCTGAAAATCAAAAARAAAACATTGCTAACTAGTGACTAGCGATCATAAGTTGGGATAGGCAGTATTTTTACTGATTTTTGGATTGCCCACAGTGCAAAGGAGCATAACTTAGTCACCCATACTAGTCCCTGTTATGATGCAGCATTTGTGGGCCTTACTCACATGAGGGATGCTGCTGAGGTCAGAGGATTTGGTAGGGGGAGGATTGCACGATCGCATTCAAGATRATCAGGTGTTGCAGACTCATTTGCACTGACTAGAGCTGTCTTGGATGGCCTTTTACTGTGCAAAGTACTCATAAACAGAATGCAATTTCCTGCCATACAAGAAATCAAATTCAGACCTTTTCCCTAATCTTGTGAAACTGGYCATGCTCTTTGTTTAATAAATCAGACAGCTTAGTAAATGACCTCTGTGGTACGACAGTCTAAAGTGTCTTCCAAAAAATATGTGTTATCCAGTAAAACACGCTTTTTTCATTTTGTCTTGGCCAATGTGGAGAAATAGGAGAACAGGCTGCAGCGCTCTGACCTTATGGCCAATACGTTGACCAGTTGCCCTATTGATCAGAGCAGTCCCCAAATGCTGAGCTATAACAGCTGCCAGAAGTCCTGAGGAGGCCATTTGTCAAAAGGCAGTTGGCTGAGTGAAAACTCCTGGTGTGGCTACAGCCTTGGCAGCTTCTGACAAACCTGGGCTGAAGCAGAGACTTCAAGCTAGATTTAAAACTGCACCTGCACTGCTATGGGGCCAGTGCTCAAAAATTGGCTTCCTAGGAAAAGTCTGTTCGTGGTAAATAGTTGGTGCTGCAGCAAAAGCAGGATCACAGAATCACAGAATATTCAGTGTTGGAGGGGACCCCTAGAGATCATCTAGTCCAACCTTCCTGCTCAAGCAGGCCCACCTACAGCATGTGGCACAGGGTGGCATCCAGGTGGGTCTTGAAGACCTCCAGAGAAGGAGACTCCACAACCTCCCTGGGCAGCCTGTGCCAGGGCTCTGTCACCCTAACAGTAAAGAAGTTCCTCCTCACCTGGAGACGAAACTTCTGTGCTTCAGCTTATGCCCATTACCCCTCATCCTATCGCTGGCCAGTGAAAACAGCTTGTCCCCTTCCTCCCTGCATTCTACCTTCCTGAACTTATACACATTAATCAGATCCCCTCTGAGCCTTCACTTCTCCAGAGAAAACAGGCCAGCTCACTCAGCCTCTCTTCRTACGAGAGATGTTCCATTCCCTTAATCATCCTGGTTGCCCTTCTCTGGACCCTCTCGAGAAGCTCCACGTCCCTCTTATACTGGAGAGCCCAGAACTGAACACAGTACTCCAGGTGCGGCCTCACCAGAGCTGAGCAGAGGGGCAGGATCCCCTCCCTTGACCTGCTGGCAACACTCCTCCTGATGCAGGCCAGGATCCCATTGGCCTTCTTGGCCACCAGGGCACACTGCTGCCTCATGGTTAACTTAGTGTCAACCAGGACTCCCAGGTCCCTCTCCGTGGAGCTGTTCTCCAGCAGGTCGACTCCTAATCTGTACTGGTACCTGGGGTTATTCCTCCCCAGGTGCAGGACCCTGCCCTTGTCCTTATTGGACCTCATGAGGTTCCTCTCTGCCCAACTCTCCAGCCTGTCCAGGTCCCTCTGGATGGCAGCACAGCCCTCCGGAGTGTCGGCCACTCCACCCAGCTTGGTGTCATCTGCAAACTTGCTCAGGGTGCACTCCATGCCCTCGTCCAGGTCATTGAGGAACAAGCTGAACAGCACCAGGGCCAGTACTGACCCCTGGGGGACACCACTGGCCACAGGCCTCCAACTGGACTCGGCCCCATTTATCACCACCCTCTGAGCTCTGCCATCCAGCCAGCCCTCGATCCACCGCACCGTGCACTCATCTAGTCCACTCTCCTGGAGCTTCTGTACGAGGATATTATGGGAGACGGTGTCAAAAGCCTTGCTGAAGTCAAGGTAGACAACATCCACGGCTCTCCCCTCGTCCATCCAGCCTGTCATCCTATCATAGAAGGCCACGAGGTTCGTCAGACATGACTTCCCCTTGGTGAATCCATGCTGACTCCTCCTCAGCAACTTCTTCTCCTCCATATGCCTGGAGATTCTCTCTAGGATGAACTGCTCCATCACCTTTCCAGGGACAGAGGTGAGGCTGACCGGCCTGTAATTGCCCRSCTCCTCCCTCTTGCCCTTTTTGAAGACTGGAGTGACRTTGGCTYTCTTCCAGTCCTCGGGCACSTCCCCTGCTCTCCAGGACCTCTCAAAGATGATGGAGAGAGGCTGAGCAATAACCTCGGCCAATTCCCTCAGCACTCTYGGGTGCATCCCATCTGGGCCCATAGATTTTTGAGCCCTCTAGCCCATTTATATCTCTTCTATTGGAGCCCTGCAGTTCATGGGGGGTCGCCTTAGCAGTAAAGACAGAGACAGAGGATGACTTTCTGGTGCTGTAATATATAAGGTCTTAAAGAGCAGGAGYGCTAACTATGAAGCACGGGAGAGACAATCACTGGGTCACAATTCTTTAATTGATTTCTTCCTCCTCTCCCCATTTTTCCAGTGGAAATTTAAGATCTCCTGAAATATCCTTCCATAAGTAATAGTACTTACCTTTTCTCAGTGGTAGAAATTGAAGTGCTTCATAAGACCATGCCAGCATTCTTGTTGTGTGATTATATTAGTAATAATCAAGTTGCATTTTGCAAGTAGGGAAACAAAATATTCAAAATAGCTTAATGAGTATTGGCAAACTAGAATATAATATATATGTCCAGATTTCTAATCAATGCTTCATTCACTAATTCACCTTTTCCTTTTGCCCTCCCACTGCCTTTTCACCCAATTTTGTATAAGGTTCAATTCTTTATAGATGTTATCAGATGAAATATTTACTTGGCATTTATATGCTTCTTACAGTCTCTGTAGTCCTTTGCCCATACCAGAGGAAAAAAAAAAGCCAGATTCTACCCTGACCGCCCAGTAAACTAACTTGCTTCTGTGTTTGTCTTCCCTAAACCTTGTATCTGTGCAGCTTTTCAATTACCTTGTTTTCTATTCACCTTCTTTTTCCTAAAATGTGTAATTTGAGAATCTTTCCTTCTGTCCTATGCTATGATGCTTTGCAAAAAGAGRTCCTTTGGAAGGAGGCCTAGCTGTGTGCAAGGTGTGTCCCAGCTGTTACAGAGCTAGACTTAACAATTTGAACACGAAGTGTTCTTATTCTAAGCTCCACCTTTCTTAGGGAACTGGTAAAAATGTCTGTGAAACAGGTATCCACAACTTTATTACTATTACTTATTTTCCTTTAACAATAACAAGAGGAGAGGAAGAAAGAGGGAGGATGAACTATGTAYCAAGGGGGTAAGAAAAAGAGAGACGGGAGGATTGCTCAGTGTGTGAAGTACATTATGCTTCTCTGTGTATATCTCATTGTGTTGCAATGCTGTCACCAGGAATAGTATGTTTTGAATGAATACTRCTTTTATGAAGAGTTTGGTGGACTATCACTTATGCTTGTATTTATGGTCCTGTGCAGAATGTCTTTGAGGCCAAGCTCTTCTTCATAGTTTATTTTTTGACGTTTTATTTTTACATTTTTTTTGACACCAAGAACAAAGAGTTTTATTCAGACAGTTATGAGGCAAATACTACATCTCCTTTCAGGGGGAATCTCTGATACTAGCAGGCAAAAGACATAAGCAGGTAGTCCTTTTGGATTATGTTGTCAGAAGGCTCAGCAAATCTGGGATTTACTGCTTTCCCTGAAACAGACTTTCATGTGACCTTGCTTAGGTCATTTAGTTTCTTTGTGCTTCAGATCTCCACTTGTCAAATAGCAGTRATAGTGTTTTCCTCTTTGCAAAGCTATTGTGAGGATAAATGCAATTAAATAATGTAGGATGTCCAGATGCTATTGTACTGGGGCTACTGAAGAAAGTAAACTAGATTAAATTCAGGATTAATTCTTCTTGCAGCTAGATGTGTTTAAATTGAGAATTGCTTTGCTTACTTTAGCAAGATTAAGACTGCATGGCAAATATCAGCACTTCCTAAACTTACTTGCCCCCACATCTGTCTGGCTTACTCCATTTATTTTCAGAGAAGCAGAATATCATCAGAGATTTATTTGCATCATACTGTGGAGGGAAACTAATTTAGTCGGTTAGCTCAGGGGTCCTTGAGCTGCAGTGCCCAGTGTAGTGAACTCCCTGTACACGTCCCAGCAAAGTACTATTACAAGCATATATGCAGCTAACCAGCCACAAAAGTCACTGAATATTTCCTTTTTACTGCTCATTTCCCATGTAGTAAATTACAGTATCCAACTAATTGGAGGGTGGAACTTGCCATGGTTTGGTGGGACTTGACCATTACTGATTGACAGGGCATCAGTACTGATAACATAATTTCCTGCTTCTGGAGAAGAGAACTCTGTAGTGGGGCAAATGATTTATTTCTTCTATAGAAATTTTATTTGCATAGATTAGAAAATAACAAGATTTATTTGAAGAGTTGTAGTCCCTCAGGTATAGTATAAATATAATTACAAGAACATATAAATATATTTATGCTATGTGAGTGGGCCTTTGGCACCACAAATCTTATTTTCTAGACTGTGAAAATAAATGTTTTAGAAGAGAAATAAATCATTAATTTCCATTGTTGACTCAAGAGCAAGAAATATGTGGGCTATTGGGCCAAAAGACGGTTGAATCATTGTACTTAGATATCCCAATACATGGGATATCCCATCTGTAGGGTGTTCCAGTTCTGGTATCCAGGTGGAGATAGGCTTTGATAGTGCTATTCTGTAGATAAAACATCTTTATAAATTAATGCCATATTCAGTTAATTCTGTTTTTTAAGATGCTGGAGCTTGAGTTTTCAAAACGAGCTCGGACATCCTTGTGTTCTGTTCAAAGGGATTTTGTTGCTGTCTGCACATAGATACGCATCAGAAGTGAATGTATATAACTTCTTTCAGCATCATGGCACTTGCATTTTGACAAAGCATCTGGAAGACAACGATTAAAATAATAGCTCTTGCAACATGAGCATTTTGGAAACATTTCATCTACTAAATTTAAACCAAGAATTTGAGTTGAAGGCAATTCTGTGTGTTGTATGTAGCCTATGTAGGTTGTTTATTTGTTTGTTCTCTTTGCCTCATGGGCAAGACTTTGATACAGGAGAGACATTGAAGGTTCTGTTGTCCTTGAAAAGCATCGATTCAGTCAACCACAACCTAAGACTGTCTAATTAGTTCTGATAAAATAAGAGCGACTACGACATCAATGTTAACAGTGAATTGATTCATATTTTGGGGCACACTGTGGCCAGGATAGTTGGGACTAACCTTGATCAAAGTCATCTTGCTTCTTTGTGCATCTATTTCACTATAGTTTGAAACATATTTTATCTGTGGAGATTGCAGGTTGTTTAAGGTAGGGACTTTCTTTCCAAAATTTATGCAGATTACCTGGTACACCTTTGATCTTGCTGGGGGGATGAGTACTCAGCCCATGGATTGGTTTCTAAATTGTAAGGCCTGGATGGTTTCTCAAAAATAGCTAGTCTGACTGTATACTTTAGCACAGACAGTCACAGAAGTCTTGTGATCTGTTTGATATTAAAGGCTTAAAATCATTAAAAAAAAAAAAAAMCACAAAAACTGATATTGACTGAAAGATTTGCAATAAAACAGAAAGCACTTAAAGCACTCAGTAATTTGTTGTGATGGATTGTATTTGCAGCTTAAGATTTGAGCCTCATTTCTCATCAACATTTATCTGCTTTGAAGTCTTAGACCTTGTTTGTCCCTTTGTCTTTTTGATTAGAGGACTGTGGCATCAGATTAGATAATAGTAACATAAAAGTTCCTGCAATCATTTCTTCTTCTAACTTTCTCTTTGAAAAAGAAAATAAGTTGAATTAACCTAACCTAATCTCTTTATTCTGCTTCTCTTCATGGCTCTTTGAATCTCCTCCAATTCTTCGTYGTAATTCTTGAAGACTTGATACCAATTGACCTTTCACTTAACCCCAACACTTTCAGAATGCTTCTATATAAGCATAGACAGCGTAGAGAGTAGTGTATAAGAACCATCAGATATAGAATAAAAGTTTAAGAATTAATTTTGCATATATTTGTCACTAACAGGCAGCATAGGTCAGTTTAGTTTTAGATAGACTACATGGTTGCAKCTGTTCCCATTTATGTTCCCATTATGTCAAGGCCTTCCTGAAATATGATTGCTGAACTTTGGCAAGCTAGGTAACATTTCTTGAAAAATATGTTATTTCCCTCTTAGTTTCTTCAAAATAATCTTACCACCTCTCCTAGCAATTTTTATTCTCTTCACTCTCTTCTCACTCTCTAAGAATCAAAATTTGGATGCAGTTCTTACCTATTCTTGGTAGGTAGGAATGYGTTTCCCATTTCATATCATTCTTTAAATATATTAATTGCAGTATGTGATTTAATTAAGTAAAAATCCTGCTGTTCACTACCCTGAAAGTGCATTTTTGCTGGGGAATATTGACAAAAGCTATTCACAGATTTTTTTTTTTTCCCGCTAGTTACAGAAGTGAAGTCTTTTTAGCTAAAGGTAACCTCTTGAAATCCTTTCTCTAAGCATCCAGATATTTAACCTGATATTTTACTGTGCACGCCTTTCAGTTGTGCCCTAGATTACAGAGTTTACAGAGTTGTTTCTCAGTTGCTGTGAATCTGTGTTTTCACYTTCTTGCTGTTTATCCCCAATCTTTTTTTTCTTTGCAAACTTTSTTATCAGTGATCTGGATGAAAATAAAATCACTACTGATAAAGTTAATTAGCATTAGAGTAGCCCTTGCAGGGACTCCTCTGGAAATGCATCTGTTTGTTGTTTCTACACTTCCTAGATAGCTTAATCCTATCAAATGACTGTCAGCCTGTTTAAAATGTGCTTTGTTTTCTGTTTATTTATATCCTGACCAGACTAGTCAGGACAACTTAATGCCAGAACAGTGGGAACTGATGGAACCCATTGCATTGWTTTCTTTCATATGACCTTAGACCTGGCTTCACTTTACTAGTCAAAAGGTGGAGTTTAATTACACTACAGAAATATAAACAGATTGTAACATTTCTTAAGCAAACAGGCATTGGTACTGTACCAAATGATGTCTGAATTATTTAGGTTCAGGCTTCTAGGTCAGGTAGCTTTCCAGGTAGGAGCAAGGATGGGTTGCTCCTTCTGTGCAGGAACTACTGGGTGCAGTGRGGATAGGAATTCTCTGACAGCATCACAGAGCTGGGAGCTTCCTGTTCATGTAGRAGCTGAGGAAATATGTCAAGCAGCTCCTTGGCCAGGATAAGAAGGGAACCATAGAGCACTGGGTGAAGTTTGAATTTGCTGCAGCTCGTCACTAAATGACTGCAACTGAGTGTAGAAACAAGGGTTGGTTTGCATGGGTACAAGGGCGTGGAGAAAGCAGTGTAAAATTTTTTCTGTCACTCAGTTTTTACTCCTTTTAAACATAAATTTTCTAGCTGATATTGTAAAGAAACCTCACTTTTGATTAAAAATTATGTCATTAGCTTTGAAAAATTTACATTAGGCGGTAGCTTGGCAAGGCTACCTCAAAGCCTCGTGCTGCTTCAGGTTCCCTTGACAAGTACATTTATGCCCCGAGTTACTAAGTAGTTTCTTCTTCGCCTCCAATTTTCCCATAGTGCTGCTTTTTTTTTTTTAATGAGCATTTTGTAAGTTTTTAAGTGGGCAGTTGTGGAAAAAAAAGTTGTGGTATGCCTAGATGTGGTCCAAAATGTTCAGTGAAATATGATACATGCCTTCAAACCTCTTAAGGCCCAGTAAGTACTATAGTAAGATTTCCTGGATMTTTTTAATCCAGAAAACCTGGTTTGGGTCTCTACGTAACTTATTTTGTTATTGATTGCAGTATTGAATAGGATAATTCTCTTACTTGAGGATGCATTATCTTATTTTTACTCATCAAAATTTGTATTTCTTCTTACTTGTTTACTGTGTGCACTCTTTACTGAGATTAAACAAAGCAAAACCAAAGAGCTCAGTCCTAAAAGTCTGTGATTTTTTTTTAATGTGAAGTAGTTTCTAAACCAATTTTTAAACAACGAYGTTTTCTTGAGAAACTTTCATTAATCTATTGCTAACTGCTTTCTAAAGCAGTTAATGTCATCTAATGCCAAAATTGCACCATTGGTACCAGTTCAAGCAGAATTATGCCAGTAACATTTCTGCTCTTAATTGGTGTAAGCTTATAAAGTGAATGGAAATAAATGAGAATGTATAGGTACCATACACAGAAAATGCTAGTAATAAATTTGGGGGGGAAGTTAAATGCAAGTGACAAACATCACAAGTCCTTTTCGTGTGAATGCTTGGTCTGGTGTGTAGTGACTTTTGAAGGTGGCTCAGATCTGAATGCTTTGAAAAGCTGGGACAAACTGAAGAAATCCTTACTGTTATATACGGAAATACATGAAGAGGGCCCGAGTGTCAGTTTTTTTCCTAAAGCTGCTAAAATGGCATTGTTAGATGCCAAGATGCCGTAGATATGAAACAAAATTGACTTGGTTATTGCCTCTTTGTAACAGTTAATTTGTATAGCTATTTTTTTTTGCCTTTTTTTCTTTTTTTTTTTTTCCAGCGTATTCTAAAATCTGTGCAGACTTTCATTTTCATATACAGTTTTTTTTGTTTTGTAGTTTTTTTTTTTTTAATTGGGGCAAACATATCTAGGCAAAGTGAGAACTGATATGTCTATTCCCACTGATATCTGTGGCAGTTTGAAATTGTTTGATCATCATAATTCAGTTGTTGCATGCATGTCTGGATATTACAACCTAACAATATATACTCTACAGGAGTAGATGCATGTTTATTTTTTAAGAGTATGATTTTTCCTTGCCAGGCTCTTGTTTTACATTGTATAGGAATAGCAACGGAAAAACAAATTGGTTTATATCACTGTTGTTTACTGGCATAAGGCTATAAGTGAGGTTTTGTGTTGGTTTATTAAGATACTGCTCAATAAAAAGCTATCAATAAATTCCTGCTTTTTCAGAGATGAAGTAATTAAATCAAGGGTTTAAATCTTTCTTCAGAAATTTCATTGGGATCTTAGCATTTAGTAAAGGTTATTCTCAACAGGAGCACTTCCAGAATCAGTTCTAAGTGTACATTCCAATTGTGTATTGTCTGCTGATATAAATGAGTGAAAGCTGTTAGATTAAGCCTACTTATACCAGCAGGAAACCTGCTCCAGGATATTGACAGTGATGAGCAAATACAGAGATATGCTAGAGTTGATTTGACTTTTGTTCTAGAGATTTGAACTGGCCTAATATTGGAGCCTGGGGGTAGGAAAGCATAAATATCTCAGCAGTAGCAGAGATGCAATTTTATTAGACTGTGCTYGATCTTTCAAAAGAAACTTCAAGACTAAAGGACACAATTTGAACAAATTAAGTATTTTTATACAATGTACTTATTTTAGCAGACAGATTAATCACATAAGTAATTTTGAGTCCTGAATGTGAAATAGCAAATATGAGGGTTCAATACCTTGTATGAACAGTCAACAGATAAGACTGTTTGCCTGTAATTTTCTTCATGCATTTCCAGAGATATTTGCAAGTAATGGTAATGATTTATAATATGGCACAACATAAAAGCTTACTCAAATTTGGCACAGTCAGTACTTGGAGAATACTATCTAACCATCTCTAACAAAAGTAATAATATTATTTGAACAGAAGCATAGTTTTCAGAGAAGGTCTTGCTGTGTCAATAAGGCAGACACTTAGACTTTTGTGCACACTCAGAATTAGATGTGGCATGTAGTTTCCCAGTTAATATAGTCCTAGCTGGAATATTGTTCTTCATGATTATTACTTCAAAATACATGTCAGCAAGCATGTATTTTAGTTCTGGCTCATTTGCCTATGAGCTGACTGAACTGTTCCCAAAATAAAGAATAAGGATGAACAGTAGCTCAGCAATAGTCAAATCATCTTAWTATCAGTTGTAAATACTCAAAAACAAGACTTTGTTGGATGTCTTTTGGAGATCATGTAACTGAATTGTATTAGTTTTTGGCCAGTTTCCTAGAAATTCATCATGTATGCATTTGAAGTCTCAGCCATTGCTGGATATGGCTGATGCATATGTGAAAGAGAAATGCTTATGTCTTCAGTAGCATTTAATTTTTTACTTATACATTGTAAAATTTTATGAACCAGAGCTGTAATACAATATTGCAGTCCACAGACCATTGGTACTGCTGTAATCATTCATTTGAAAGACCTGTATGGGCATGATTCAATAAGTAATGGACTGTATCTGTTCAGCTTGACTGTTGGGATTTTATTGCTCTACCCACTTTGGTGACAGCTGCTTATTAGTGTGTGCTGCTTATTAGTCTGCAATGCTTTCCAAAAGTCAATATAGGAAATGAGCTCTCCATATTTTCCTCATTATCCTCTGTGGGTCAGTATTTTAGTAAGTAGGGAAGATCCAACTACCCATCCTTCTCTCTCCCTACTCTGTGAAGTTCCAATTCTTAGATTTTTACAGGTTGTGTCTACCAGGCCACACATTATCCTGTCCTCTTACCTTGATTAATGCTAATAGCATTTGTGGACTGGATTCTAAACCACCACACAGTGAGCTTAAAGTCTATGCCTTTTTTTTTTTCTTTTCTTTCTTGCTTTATCTTTTAGCTGCAGGCAACAGATTTCTTCCTGAATAGTTGAGGGAACCAATGTCAGCAGGAGGTTAAGAAGGTGTTTTCATCAAGTTCAGTTCATTTACTTTCATATGTGCATGTAACCATTTCTCTGCACCATGAAATATGTTAATAGATACAGAGTCCATCAGCTCTATGAGATCAATTTAAATCAGGCCTAAGCTGGGAAAGAACAACAGTCTCTACCCTCTGCTGGTTGTGTGTGAAATGATGTGGAAATGAGTTGACAAGTTCAGCCCACTGTCTGTTGGAGTCTGGTCCATGTCACTGAAATAAACACATCAGTTTGCACCTTTCACAGGTTGTCTTAACGGACATGAAAAATTTAAAGTCTGATTGCAAAGCTACTGAAATCACTGGTGATTTTCTTCTACAAGTATTAAAGTAGATGCAAGAAATGTATGCAAGCTGAATAATCTTGAGCTGAGTAACCAGAGGGTGACTCAGTCATGGTATTTGGGAATACTGACACTGATGAAATAATTCATAGTTTTTTTCCCCCAAAAGCACAGATGCAACTTGGTTGGAAAATTAGACCATCCTCAAAGCTGTGCCTTGCTGAGAATGAACATAAGTCTCTTGTTCATTGCTATTTTTCTTCATTAATAATAAAACAGTACTCTTAAAATTTTGCTTAAGAATATTTAGAAGATTTTACTTGTAGACACGTGTTAGTAGACTATGTGTGTGTAGACTATTGTTAGTAGACTAGAAAATCCCAACAAATTATCAGAGATTTCAGAAGTTTTCATCTACATTGAACTAACTTTAAATTGTCTTTTTATGCAGGAAGAGTTAGTGGAAGCTAACAAATATCCTGAAGCTTTGTTTTCATTTCAAAACTTGGTCTTCCATGTCAAGTGTGATGTGTTGCCATTGTTACAACAGGCAGATTAGGCAGTCATGTTAGTGAAATGAGAATAAAATAAATACAGAAATATCAGATGTTGCTGGGGCATACTCCCCTAAGTAAATTACTTGCCATACCTATTAGGCAAGATATAAGTCAATAGAGTACCTGAAACAATATATATTGCTGTCAACAGAAATGTGATGTAATTGCCTTTGTTATTAAAATGGATAGCTTTACTTCTACATCTGAATGCTCAGTTCTCTGCTTTTCTCTTTAGTAAATTCAGATTGATTTATTTTTGTCTACAGAAACTGCCAATTCACATGGCTGTTCAAGATACAGTTACTGTGAATAGGTGTAAATGGTTGCATGAAGGAGTAGGAAACCAACCCCATGATTTTTTTTGGTCATTTATTTCTTCACAGTTATACCAAATAACTGGGGAGAGTATGGCATAAGCTGGGAGGGCTTGCAAGATTTCCAATACCTTACATTTTACTACCATATTTAATGCTTATATGCTTATATATTAAGGAATTCTGCAGGACCAGATCTGTTGGTACCTTATGAATGGTGTAATGGCTGTTGTGGTGATGTAAGGCATAAATATTGCATCTGGTACCATCAACAGAGACTGCGACTTCTGACATGTGGCTTGAAATATACTTGGAATCCTCAAGTTAAAGGCTGCACTGGGCCCTGTCTCCTTACACAAGGTTCCTTATGTCCTTGTTTTTGGTTCTCCTGTGTCCTGAAAGAGACCGGCTCTTCTCAAGGTTCATCTACTATCTCATTACCTGTGTAGAGTGTCGTAGGGTCAGGTCTTCTGCAACTTATGACTTTGTTAATAGGTAAGAGAAGTAAGAGTGCAATGTATTTAAAATACCTTCAGAAACAGCATCTTTTGGATGCCTGGCAATGTGTGAGGCCCCAGTTCTCTGTGGCTATCAGCCAGATTGGATGTCATCTGTATCAAATAAATTCAAAAAATGACAGCAGTTAGGCAGACATCTGGCCACTTCYTCTCACAGAATGGTTCTGAGATACCGTTCTGTGAAGACAAAGGAAATTTTTTCCCCATCTCTAACTATGTTAGTAGTAAATGGGTGTTGAAGAATGTAGTGTTCCTGGCTTTTCTGTCAGCCTTCTGTATAATTCCTAAAAGTGCAGACCATCAGTGTTACCCTCTTTGTTACTGAAAGTAGATACACAAAAGTGTACGAGKCTACTCTGCATTAGGCCCTTTGTTCCTGTACTGCTGACTTCTTTTTTTTAGCTGCTGATGCTACTCTTGCCCCCACATTACTGTTAGCTTCCCTGAATTCCTCCTGTGCTGGTCATCTATTATCCGTGTTTTGAGCTAACTCAAGGACTCTTGCACAAGTACATTGTTCAGAGGAGTACTCCTGGAGCATTTATATCTTACATCCAGCATGCACTAGACAAGCATCTTTCTTCTTGTAAAAATGTGTTCCTCTTTCCACATGATCACTCCTAATATAACACACATTCAACAAAAACATTCTTCAAACACTTAAGGAATCTGCAGTCAATTTTCTCTCTTCAGGATTGTTAGAGATCTTATATTGAAGATTTATGTGTGTTTAGCATCATATTTCTCATTCTCTGAAGTTGACTTTCTTTTCCATCCATCTTCTCACAGCATAGACATAAGCACTTATTTTTAGGTGAGAATCAAAAACTGGGCCTGGTGAGAAAGGCAGAGGAAAGAATTCCTCCTTATGCACTTTTGTTTCATTTGTACCTTGATTTTCCTCTACCAAATCTGAGTCTACAGTTTAGTTTTTTACCAAAGAGAAAATTCCCCAAGAAAACTAACTTGAACAGGGTTGATAGGGTTCTCTATCCCTTCAGCAGCTGTAAACCTAAGGCCATGTTCTCCCTTTGTAAGGTACAAAGGGAAAACAGTTGTATGCAGGTATAGGAGCAGGGGACAGAGAGCAGTGGCAAAGTAGCTCTGCTAGGCTTATGTTGTGTAGTCCCATTGCACCTTTGTGTGACTTGGAAATATGTGGTGGTTAAGGAACAGTGGGCCAGGATGTGATGGTTCTTGGAGACATGCTTCACTGGCAGAATTCACTGTTTCCCGTAGAAAATATGAAACTGTCAAACACTTCACTAACTTTGATAGCATAGAACAGAGGGATATTACTTAGCTGTGAACTAGGAGGAACAACACAGCTACAAAGCTGCTTACACCACATAAGTTCTGGAGTCACTCACAGGATGACCGTGGAGACTTCAGCATGAACGCCTTGTCAAGGCCTGTTTTAGAAATAGATCTCTTCTTCAGACTTACCTCTTCCACCTCCTCGCCTCCTGCATTTCTGGAGAGAAAATTACTTGTATTAATAGTGTTTATTTTTGTTTGGTTGGTTTTGACATGGTATTTTAATGTAGATTCATGTTGAGATTTCGGCAATCTCAAAGAATTTTTATTCTTGTATGATAGTAAGCTAATATTTATTTTGTTTAGCTAGTGTATGCAGAAAAAAATATCAATACTAATGCAAACTCATCATTGTATGCCCACTRTGGTTTATGTTGTCAGACAGTCGGGGAAAAAGTGGAAGGTGTATACTAAGTCTTCAGAAATTACATTTMCTTAAGATATTATCTTTTACTGTTTGACCTCTGTTTTTTTCCTGTTTGTGTTTCCTCATGAATCTTTCCAAACTTTTCAGAAGCCTTTAGCAGTGTTAGGAGTTCTGGAATGTCACAAGGGAGACTGCCTACTTTTTATTCCCAGCAGCAGATGAGGTGAAATGCAAAAAATAGAGAGCCTCTTTCTTTTCTTCAGACTAATTGTAGAGCTGTATTTTAAATGAGAGAGAGAAATCTACCCCTGATGCATACCGACTTGAATTAGCTGTGTTTTGGTTAGATAAGGATACATTTTGTTCTACAGAACTTACAAAGACTTTGATTTCCATTGCACCATCTGGAAATCTGAAATCTCTAGTGCCTTTAGTAGAGGTGTTCTTCCCCCCCACCCCCGCCCAAATACACAAATAGTTTCTAAGTCGATCTGAAAATTGTGGTTTGCTCTAGATAAGAGCAGATGCATCTGTTTTGGTTTTTTAATTCAGGTAGAACACTGGAAATAAGTACTAATTCACCACTGTCTCTATAGTTTCAGATTTATGCAAAGTGTCCTGCCACAGGGTGATGGACCAGGTGTTCCTAAGCTACAGCTGATTAGTGGCACATGCTGCCCCWTCTTCTGCAATAGAAGAGAAAGGCCACAGTGGTTGAGCTGTGTTCAGGAAGGAAAATTACTCATGAAGAGAGCTGTGAGAGCTAGAGAGACAGGCGGAGAGTGGTTTGCCTTCCACAACTGGAGCAAGGCATAGCAGAATCAGGTCCTAGCTGAGAGGCTAAAGGTTGGAGAATGAAGAGCCAGGGCAGCATCTCCCCCATATTGAAAGACAGAGCCTGGCAACAAGATGATATTGGCGATCTGGGCAGGTTAGAGGATAAGTAGCTTGAAGACAGGAGTCAACAACTATTGCCTAAGGAATAAAATGCATTTAAGAGAAATAAGTAAAGGATTTGGAAAGGAAATCTGGGCTTTATAGTGGCTATTTTTTTAAAGCGTGTTGAAGACAAGCTATGGGAGCTGCAAAAGACTTTGGTGCTCTTGTATCTCCATGTGAAGGTTCTGTCTGGGACTGCTAAAGAAATCCATATAGTGTATGGGATGAATAGACTATGTTGTGATTCCTGTACTTRTATCTGATATGAAAGAGCTGTTGCATGTATGTGTAGTGCCATTCATTGCATAAGGAATAGATGGATAAACTGTATAGTGGTTCAGTCTCCAGGTTACTGCTGGCATGAGGCAGGTTTATAGGCATGAAGTGAAGATTTTTGAGTTTGAAGACATCGTGGTTGTAAAGATGTTCCAGACTTGATTTCTCATTTGACTAAAAATGAATCTTCTAGAGTGGTTTGTTTGTTTCAGTTTAGTGATAAATTGCACCAGCTAAAGTGGTGTTCTTACCAGGTGACCCAAGTGATGGGTTGTGTGTTTTTATTTGTGAATGTCTCTAGAGATTAATATCGCTATGTAGTTCATTAGATCGTATTGCTCTTAAATGCTTCATTTTTGTGTTTTTTTTTTTCCTTTTTCTTTTTTTTTTTCCCCTTTTGGCTAATTTACTCATTTTCTGATATCCCTTGAAGAAACTCCATTAAAATCAAGCTTAAATTATGTACTAGATTTTAGCAGGACAGAATAAAATTTTAAAATTTTATTTAAAGACCTACAATTGCAGCAATAAATGGCTACTTGACCTATCAAGTAATGGTAATCTTTCCTTTTCAGGAAGGATGTGGAGGGGAGAATTTAATGGCACTAAAACCTCTGCTGTTGCTTTGTGTTGTCTCAGGAGGTGGCAGAGCATGAAGCCAGCTGATAGCTCTGAAGCACATTTTGACAATATCTGTTGAGAGTTTGCGTGTTTGTCACTGCCCACAAATGTATGTAACTGGAATCTCCTGTCTGTAGTGCTTATGAGGGATCTTTGGTTTGAATTTATGTTTAATATTGTTAGGGGAACCTAACAACATCAGGCTGAGATCAAGCCTTGTGGAACCATATGTGGGTGGAGGAGTGAGAAACATTTGAGAAGGATGGTTTCAGAAACTGATTAAGCATTTAAGTATTGGATGGAGTCTGCTATTCATAATTGCAGTCTTTCGTATGTATGCACTTGCTTTCTAATTGCCCTATATATGAGAAAATATCTTGTGCTGAGAATGCATCTGTTTCTGCAAYAAAACGAGCAACTAGAATCCTGTACTTGATATGCTACATAGCATATATGAATTAAATGGCATCTTTTGTTTTCCACTTGCATGTTAAGATTTTTGCTCTATTTTTTTTGTCTCTATTTTTTTTGATGGTACTATGCATCTCCCAAATCCATGTGTATCTGTTACTGAACCATAATAATTGTGTATTAGACGTAAAAGCAAAGATACTGATGTCATGCTAATGTTGCCCACTTCTAATTAAATCATGTTATRAATTAATGTTAGAATTAATAATGGCAGAGGTAGTATGTGATAAAAATTAATATACAATAKCTATGCTTTAGCTGTTACTGTAAAAGATATAATATAAATTATGAAGTTTAAAACTTGGTACATTTTAAACCTGGATTGGAATCAGAAGCAGCTGATTTCTAGACCTTCAAGGAACTGAGCAAGAATTTTGTGATATGAAAGCCAATGGGACTCTTTCCTGTACTACCCCCACTTCCATTGCAAAGAGATACTCGGAACAGTGTTCCTACATGAGCACACTGATGAATTGATTCTCTTTGCAGAACATAAAATAGTTGTAAAATATTTCTTAACTTTCCACAGCAAAGAGAAGGAAGACCAGCTCCTATAAATTTTTCCCCTTTCCCCTTTCCCCCGTCATCATCCCTTGCTATAGACCAGACCAAACACTATGCTAACTCTTTCAAAAAGCAGTTTCCTTTCCTTAGTTGAAAGGATGCACACTATGTTTTGTTAGCAAATATGTTCTCTGATATGCTAAGAAGATTTTTTTTTTTGCTCACTTTGTAAGCTTGCAGAAGGGATCAAATGAAAAACAATATCTGATAGGAAGTGCTTGGCTGAATAGGAAAAATATACAAATAATTATGGTTCAAATAATTCTAGTATCTCTCTGATCTTTCTCAGAGGAAGGATCATAAACAACTACTCGTCTAACTTTCTAGCCATGGATATGCTGGCTTAAATCTCTTTGGTCAGGGGCRTGATCCACTTGAACATTAGCCCCTTTGTTAGTGCTGCGTAACTCATCTCTCTTCACCATGCTCTTTGCTCRCTATTGCGGCCTATTCCTGACTGGTATAGTGTGTTTGAGGATGACTTTCAGGATTTCTGATTTCTCTTCTGTTTTAGTAAAACTAGACTGTATGTGCATGACTCCCATTCTCTGCACAATTTGTAAGTCTGCTTAACAATTGACTTGCTCTGTGACAGGTTAGATATCATTGACATTGAAGGTGTTGGAAAATAGAGCCCAATCAAGGAGCTCTTGGCTCTGCAGTCATAGTCTGAGAAATCAACCAAGCTACAGCTTGAAAAACACTTAATAAATCCTCTCTAAGGCAAGAGGTTATGGCTCATTGGACCCAGGCTGTGGCTCACTGGAACCATACTTACCAAATGCTTGACCACAGTTTGGAACCACAGAAAATCTTGCACATCTTGGGAAGGCAAGCAAAGCTTCCTAAAGGTTTAATTAACTTCATAATTCTTTAACATTGCACGCTTTGGAGCAAAATATTTACCAGACTAACCGAGCGAGTGCTCACCCTTCCTTCTCGATGCCATAAGGTGACATTCCCTGTGTTGTGCTGGAAGCAGGAAGGCTTTTGCATCTGACTGCTCATGGATCTGTTCCAAAAGCTGCTTGTTTGAGCTGATGTGTTTATACCTTTCAGCCCAATGACATTAATA
Organism: Nothoprocta perdicaria; assembly: GCF_003342845.1. NCBI lineage: Eukaryota > Metazoa > Chordata > Aves > Tinamiformes > Tinamidae > Nothoprocta > Nothoprocta perdicaria. The sequence continues at coordinate 958,289 of NW_020455071.1, forward strand.
CCTTTCAACTCGGATGTTTGAGCTGTACCATCCCTATTGGTCATTTCAGCTTCTAGGAAAGGATATACTTAATTCCAAAGCATTTTGGTCCTATCGGGTGTTAATAAGCAGTTATAAAACTGCAAGGATAGTGGACTTTTTGTCCTTGAGCATCTGGTGTGTATGTTGTTCTTGCTTTTGCCTAATCGTGCCACTTCTAGCATACACCAGGCCTCAACACAAGCTGTGCGTTAGGCCTGAAGTCGGAGCAAGAGTCAAGTGGACAGATGCAGTGTGCTGCAAGCATGACACATTAGCACAGAAAACCAGGACTTCAGCTGTGGAAAGTGCAATTCTCTCTTTCCCCTTATCTTTTTTTTTTTTTTTTTTTTAATGTTATTGTGATGGCTGTAGCTAATGGAAAAGTGAAAGAAGGGAATAGAAAGGAGAAAGAAGGGGAGCAAGAAAGGCATTTAGGAGAGGCAGGGTAGGCCTAGGGTTTACAGTTTACTCTCTAATCTCAGAATATAAAGCTTTACCATCAAAATGTTTTCATGGCTTTTTGGCTTTGCTTTGCAGGCAGAACTCTATGGTGTCTGCAGTGACGTGGCCTCGTCCTTGACAGGAGTCAGGAACCGTAGTAGTAGAAGTGGTGCTACTTATTGTAATGGATTTGCTTAAGTAATGCACTTGCGTGCGGGGTCTTGTGCACTCTGTCATTCACTGAAGAAGCCACTTTTAAAAAACAAACTACCCAGAGCTGGATTACAAAGTGGGCATCCAAATTTTACACTACAGCTGCCCCTTCTGCTCTCTCCAGCCAAATGAAGATTTAATAAATCATCATTAAGATATTTTTATTTACCTGTCAGGAATACTGTCTTTTATTGTGTGTGTGTGTGTGTGCGTGTGTATGTATGTGTATATTCTTTTCAAATAGATTTAAATTTCATAGGCTTGCCTTTTAGAACTAGTGAGTTAATAATCCCCCCTTCTGCATTAATTCTGTCTGCATAGAAACTATCTATACTAAGGAATGGAAACTGTCTACATACAGGGTTAATCTATTCAACACAGCTAAGAAGAACATCCCWTTGTGATCTGTAATTACTGCCTATGCTGTTTTTATTCTTTCATTCTACTATTTTTCCTTTTTTTTTTTAAATAAAAAACGTAGGTAAAACATTTATAAAAAATGTTCTTTATTCACTATTTTCTGCTCATTTTCCTGTCCTTCTGACAAGTTATCCTTCCTGCTGTGTTTGGAAGGAAATGGGTCCTGATGTGATGTTTTGAATGTTGCAGTGATCAGATTTTTTTTACTCCTATTTATTACTTGTTAGTAGACAATTAACACCCAGTGTGCTTGTGTGTGGATACTGCATTCATGCTAGTATTTACGTCAAACTTTATCAGTAGATAGCTGTTCTGACTGASACAACTAGCATTGATGAAATGGTTACTGAATACAAGCAAAAATTGAGTTGTAATGAATAGAGTATCTGATAAATGATTAGCGGATAGAAACCTTAGGTTTATCTCCATTCCTAGCAATCCTTAGATCAAAATTTGGGCTTGTGAATTTAGGCAAAACTCAACTACCTTATCTTTATGTAACTGAGGAATTTAGAATAGGTTTCAATTCTAGTTCTACCCAGGTGTACCAGAACTCACACTTTAATGAATGGTTTTTATTTATTTGTGGGAATACAATGTCACTCTGAGCTTTACTGTGAGGCTTATGCTCCATTGAACAAAGCAGAAGTATCATCTTTGTTTTGACCCTCAGGACTTGGACCAGAAGCTTCCTTTCCCTGCAAGGGTTTAGGGCAGATGGATCAATCTTCTGCAAAAGACATTTCTCCTTAGGATTTTTCTTGTGAGACTGTTGAAAAAAGGTTCACCACTTATTTTTAGCAGAATCTGTTTCTGAGACCAATGACTTGACAAATTCATCTGTCTGGCCAACAGCAGGGAGTACAAATGTGTAGCTTTTTCATGGACTTGCTAAGAAGTTACAAGCCTTTCCAAGAAGMATAAATAGATGAGAGCCTTCTTCTCAGGTAATAAAAGAAATATAAAACATAAAATTCAGAGCACCCAGGAGTGTATTGTGGTAGGTCACTGACTGAGTACAATAATACTGTGCCATAGTCCAGTCATGAATCAGCTAAGCTTTGTCCCTTAGCTGCAGTGTGCAGAGCTTGTTACTCTTGCTCTTGCTCTCCCCTTTCATCTTCTCTCTCGCTCTCTCGCTCTCTTTCTCGCTCTCTTTCTCGCTCTCTCGCTCTCTTTCTCGCTCTCTCGCTCTCTTTCTCGCTCTCTCGCTCTCTTTCTCGCTCTCTCGCTCTCTTTCTCGCTCTCTCGCTTTCTCTCTCTCTCTCGCTTTCTCTCTCTCTGCTTTCTCTCTCTCTCGCTTTCTCTCCCTTTCTCCCCCCCTCTCTTTCTCCCCCTCTCTCTCTCTCTCTCTCTCTTTGCGTGCGCGCTCTCTCTCTCTCTCTCTCTCTCTCTCTCTCTCTCTCTCTCTCAGGCACACACTAACAAAATGCCTGGGAGCAGGTGCCTTTGCTCTGTGAGGAGAGGCTGAGAGAGATGGGCTTGTTCAGCCTGGGCAAAAGATGGCTTTGGCGGATAAGGGTGAGTCTAATAGCCTTCCTGTACCTATGGGGAGGTTACTGAGCAGAGGGAGCAAGACTCTCCAATGCACGGTTAGAAGATGAGAGGCAATCAACAAAAGCTGTGGTGAAAAGTTCAGGCAGGATATAAGGTGAAATACTTCCTTATGAAAATGTCCAAAAAGAGGAGGCCAAAGAGGCTGTGCAGTCTCCAGCTTTGGGTTTACAAGCTCTGAGCAAACTGCTCATGACTGACTCTGCTCTGAGCAGGAGTTTGGACTACAGACCTACAGAGGTGCCTTCCAACTTGAATTATCCTATGATCTTATGAGTGATTTTGTGCAAACAGAAAATGGAAGTAGATTTTGGCTGTCAGTTTTGATTAGAAGAATGAAATAGGAAACATCAATGGAGCCTAAATATGAGATAAAGCTTTATTTGCGTTGCCTTTTCTGATGCTGTTTGAGCAGCTCACAAAAGCAGCAGCCATTGTGGTCATAGAAATACAATAAGCTTTTGTGGAGAGTGTCAGYTGAACAGACTAAGCAGAGTTTTCTTCCTTGTTCTGTGCTCCCTGCAAATGTTTTAAGYCACTTATGGACATTTCTCTAGTATATCTGTTTTCACCTCATGCACTTTGCTTTKTGTCTTCGACACTTAAAGAAAAATACTCGAGTATTTGATCTCAACACAGTCTAGCAATAATTACTTTCTGCAATGTGAAATTGTAAAGGATTGCAGAAGGGTAGCAAGGATATAGTACAATGGTAGATAGCAGATTAATTTGATAGACTCTCACAGTTGAGGACTATGGTCCTATGTTTTTAAATTTTGTTTATATATTGCAAACAAGACTAGATTAAAATGGTTTTACTGTAGTGCAGAGGAGAAATATGTTAATCTCCTGTAATCTTAATTTCCACCTCCTGTAGTGGAGATGAGGATACAAATGCTAGCTGAATATTGGATCTTTTATATTAGGATTCAGGTACTTAGAGTTTATAACTAAAACTTATTCAAAATGGGAAATGCTAAAAAGTTAATTGTTTATGCCTCATTTCAAAACCCAGCCTAGCTACTTAGCTAACCAAGCTGGAGTAGAACAGTGCTATTGAACTTAAAATTAAAATGTTATCCCTTAATTTAATTTTAATGATAAATCAATAGAGACCATTTACTTACTTAGAAAATTTAATGGATCTTGTGCCAATAACCCTTACTAATGACTTTCAGCCCTTCAAAGGGAAAAAGTCTGTGTGTGTGAAAGTGTATACAATGTTCAAAATAAAAAACAAACCATTGTGCTGAATTAGAGAAAATTGTATGTTATCTTCACTGAGATAATCACTTGCCTCAACTGCATCTAGGAATGTGGCTTGAAAGCTGGCCACTCTCTTCCTCCTGGAAGAGACAGACACTTTTATCTATGTACAATTTCTGATTTAGTACTGTCGTATAATAGATTTTAGTTTTGTTCTTTACTAACTTGAAGCGGTAAATTCATGTCCAACAACTGACATATACAGGAGAGGGGGGAAATACCAGAGAGAGGTCTTTCAGTATATATGTTTAAAGCAGTATATCAAGACACTTTTAAGACTTAAAAACACTTATAGCTGAAGAATTTTTGTTGCCTTTCAACCTAAATATACATCTAAAACATCTGTATAAGAATAAATGTCTCTACAACAATGTTTTCTAAAGAATTTGACAAAATTAGTCGGTTCAGGAGGAGGGAGCAGCATAGTTTTATTTGTTTAATGGCATCTTCATTCAAGCCCAAGATTTTTAAGTGCTCCCACATAACAAATGATAAATGTCATGACCAAAGAAGGCAAAGTATTAGCAAGGCTATGTCTTTTGCATTAAAAATGTGTGCTGCTTTTTCAGTTATTAGTATTCATTTTTACTCCCTAGATTGTTTCAGAATASTTCCCCCTGCTCATCAGTTACCAAGGAACTGTTTTATGTCTTGTTTTTAACCACCAAATTGTAATTCTCTTGAAAGGAGATTTCATTGTCACAGTAGTTAAAACCATTCTTGTTGTAGAAACTCCCCCCAAACCAGCATCCACAGCAGTGGGGACTCCATTTTCTGCCAACTCTAATTTTTGTTCCTGTGAGAATGTCCTAGAGAATTCCTTGGCATAAAGGCAATGAGCATGATGAGCCCAGCAGCACACCTCTGCAGGTAAGTAACTGCCAAAGAGAGTTGTTTCTCTCAAACTGTGCACTAGGACAGCTTGGTTGAAGTTTTTCTTGTATTCAGCATAGATAGTAGCAGAATTGCTCCCTTCAGTCTACCTCACATATTGTAGATGTGGCCTGGCTCAAAACCAGATATTCTGTAAAAACYTGAACAAATGCTAAATTTCTCTCTATGTTCTGAGTTCTCATTTACAGTAGCATCTTCTAGAGGCAAGCTGTTGTATGTAGCATGTAAATGTGTGTAGCCATAATAAAGAAACCAAGCATATCTGAAATATGCTGCCAAAGAAGAAACYAGCTTTTCTATAACACCTTTTAATTCCAAAGTTTAAGGAGAGGACTGGAGCTCTTTTCTGAGCTCTGTTGCCAAGGGATTTGGCCAAAATCTTGTTGTAAGGAAAAAAAGCCCTGAAAACACAGTCTCTGAAAAGCTCATCTATACCTGGTGCCTAGATATCCTGGAGTCTGAAGTGAAAAGGACAATGTTCTAGCTGTCCACAGTTTAACTTTGTACCATCAATGAGAGATGGGTTTTGGCGCTGTAGGCGGAAGAGTAACTTTTACAACTGCACATTGCTGTGTTGTGTCATGGGAGTGTCCTCATCACACTTGGGTCCTGCTTTACAAGAACGTGTAAGGTAGAAAAACAGTAAGATTCTGCACCTCTGGAGCGATGGCCTGCAGATATATTTTGATTTTAATTTTCCCATAAATCAGCCTACCCAAAGGAAACTGTACTGCATTTGCCTGGACCACCTTCTTGTGGTCCTAGCTCTTCCGAGGGAGTGCTTGCAAAAGTCCTTCAGCTGTCTTGGTGTTGGAGCTTTTTTGTCAGGCTAATGTTTTCATTTTTAAGGTTTTGGGGGCTCAGGAGAAAATTGTCTTTATCTTCTAGGCTAGAGAAAGAATTAAAGARAGAGGGGATATTTAATATAGGGAATATTTTCAACTTTCCCAGTACCTGTAAAACTTTTGACACAGATGTTCACTACTAAACAGTGTAGCACAAAAATGGAAAATAGCTTCATCACTGCTTTAGATTTTGCTGATTACCTGCCAGTGATTTTGCTGCTGTTTTGATGTCTGAATATTAAAATCAGAGAGGCACGTGCAGYGTCTTGTCTACCTAACTGTTCCAGAATGCTGATTGTACTATTTATAATGGCAGAAAGCCACAGCCACCAAGCTTGATTCTGTCCCTGCTTTATATTACTGCAAATAGCAAGTAGTTCTGTCGAAATACCACTTTTTAAAAACTTGAGTAAGCAGCCAAAGAATCAGTTCCCGTAAGAGTGTATTAGAATAGATACATAAAGGACACTCAGTGTGTTGTCATCTTTGCAGAAAAATTCAAGTGAGGCAAATGTAAGAAGCAATTCTTAGAAACAGAAGATACTGCATTGGAGCTATGTTAGTGCCACAGTTAGTGCCTAGGCTAGTCTTCCATTTACTATTGACTGTTTCTGTAGGCTTCTAGAAAAGCCATAGGCTTTTCTGTCATAGACCAGAGCTGGATATGCTGACAACAKAGGTTTATACATCCAAACATCGAGGAGATTACCTGCATTTAAAAGAAATGAAGTTTGATATCTACTATTTCCTTTCCTCTTTTTGCTCCATTCCCACATATCCAAAGTCAGGGATAAGACTCCTGATTTAAATGGGGCCGGATTTTGTCCTAGATTGWAGAAGCATGCTTATCTTGGATTCAAAATAAGAATAAAAACCTTATTTTCTTTTTCCTTATATGGGTCTGTAGCTTCTAAAGCTAGTTTATATTCAAATGCCAGTTCCACAGGAGATAAAAATAATGTAGTATCTATGTCTGCAGCTTAAATATCTACAGGAACCTGATCTTCTTCTTTGGATAGGTCAAAAAACATCTGTCTTTTATAAGACTATATAACAGAAACATTTTTGGTATGCAATTCTGATACTTTAGCCCCTTTCCTCTCCTTTTCCTTTTCCATGAGGTTTATTCTGTGTAAAACGTACAGCAAGGCAGCAAAGGTTTGCTATGTTATTCTGCAATTATAAAGCTCCATAAAAAGTGCAGCCATGGCCATGTCAGCAAAACATGTTTTTAAACACTTCATTAATACTAGCTGATATATTTAAACCTTAGGTTAGTTAATTATGCTTGACATAATAGTTGAATATCATTAAAAGATTGCAGAGAATCAATCTTGTAAGGAAAAGGGGAGACAGAATTACATTAATTTGGCAAAAGTAATTATCCTGTTTTTAAAAAGTTACAAAAGAACTTCATGGGTTGCTACAACTCTATGGTAACTTTATCGAACTAGTTCAAGTTACTTCTTTTTAACTATAAACTTGGGGGTAAATTCTACTCTCCAAGCTTGCTATAGTGCCCAACACATGATTTAACTGGCTGATGTATCAACTTAGTGTGCATTTATGTGGTCCTCCTAATTGCACACATTGCTGTTGCCTTATTCTGTGGAAGCTCTGTAAGCTGGGCCTTAAYGGCATTTGTGGGGAGGAGGAGAATGACCTAGATTTCCTAGAGCACTGAGGTGCCAAATACCATTAAGCAAGTGGGAAATAGTTGCCCCATATGTCATTGAAGACCTGCGAGAATAAATTCATAGCATTCAGGGAATGATAATCTAAAGTTTATTTACTAAGTGAGATAGGTATAGCATGTGGATAGCGGCTTGTCTTCTATAAAACACCTTGGAAGTTCACACCTTTTCTTCTTTGCCCCTCCTACTGTGGCACAGTTTAAGCAGGCACCACAGGCTAAGATAATTGCTCTTTCTAACAAGCTGACATGTTGGACCCTCGATAGCAATTTGGAGCCTAATAAATGTTGAGCTTTCTGCAGAGTGTTGGTCAGCCATGCCCACATCCTCTCCAGGGCTTATTATTATGACATTCTCATTTACCCTCCCCAATGTGTTTCAAAAGTATGATTTTTTTTTTTTTTTTTTTTAACCAGTTGCATGACAAGTTTATCTGCTGCTTCCTGGTTGTCCAGCCCATACTGTATTGTCAGAGCTAGATAGAGGTACTCAAGGTTTCATTTATTTGGATGGTGCTTTTGGATAGGCTTCACACCATGACACTTATATCGGCAGAAATCTGAACTTGTGTTTTTTTTCCCTTTTTTCTCCTCCTTCACTTGCTGATATTCCAGACACAGTTTTTGGCAGAGGGTGAGCCAAGAAACTTTCAGAGCAAGCAAGCCATCTGTAGGGATGTCAATTGGCTGCTGAGACAAGAGTAGGCAGAGATGTTTTGATAGGATGTTCATTTTCTCAGGACTAAAGCAACAGCTGCCTGTCCTTTACCATTGAAGCTTTGACAATCTCACTTTTTTTTTTTTTTTTTCTGCAGATGCTTTCATCTAAGATATGCAGAGCATTTTCTGTATGAACCCTTCAGTATGTGAATTATTTTATCTCTCTAAAAGATATCTTCCTTTTTTGAGAGCCTGAGACACCATGGTACAATGATACCAAGTTTCTATAAATAAATTCATGTCATATGTGACTTGGGTTGGATATGCCATTGGCATGTAGGAAATGTGCATGTGCCTGTCTTCTGGTTTGTATTAGTGATTAGTGATATGGTAATGTTTGCAAGAGAGCTACGGGAAATATATTGAAATACTAGGATTAATTTGTTAAGTGAATCTTTCTACCTTTCCACCTTTCTTTTCTTTCTGCCTCTGGTTGTGAAGTTTCTGTATTTAGCAATTTCTGCTGATCTCTACTGACATCTCATTTCTAGAGGCTTGCTTTTTGTGTGAGGTTCTTCGTTAGAGAATGATACAGATAGTTAATGTTTTGTTTTTGAAAATCCAATCTTTTTTTCTTTTTCTCCAATAGTTGCTGTTTTTAAAACAAAAATGTTTTAAAAATCTAGTCTAGTGCATTTGTCTTTTTGAAATAATTACTTGTCTTGTAGTGCTGAATACCTGTGCTGGAAACCATGCTGGGAAAAGAGTTGCTATCTGGCTCCATTTGGTTTTGATGCCCATAGTGCTCTGTGAGGGAAGGGCATGCATATTCCTTAGACTGGAAGAGTGCTAGAAGCAAAATAACCTTTCTGTGCATCAATTAGCAACAGAGACAGTCAGACAGCTAACAGACCTGCTTCAAAGACTTGCTTATTGTTTGAGTTTGGATTTGTTTTACATAATCACTGAAATTACTTTAAATACTATAAAAGACATCAAAAATTATCACCCGTGAGCTTTTTGATGTCCTCTGGCATTGCACGTATGAACTTCAAAACTGTGGCCTGATTTTTGACTGCGGCAYGCTTGCTTTTCATCTTATATTTACAGACAGAGGTTAAGATCTTCGATCTGTAAAGCCTTCACAGATGAGATAACTGCACTCCTGTTAAGCCTTAAAATTCAATTGGCGGTGCATTCTCTATACAGGTCATCCTAAGGAGAGGAGGCTGTTTAGCATGTATTGCCACCTACTCTGGGATTTCACTGGGATGCTAAGCATGCTTTATAGAGCTTGCCTTTGAACTGTAGGTGTTTGGTATGTGGCCTGTGTTATGGCAGGTCAGAGCCAGAGGGATTTTTGAGCCTTCTGTTGCTGAGAATTAATGTTGTAATCCCTGCTTTTTAAGTAGATAGAGTTTACAGCCTTGGCAAGGCAGAGGAGGTAGAAAAGGCTGCCTTTGTAGGAGCATAGCTGCAGGTAGGATAAAAGAGATCTAGTTTGTGTGATCGAATGTTTTTCTTGCTTGTGAAACCTGGCTGGGTGGAGCCTTTTACTTCTGAAAAGCTTGATGACTACGTTTAGGCAGAAAGTAGCATTCTGTACTTTTTAGAGGTAACTATTACTTTCCCTTGTTATTTATTTGCTCCACCAGTGCTAGTTAGTCAGAGGCCTTGCCCAGTCGTATTCTCCTCAAGGTCTGGTAAAAGTTACCCAAAATGACTTGAGTAATATTGTGTTTCTGTAACACCCTGCAGAACAATCCTGGCTGCCCACTTTCTYTGTAGTGTACTTCTGTGGGGCCAGGTAAATTCTCCTCATCTTCTCAGTGGGTTTGGGGAGAATGCCAGTCTTCATGAGTATCTATTTTAGTACTTAAAGATATAATTATATTGGAAGTGTTATMTCTAGAGAGGGCAACTAAAGAATGAAGTCAAATTTACATCCTAATTTACATCCTAAAYGTCGTTTAAGAGTCAAATAACTTTAGTTTTGATTATTTTTCAGTAGGACTGGACCATGTTTTTTCTAGGCTGACTGTGTGGACCTCTATTTTGCGATCTTGTTGTTTCCATTTTAACTCTCTCATCAAGCTGCTGGAAAGTCTATTGCCTAAACTTCTGTATTTTTTTGTTTTGTCTTTCTGTTTAAGCTTCAGGTAATACATGTATCCCTAGCTAATCTGGGTAGTTCTGGGTRGTGTAAAGCACTTGATTTTTGGTTGCTTGTGGAGTCCATGCAGCCTCCTGGGAGCAAGAGCCTGACTAGACYGATGAACTCGGCCTCCCTGCAAAATCCTGTGCCCAGCCTGTCCTGATAAAGGTATGAGCACCATGTGTACCTGAYGCAAGGCCCCTCTGTAGGCCTATGAGGGGTCTGGAGGGGGTTCTCTCCTCAGCGTGGGCTTAGTGGGTTGTAGGGAGCACCAAGGGTCATGGTCCAGSTAGAGTACCTGAGGTGCCCATGGGAGGGGGTGCAAGAGCAGAGTCCTCTAGGGGAGAGGACATGTCTCCATGTGACACATACAGTTGCAGTGTAGGTGCTTGTGATGCCAAGGGTTTCATTTTAGAAAGATGTTTAGAAATTTATAGGTGTTTATTAATATCCTGTAAATGTATAGTATTAACATTTATCTGTTGTATTGTTGGTATTAGTTCTGAATATATGGCACTCTGCTTGTCAGTTAATAACTTGTTGTTAATAAATCTATAATAAGTAATCAATAAATCAATAAGCTGTTTGAATACGAATATGATTTAAATTTTACCTTTCAACTCCATCACTACATTTTTATTAAGTGGTGGGGCTTCAAATTGTTCAGAGCTTTGTGGAGGTTCTGTCACTAGAGTTTGTTTCAGTGATCATCCCCAAAACAGAAACTCTAAATCTTGAAAAATAAACTAGGATGTTGGACCTTTAAAAGTACAGAACACTTGGGCAGAACAGAAATGGTAGATATCTGTTTAAAAAAAAAAAAATCTGCTAGGTTTTCTTTCATACCAAATACATTTTAGAGCACTATAGGGAACACAGCAACTAAATGTTCCGCAGTCACGCTGTGTCCTCATGGTGTATTTTTCTTTCTGATCTTCATGGAACTGTCCATATACAGATTAATGTTGTAGGCTTCCAGCTGAGTGAGTGTGTCTCACTTCCTTTCATTCTCCCTGCTCTGGCACTCACCTGAGCTCTGGGAAAGTTCAGTGCCCCCAGGGAAGGTAGAATACCACCTTAACTTGCCCCAATTTGCAAGTAGGGAGGAAGCCTTTTTCTGCAGTCACCAGCCATACCTTTTTAAAGGAATGTACCATGGAGTAAATTAAAACATGTAAATTCCATACCATTTATCACAGCACAGTTTTCTGTCTGAAACATATTTTTTCTCATTTTTTCCCCCATTCCTAAAGGAAAAATATTTTAACCTATATTTTAAAGGAATTGCTAARTGAATGAGCTTGTATAAACTTTCTCCTCCTTAAATCTTAAAAAGTTGGTAAGTTGATTTAGCTTTTGTTTCTCTGAGCTGAGGTTCTCTCGAGTGTTCTGTTCTACATATATCATTTGTGCYAGTCTATCTAACCTGAGCGCTGAACACAGTATTTCAAAAAGGAAAAGCACAATATTTCTGGGCCAGCTSTCTGCCCTGCTGTGCTCCCCGGGCTTAAACCACCCCCCATTCAAGTCACTAGAAATTTCCAATGACTTGAGTAGTGTGAGATCAAACCCTTCACATGCAATTCTTTCTCATTCTTCTGCAGAACATAGGAAAAAAATGGAAGATGTAGCCTCTTTTCAAGTTTGAAACTTTTTTTCCTCTTCGTTTCAAAAAGCCTGGGTAAGCAGCAATTCTTAGGTTCACATGAGCCAACAGGGATATATATATATTTTTTTCTTCTGCACCTAGAATAGAGATAACTGCTCTTAATCATGAAAGGACAGAATTTTGCAATAATGACTGGCAGAGGAGGGGTAAAACTATCCTTTATGTCAACTCYCATGAAACATTCTCAGAGGAATTGTAGCATATAGTCAACCTCAACACCATTGTTGATTGCTGATGAATTTGTATGTCAGTTATGGCATATCATCAGCTAGGTAGGGGAGTAATAAATTACAGGATTTTCTTTATGATCTGCAGTTATCTGTCATAATTCCATTTCAATAAGAGYAGCAAAATATTTTCCTCTCACTGTGTTTTGCTCAGTATTTGTGTTTTCTGTTCGTGTGAGCAGATGCAATCTGGCGAGTTGTCATTGTTCACATGTAGGAAATGCTTACCCGTAAACACTAGCGCTTCCTGACAGTCCTTAATGTGGATTGCCATGGAGGTTTACAAGTGTGTTAATAAAACTGTGATACACAAGTGCTGGATTTTGTTGCCTCTGCTGATCTTTCCTTTGTTTTTTTTTTTCTTTCTGAAATCCTTATGGGCTACATAAGGAGTGAAGTTCAACTTCAGATAGGTGGTAGATGACCCAATTCTAAAAGTGCCTCTGTGATAAATGGCGGTGTCCTCTACCTGTCTAGGCAGGGAATACAGCATTTTACTCTTGCCCTTCAGCTAACATTTGCGTTAAACAAGATGCCATGCCCTTAATCTCCTGCACATTCACCCATTCCCTGACAATATTTATATTTCTTTCTCCAAATGTTTCTTCTTATCCTTCTGTAATGCTCACTTTCATCTATTCTTTTAGAGAGAAAAGAACAAAATTTCTCAGTGTTTGGGTTAATAAATTATTGGGCAATATCTTAAATGACAATAAAGGAAGATTCTTTACATTGCTGCTTCCAAATGCCAGTGCTTGTTGCTGTGGTTTATACAGCCAAACAATTTCCTGATACATAAAAAGTCTTTCGGGATGCAGTGAACTTTGCAATTGCAAATTGAAAAGGTTTTAGATTTGCATAGAGCCACCTTACAAATAGTTTTCTGTTCAAAATATTTGGAGACTAGGCAAAGTGGGAAAAGCATTTGGTTAAGGTAGCTGAAATAAATAGGACCAAATTTCTTCATCACCTTATTTAATGCTTTTATTAGTGAAAGAAAAAGAATGCATTCTTTGACCTACATGTACTCTTCAAAAAAAAATCTACTGCATGGAAGGAGACTATGCTGAATTGACTTGGTGTACTAGCTTTAGCGGGGAGTGATCACTAGATAATCCTATGCTGCATTTCATTTGCCCATAAATGAATAAATAGGTTAAAAGGTTTTGTTTGTTGGTTTGCTGGTAGTAGGTGATTAAGATAAATACAAAATAGAAATGCACAAGATAGCTCCTTTGATTGCATAGTGATGCATTTCTGCTAACTGGACAGCAAGCTAGTGACATACATCTAAGCTGGTGTACCTGACCGTATCATGCTGCCATCTCCTGAAAGCCTTTCTGCTTTGTTTAAGGATGGGCATTTACTGAACTTGTGAGTCCTGTTCCAGTGCCTGAGCTAGTCTGCTTCTATCTGCAGAGCTTTTAGTAGAGGGATGCTATACAGGATCACCGTTATCTAACTGAGAGAGTTGCCCCAGCAGCTTGGCACTTCTCTATACCCYGAACTTTTGACATCTTTGCACAACTACCCTCCCTCCCTCCTCCGTGCATTCTGGTCAGAGGTATTTTTATTATTTCTCTCAATGCTTCACTTTTCTTGCACATTGCTACAGACTGCCAGCAGGTAGCATGTTCTGCCAAATGTGCTAGCTGTGAAGAAAAGCATATGGAAAGCTCTGTAAAAACAGAGGGAATAATCTCAATACCACAGTTTTAACAGTACCAACAGTATGTACTACGAAGAAGCTTTTTTGAAGTAGCTGTTTTCATTGGGGATTGATCAGCCTTGGCTCCAGCAGTAGGAACAAATAATTTTGTTTATTTGTTTGTTTATTTACTGAGCAGTATAACCAGTGTTTTAGCTTGCAGAAGCCCCTGTCTTGTTCGCTTGTTTAACTAAACTCAGTAAGGCGCATGTTTTGGAAGGCATATGAAAAAGAAATTTCAATCGGTCCTTTTAAAATGACTTTTGGAAATCAAATTATGAACCTATATACCTAGTAATGTGTTTCAGAAAATGTCCRTGAAAAGACCAGGTGCTCTTTCTTGGGATAAACTCCACTAATCACTAYAGATGCAGAAGCCAGGACCTGAACTCTAGTCCAAAGTAGTGCTAGTCATATTTACTTATACTATGTGTGAAAACTGTGGTTTGATGATGGAATCAAATATCAGGTTCATGCGAATCACTGTTTTAGAAAGATATGTATTCTGTAGGGTGTGATTGATGGGCTTTGACTGCAAACAGGCTGTTTAAATCAAACTTAGTGAATTCCATCTTTCCCCCTGTTTTCCTATCTTCTCTCCCTCCACTCACCTCCAGATCACTTGCTGCAGKCACCTGGAGTTGACAAGCAAGTGATGAGAATGTCGCTTGTTCCAGGCACTGCTTACATATTGTTTGGATTTTGCTAGGATTGTGTTTGTGTCATCTTTTTTTTTTTYTTCCTCCCAGATGGAACTAGGAAGACTTCACTTTAGTATAATAGTTTCACATTGCCTTTTTTTGTGATTACATTAATGTCGAGTATTGCTTTTTCATATCTTTGCCTCAATTTTTGGATTACAATTTGATAAACAAATCATCCCCAACTAGAAGGATAACATTAACAATCAGTGTCTGCCAAGTGCTAGAGTTACCTGTTGGCTGCAAAGTTTCTTTCTTGGAAGCTCTACAGGGCTGAATGGCCAGTGTTTTGCAAAGAATTCAGGATTAAAGTTGCTTTTCCTTTTGATGCTGATGCATAGTTTGTTAGAAATGTCTTTGTTAGAATGGCTGCAGGGTGGATTTGCAGTGTCAAGTGCTGAAATCATCAAATGGCTAGTTAGTGATCATCCTGTCAAGTTTGTCYGGTTTTGCTCCCTAGACTTCTTAGGAGATGATGTCTGCTGACTTTTCATGAAGCAAAAATTATAGTTGAACAACTTAGTGGATAGAGCAAGTTTTTCAAATCTATATCYAGTTAGATCCACACTAGTGGCATGTTGGGTCCTCTAGCCATCCTTCCTATTTTTTTGTGAGGCTCTCTGCTGCTGTCCTAAAATGCTGTTTTAGTTTGGAATTTCAGAATGAAAAAAACATGCTTGAATTAGCCAGCCCCTTTAAAAGAGTGACTAGGGACCCAGTGCTGTGAACAAAAGTTTCATCAGCAGTAAAGCCCAAGTTAATCTGAGTTAGTGTTACTTTAGCCACAATTTTAAACAGGGATGTGAACAGATATCATGTGACTGCTATTAAGTTATGTGTCTGCAGATACTCATTTGGGAACTTCAAAACAGATAAATTACATGATACCGAAAGGCAACAAGCAAATGCCTAATGGGGAAGGGGGGAGGGATTTAATTGTGGGTTTACTGCACATTTGTTTCCTTACCTCTTGAAGGTAAGAATCAAATCTTGTTTCCTTACCTCTTGAAAGGTTTCCTGTCGGAGTTTCCCTTAACTCTGGAGAGTAACCTTGAGAGGTGTCCCAACTCAGGGGGAGATTAACTGCTGTGCAGGAGAACTCAATGGGCTCTAAGCCGCAGTGCTGTTCAAGGCCACAGAGTTTGACTCATGGTCAAATGATATTTGGTGTGCAGGTGTACCTTTCTGAAAAATGCACTCTCTGCTGATCTCCGGCCCATTTCTGTCCTCCCCAGGTGCAACCAGTATAGTCTAGTTCTTCCTGGTCAGCACAGGATATGCTCAGTTACTATGTTCTTGGCAGCTCAAGAAAGACGAGACCGTTCCAGTTGGCAGGTTGCAGTTCAAAGTATGTGAAGCTCAGGCATCTGGGATGCTGATTAAAAATGCCCAATAAAATAGTGAAACTGTAGAAAACRGAGAAAGCAGGTTTGGTTGGCAAGCATTACTAAGCAAGAATTCCTTGGAGGTCAGTACTTTGACCTCTTTTGTTTCTAGCTGCTGTCAAATCCTTGGATGAGGTGAATAAACTAATTGAATTTGCTGATGCCACAAAATCAAAAATTGAGGTCACGGCTGAACAGCAGGTAAAATTCAAAAAGGATTTAGATCTCCTGTTTAAATGATCTTCAAGAGAGCGAATGAAATTGTATGTCTACAAGTGGAAAGTAATACACATTTAGCTTCAAAATAAATTCATGAATACGAATTAATGGGATTGAACTAGAGTGGGTGAAAATTGAAAGCGACTTTCAAGTAATAGCTCATATGCATTGCTGTCAGGCCATGTGATGAGGTGCTGGTGCTCTGAGGAATGTCAAGGAGCAAATCCCCTCAACTCTCCTAGTGTTTACAAAAGAGCTTCAAGAGAACAAGCGAACTCCATCCGCTCAGCTGAGAGAGCAGTGCTGTGAATTGGCCATCTCTCCTTGCCTGCTGGAAAGATTCTCAATTACTGATAAAGAGTGGAGTGTCCATTAAAAAAAAAAAGGGGGGGGGGGAAATACATCTATTATTGGAGAGAAAGGAATAGTTTGACAGGTGATTGTATTGAAGACTGTTTACTCTTGAGTCACTGTTGAAAGATACTCTTGGAGGATTGGAGCAAGGTCTGCTCTTCTCCCTTCCTCCCTCAACCCTTAACATTTTTAAGCCATGTAAGCAGATAGTTTTAATTGGCTCTTTTATTATCCTGGACCAACCATAGTTTCCAGAAATTCTTTGGGAATATTTCTTTGCATCTGCAAAAATGCACTCAACTTGTTTAAGACCCAAATGCTACAGCATACCTGCTTTCATGCACTTCATACCTCTTTAGTCTGTAYTCTGTTTTACAGTATCAAAGCAGAGTAGAGCTCTTGGGATAAACTCTTTTCTAAAGAAGAAAAAGCAACATTCTCTTTCAGGAGTTCTACTTTTGCTGCGCTCTAACAACAGCCTCTTTCTGTCAGAAACTCAGTGCAGCACTGGCAATTCTTAATACTTGTTGTTGTTGAAGCCCTTGTCAATAGGCAACAGCAAGCTACAAGCTTAGTGCTCCTAACGTGCACCTAACAAAAACAGTAGGGAAACACTGCTGAAAGACAACATGCTACGGCTTACACAATTTAGGCAGCTTCTGTGATTGCTCAGCACTATTCCTTGCTCTCTGCTTTCCCTATCAATACAATTACCTTTGTATTTGAGTGAAGTTCCTAATTAAAATTAATTTAGTTTTTGCCTTTGAACTGGAAAGTCATACCAGAACTTCATTGCTCCACTTACTTGTTCAGATATTAATGTAATTTTAGTGATTTCCTCCATTGTTAGAATTGCTTCAGCTTAAGCTATTAAGTTAAATGATTCTCTCATTTTTCCTTTCTGCATGTCTGTCCAGTGTCATTTACTTACCTACTATGTTCGTAATGGCAGCTAAATCCACTTTAGCCTTCATGTTCAGTTAAATAACTGAGAGATTAAATCTCCTTTTTGTTCTGTTTCTTTGCAGCTCTCCTAATTTCTCCTGTGAACATGGGTGGCTGGATGGCTGTGACCTTATGCTCCGCTCTTGGTTAGCATATTATACAGTAAGTCATTCCCCCTTCCTTATCTCTGAAATAATTATGAGACTATTAACACAATCTCCTTTATTTTTATTATCTTTATTATCTTCATCGCAACACTCAGCTATTGAAAAAATTAAGAAATACTGTTTTGGGGTGTCCTCATTACCATCCTTGTGGTAATTCCATCTGTTTTGTATAATATTATCTCCATTCTCTCTGATCATATTTCCTGACTTCACCTCACAAAATAYGTCGTGCTCAGGTGAAGAAAAGGTGTTAAATAAGGGTAGCTGTACATCTCTTCTTTGACCATCACCTCTTCCTAGACTGATATTTCCCTTCGGGGCAGGATTTCTGAACTCCATATTGTCTGTGGTGAAAATTCCTCAGTAGCTTATGTTTACCCAGGACTCCTTCCCGTTCTTCTGTTATGCAAAATCCAAGGAAAAGTTACTGGCTGTGTTTGCCAATTTACTAGCGAGAAAGATGCAGATAAATGTCCAGGGAAAGCTGGAGAAAGCATAATTGCTTGGAGCTGATCTGAACTCCTCCAGTTGAACTTTGACTCCTGTTGGTGACTCAGAATCTTCTGTTCAATATGTGGCAGACTCATGCTTTAGATTTCTCAAGCCTTTGTCCTTAATTGAATTCTAAATGCCAATGGCTCTATCTGACATGATTTCTAGGTGGGGGTGGCTTTGTTGTTGTTGTTTTTCTTTTTCCATGAAACTTGAATATAGTAGAATCAAACCTAAGTCTTCTCAGTGAACAGTTAGTTGTGATCTAGCTAAGGTCTAAAAAAATTTGAGTTTTATATGCAACTGCTTTCCTTCTTCATGTACAGATTGTTAGGTAGATAAATGCAGAAGCTATGTAGCTTTTCAGCTTGATAGTGAACAGTGTATGGGCATAACTTGATGAGAACTATTCACTAGTAAAAAGTTTACTAATTATGTAATCATAATTAACTTACTTTAATCATCTTTTAATGAAAGTTTATACTGGATGCAAGTCCTGTTTGTACATAGTATGAGAATAACAGTACGAAGGGACCATATCTTCCCATTTCCTTCCACCCTCCTCCCTGCTTCCCTCTGCACCTTTGCAGCAGTGGATTTCCTAATTCACTAAAAAAACWTATAGCAGTCACAGCAGATACCAAAAACAAACAAACAACAACAAAAAAAACCAAATCAACCCAGATCAGGAGATGTGCAAAATGTTTGTTGCRCTCTGTTTTTGTGCTAGTTGGCAGTGGAAGGTTTGGATTGGAGGGGTCAGTTGTTTTTTTGTGGAATCAGCATGTGGCATAGCCATATGGTTATATAGCTTTGATCAGAAACAGTCTCTGGGCGATTGCATCCCAAGCTCCTTTCAGCTGTTACATCCCCCATTGCTTTTGCATGTACATCTTGCAGCTGTAGCTACTCAGGATAAGAGTGAGATCAGTAAGGTGGACAGTCTCTGCCTCTGCAACTGCTATCAAACCACAGGGTAGGAGAGGTGGATTTCCTGCTTTTATTCTGTAGGATAACTTGTAAGGTGGAAATGGATTGCTAGGACAACAATGTGTTAAGTTTAGCATGAAATAACACTTCCAAATAGGAGAAAATTACCTTTTCTGGAAGTCTGGTCTCTTTTCAGTGGTCTCTGCTCAGTTCCTTCAGTTTCCGCTCTTTGATTGCTGACACTGGTGTATTTAGTGTAGCCATCAAGTATAAGGGAAAGCTCAGTTGATGAATTTTGTAACACATAAAGTAATATATTGCAACCATCCATAACCTTAACCCATTCTAGGAAATTACACTATAAAGCCGCAGCCACTTATGTGACTTCTTCTSTTCTTCCATAGTTCTTTATCTGTGCATTTTGCTTTTATTTTTCTTAGTAAAATGTGTCATATCTAGAGATATATACAATCTGAAAACCAATTAATACTTAAATAGTGTGCTAAGCCCAAAGATTAATGTTCATCTTACAATATGAAGTACTTTTCAATTTCCCTTGTGACAGCTGTAAGTGCAATTTGTATACAAGTGTGTTGTTTTTGTGTAGATCAAGTAAGTGTAATTTTATTCTGAAYGTGGCTGGGCCACATGAAATGCAGTTTGCAAAGAACACTTTGAAGTAGTAATTAAATACATAAGAGGTATGATAGCTTAAAAGACTTGGTTTATATCCTCTCTGTGTGTACATATATATATTTGTGTATCTATATTTTATATATAGATATATTCAGATTCAGTGCAGAGTGTAAACACATCCTCCATTGACCTTGTRGTGTAACTGATGGTGTAAGCATGAAGCTGCTTGGTATTTTCCTCCGGGCAGAGGTCTCAGAACCTTTCCATTAAAAATTATGTACAGTTAGGACTGTAGGCTGTGCCCAAACTTAGGCAAACTCCTTTTGGAGCTAGCAAAAATTGTTCATCTGTATATTAAGTGCAACACATGCCTTAGTGTTTGGGGTTTCTTTCAACTTTAGAACCCGAGAATTCAGTGGCCATAAACTGCTATTCCTGGGGGTCAAAACCTTCCTTCCTTCTACAGGAAAGCTGCAAAAAGAGAGCATGACTTTTTCAATGCTATTTTCCTACCATATTGTATCTGTGACCTCAAAAGAAGCTCTCTAGATGAGGAAACTGYTCTAAATTCTAAGCCTGTTTATACTCTTCTCCCACCTCACAAGATAATTGCTAATAAGCTCCTGAAATAGCTTTCTGTGAGCGATTTATTAG
This sequence comes from Nothoprocta perdicaria, assembly GCF_003342845.1. Taxonomy (NCBI): domain Eukaryota; kingdom Metazoa; phylum Chordata; class Aves; order Tinamiformes; family Tinamidae; genus Nothoprocta; species Nothoprocta perdicaria. The sequence continues at coordinate 978,538 of NW_020455071.1, forward strand.
GAATTGTTGGAGGGGAACACACATAAAGTTGTTTTATACTGGCCTTYAGTTTTAGCAGTTCAGGAACTTCAGTGCATTCAGTGGATCAACTGGGGAATTCTGAAACACAGACAGGTTATTAAGCTCTTTCAAACTGCAGTTGTTTGGCACATAACGGGCTTGACCTGCCAAACTGTAGATATCATTTTATTTATTTTTGATCTTGCCCTGGCCCACTTTCTACCACAAACCTTCCTTCCCTCCCCAACCCTCAGCCCCACCGCAAATTGAATCTAACACCGTGGTTCAGATTTAGATTGTATTCATTTGCCTATTCTATTCTATTCTATTCTATTCTATTCTATTCTATTCTATTCTATTCTATTCTATTCTATTTTCCTCTTTGCCTATTCATTCATTTTTGTTTTTTTGGGGCTAGTTACTTTCATTTATATTGCATGATAATCTACCACCTATCTCAATGTCTAAGTGCCCTTGACATACTCGTAAAAACAGTTCTAAAATTTGGCTGTTATGTGCAAATGCATTTTTCTTATGGGGTACCATCCTGCTGCTTTTTGAATTGGTTTTGTTCCTTATATAAAGGAAGCAATTATAGATGTGTGCTTAGGAGCCTCTTGCTCTAGGGTTGTGCTTGTAATGTGAGGTTTCTGGTAGCCTTAGGTCTCTTCAGGAGCAGATGTCTTATTTCACTTACTGATTTATTGCATTTTTTTTTAAACTGGCAGTATTTAGGGGCCATGATCTGGAATTTTAATTTTTAAACTGGAGTTTGAATTCTTTCTYATTGACATCCTGAAGTACTTCCAGATTATAAATGATACTGCGATAAGTGCCTGACAGCTGAAAGCATCAGATACCAATTGCAGGATAAATAAGCTCAGGCATTGTACCAGTGTACTTTTAAGTACTTTCATCTTTCCATGGAGTTTTCTTTGATTTGGCATTAGGTTCCAACTTCATTATTTGGATGCTGGAGTTATAGATGAAGAAAGGTGTTTTAAATTAATAGACTCTGATATATCTAACCCTTAATAATTATAAATGTAAACAATCTCTCTTGAGAGGTGAGAATCTTTTGATTCTCTCTGAATCCCTGGAAGTCAGCTGGAGTTTGAAGTGCCAAGTAAGTATCTCTTGAAGTTGAATGCCAAAGTTAGAATTTGGGTGTATTTATTGCTTTCTATTCTCTCTTCTGATATCAGGATGTCAAATGGAGTGTCTTTTTTTTAGTCCAATTTTCTCCTCCTCTCCTTTTATTTATTGGAAAGCATTATCCGAAGTGATAATTACTATGATTGGTGGCAGGTTGATCTATAAAAAGATTAGTTTAGAATTTCTAAAGATTATCCCCAGTGTGTAACTGTGGGGTGGAAGCGTCAGTTTACTGGCTTACAGCAAACACAAACCGATCCTTCAGTGGCCTRTCTTTCTGTTAGAGTTATGATGTAGCTAATACTACATATTCATTAAATACCCAGATTTCTCAGTGTGAGAGTTAATGTGGCTTTCTGASTCATTAATACAGAAGAGGCTGGAGGCTTTCACAGGAGCCTTTGTATTAAAATATATGATGATTTTTTGARCTTGGTTTTGGCTATATTTAAACAATAGAATTTAAAAATACTTAGTCTTGCGGCACCCAGTTGTATAATATGGGAAACATATTCCTGACTGGGCCTGAAATGCATCAAAATATGATGGCAGTTGGTTCAAAATATGCATTGAAACCTCATGATAAGTGCTACAAAATTATTCTTGACATAGCATTTTTTTAATCATCCTGTTTTGACGTTTTCCTCTTTCTCTTTTAGTTAGATGTGCTTGCATGAGAACAGATGCTTGCTGTATAAGATGTTAAGCAGTTCTTTCCAGTGAGTTGTTTCTTAGTCATTGGTTGCAATTTGGTTATTGCTACTGAATTTTAGCCTTGCCAGTTGAATTCCTTGTGCTTCAGTGTTTTATAAGGTTGCGCATGCACACATGCACATACACAAATATGTGTGTATTTGTGCTGTACACCATGCTTATGTATTTATATTGTAGCAAGGTTAGGGCAAAGAATAAGGGCAAAGGAAAGAAATGAAGTTGTGCACACAGTTTCAAAAAAAGACTTTCTGCATGACATATATATTGAGGGTGTATGAACTGGGCAGGCCTTTTGACCTTCTTTATTTCATCTGACTTTATGTAAATAAAAAAAATATTAAAAAGTGGATGGTGAAGTGAAGCAAAGGTGAAAAGGATGACTTATTTCAACTGTAAAAGACAATAGGTAGTGTAACTTCTGCAACATCTTGTATAGGACTTAAAAATACGTTTAATTTGCAAGTTCTTAGCTTTCTGAACTTATGACACTATTCCTATTTTATACACCAATTTTACAGAAACAGATTTTACTTTCTTTATCCAGCATGTGCATACAAACGAGTGTTATTGAAGCAATAAGGAAATGCTTCTGGATAAGCTTCTGAATAAGGATTCATTGTGTTTAAAATAATTTTCAGAATACTGACTCTACATCCAAAAGGCAAGAGTACTTTCAAAAAGCAGAGGTTATACTTCTGAGAAAAGGAAGAGAGAACTCAGTTTATGTGGAATTTCTATTTCCAGTGTTCAGTCAATGCTGCTAAACTTGTGGGAAGTTAGTGGGAAGTCCCATCTTTAACCTTTTGGTGGTAAAATCATCCTTTTGATGTATGGTTTTTTAAAATAGCTGCAGCTGTTTAGTCTATTTGCCTTCTTTTGGGTCCTCTAAAGACACAGACCAAAACAAAAGGTTGAATTTTTCTTTCCTACTTCTTAGATTGTTTAATTCCTTAAATATAGTTTCATTATCTTAGCAGAGCCTTATTGGTTAGTGAATATGCTGAAAAAGCATTTCCAGGCTATGTCTGTTTTAATGCACTCTTAAGAGACTCTTGCAAAATCAACACTCACAAAGAAGCTGGGGAGATGGACACTTAAGTGTAGCCTGCTCACCTAGTAACACCTGCTGTGCCTTGTTCCTTACTGGAGTTGCAGGAAGTTGCTGTTTAATTAGGATGCTGGCTAAAGAGTGCTTCATAAATAAAGCTAATTGGTTTGATTAGTGGTTTAAATCTTACAGAGTCTGTGGTTTTGCAGGCTGTTTTCAGACCTGAGAGTTCATTAAAGTGGATTGGATTGGATTTTAAGCTTTGTGGGTTTTTAGTTCTGTAACTTTTCTGGAAATTAAGAACTGATTGAAGTATGGATTAATAGGCTGAAAGTGAGGACTGACCTGCTGTATGTATGAGAGATATCATGCTGCTCATTCATTACTGCTGCTCCACATGGGCCAGAAATGGGGTTGTGCTTCCAGCTTGCAAACTCCATGGGCTGGTGTCACCTCTTCTTCCCATACAACACAACTACCTGCTGGGATTCTGTTGTGCTCTGCTGAGCCTGCCAAGTCCCCTGAGTTTGAGGGTTTTGTTATGAACCAGCTTGACTTTTAGTGGTGTTGCCCAGCTGAGTGTAAGGGTCACGCTTCTTAAACAGTTCCCATTATGTTTGGAGAACTAATTTCTTCTGACCTCATCATTTATTAATTGATTAAAAATGCATATTTAGGTGCTGAGAAGACTCATTCACCTATTTCTGTTGAAAATAATATCAGAAGTATTTTTGATAATCTTTCTTGTACCATAAAACAGATCTACTAAGCTGGTGTTTTAGGTCAATTATCAGACCAGTTTTAGCAGTGGAGGGGAGACGAGAGAAGAAAAAAAAAAAGTCATTGATTTCAGGGCAGTATTTCTCAGTAACTCTCTGTGCTAGGTGAAGTGCACATCTACATTGCAAGAGATGTAACTTGTGCTATCTGTCATCCCATTCAAAGCATTTTACAGGCATGAAATGATGCCTGCAGGCGTTGTTTTCCCACAGTCAGATCTTTGTACTTTTTCTCCTTCCCTTCTAAGTGCTGAGGTCTCTTGCAGTATGCAGTTCACTGTGCTAGCATTTTCCTGCTGCTGTTAATCTGTCAGGGAATGGACTAAAACAACTGATTTGTGAGGTAGTTTATCAAGCACTTAATCACAAAATTCACTGATTGATTTTTATTGATTTTTTTTCTCTGGTACTCATTGTTCAGTATCATGTATGATGCTGCTGTGACAGAAACAAAGCTATTTTTAAGTGAGGAAAAATCTAAGGTGTGATGACCTGGCCTCCTCCTGGGAGGGCACTTGCAAAATAGCTCAACTTCTGGCCTATCTTGGAATCGCAAGACAGGCCCCTTTTCTTGGCTTATTTCATGGGAGAGGAAAAACTTTTATTTACAGCTGGCTTTTTGATTTTGCAGTCATGCAGGAAATATAAACCATAAAACTCATGGGATTTGGGAAGCACTGGAGTTAAGTAGCCAGTTTTGCTTTTTGTGGAACTAATCAAAGGCTGCAAAGGAGCTGTGGTTGTCCTGAGGAAATTGGTTTGTTTCRCTGCCAACATTTGGTTGCCCAAAGATACTGCTCCTATGCATTGACAGATGCATATGGTCTCCTATGTCAGACCTATGCTGGTGTGCACAAATACCTTCTACCTGGTGCAGAAGAGCAAAGCAACTGCTCAGGCACARTGATCCCCCCGTGAGAAATGAAGATGAAGAGTGTGAGACCAATTGGACTCCTATGTGTGCTAATATGCACACAAAATGCTGCTCAAGGTGCAAATGGTGTCATGGCTTTGCTGCTACAATTCAGGTGCCAGGTGAAGGCTGTTAAAAGTACTCTCTTTACTGAGACCGGTAAAGCTAATATCATGCTGTAAGATAGGCTGAGTTTAGATTGCTTTTAAAGATTCTTAAAATTGTCTTTCTTCATATATGCCATTCTTTTCCAAAATGTAACTAAAAAGATGGTATTTGGTTATGAAAGCACATGCTTCTGCTTGTATTTTTTGGAAATATGCATTTTTAAAAATCTAATCTTCGGTAACTTGCAAAGCAAATAAGGCAATACTGAAGCATCAGAATGGAAAGAATGTAATTAAGGGGTGCTCAGAAAGTAGGGTTAGATTCAGGCATAGAAAAGAAGCCGAACTCTACAATAATACAAAGGGAATTTAAAGGGAGAGAGAGGGGAAAAAAAAGAAAAAAAAAAAAAAAAGAGAGAAAGAAAGAAATGTTCCTAGAAAAGATGTTCAACTGTTAAAGTACAAATACTGCAGTAGAAAACTGACTGATGGAGCAAACACTTCAAAGCAGTGTGTTTCGTAGCCATGCCATGTGAGGGGGGAAGGAGAAGGTAGTTAACCAAAGACCAAATATAATAGATGTGCTTTTTCAGGCACATGCCACAGAAGTAAAGCTGAGGCCAAATTTCCTTGTGCTATTTTGTATGTTCTGAGTTATGAAAAGATTTCCTTTGAATCCACTCACTAATTTGTTTTGAAAAAAACAAACAAAAAATTACTTCAGGTTCTCTYTTAGCATCATTGAGGCTGATGAAAAATACCTTCCATTTGATCATAATCAGAGGAAAATAGGAATATTGAAAAAAAAATTCATCTAATTGTTGTAACAAAAGCTTTGGGAGGCCTTTCAGCAGGGGAGAACTTATAGAAGTAAAATGCGGTATTTATTTCTTATTAGTAATAAAATTGGTATTGAGTACCCATTTCTAAGCTGAAAAATATTGCTGTGGAGCAGGTATGTTCATCTGTATCATATTTTATTCTGGAATTCATATGGAATACAGTGCCTGTTACCTACACTAAACTAAATCAAAACTGAACCAAAGTTGGGCAAGAATTATTCATTCGGTAGATCACTGCTATCACAATTAAACAGACTGAATATAGTTGACRCTCAGAAGTCCCACCAGTTTCTGAGATGTTATTAAAAAAAGAAAAAAAAAAAGTATATATATTTACTGTGTCATAACCTCTGTATATTCATGTGTAGAGAAAAAGGGGGAAACTCTAGTATTTTAAAAAAATGCTCAGTAGATTTTTTATTAGTGAATTATAAAATATTTTGCAAAAATATTGCCAAGTAAGTTGAAACAATTTGCTTTAAATATTTGTATACCCTAATGCTTTCAGAAAAATAATAATCAGATTAATACAACATTTTTATCAGATTAATACAAYGTTTTTAAGTTTCATCTTTCAGTTCACTCGTTTCCTACTAAATGTAATCTTCATATCGTTGTGCCTCCATACAGAGAATGTTAAATAGGAATCAGTCTTCAAGAATGCATTTGCCATCACCTTTTAATCTGAAGGGTTCTTGAATCTGCAAAAGTGATTAGTTTGCAAATTGATTTGGATGAACCAGCTCTGAGTTAATAGGTAGGAAATATTTATTCAATAGTTTGAGCCATTTTACCATCGCATGCAATTTCATTTCCTGTTCCATCTTGCCATGTTCCAGTTGTCTGCTTCACTAGTTCAGTTGCTATTGAAGCATTCAGAAAACTGTTTTGAGCTGTAGGTTGTGTTTGGTATTTCTTACTCTATGGATTTCAAATAGTATTCTATTCTTCTTAATATTTGAAATATTTATTTCACTGTTTTGTACTATATTGTTGGTAAATTGCAGCAGTTTCAGATGTTATATAGATGACATTGTTTTCCCCTTTCTATAGTAAACTGTAGTTACAGTTGAGATTACCCTTCAAAATATAATTACATTCAGGGAAGAATTGCTTGAAGTACTCCTTCCTATCAAAGAATCAGACTGGTTTAGTAAAAAAAAAGTTAAATTTGAAAGTTTAAAATATGCATAGTGTATAAGAGAATTGGAATTATTATTATTGTGCTTATATTGAGAGTGGTTTTTTTTCCCAAATTTGCTTTATTCATTCAGTAAAACATCTTAGTTCATGATATTTCTATTTTTTTTTWAATCTTTAAATCTTAATTCATTTATTTATTTAGATGTGAGGAAGCTGAATAAATGGAATAGTGGTATAGGCATTCCCAAAGTTGTTTCTTACATTTTTAGGCATCCTAAACATCTGTAAAAATAAATAATTTAGATGGCTAAGTATATACTTAGATGATGAACCTGAGGAAATTGTTCTCCTTTTACATGAAACTATGTCCAAAAACAGTGGAAAATTTTTAGAACTGTGGAGAATACGCTTCATATCTAGATTCTAAAACTACACAGAAATTACAAGATCGACATTTCTATCTTTATATATATATTTCCTCCCCCTCCCTTGAAAACCAGTGTCAGTATTTGTGAAAATGTTCAGGTAGCTGAACACATACGAAAATATTTTCTTCCTTTTCAGTGAGAAAATATATCTCATCAGCTCTTTTTGTCTTTAATAGCCTGAAGCTCATTGGATAGCATGATCTCATTACTAACTTCTGTTGATTTATTTTCTTTAGGAAYATAAAGTAACCCTGATACATGCCTTTTCTCACTTTGTACACTTCTAACAATATTTTGCTTCAATATTTTTGTGACCCATTTCCTGCAGAAATGTTGTCATATGAACTTATTTAACAATATAAAAAAAGATATTTTTCTGTAATGCATACTGTATACAAAATTTATTAAAGTACTCTTAACAAGGGTAAACTGTACTCATCCTTTCTATCAATACTTGTTTTATTTCTCTTGCTGATGAGACAAGAACAGGTATGTTTGTCAGGGGGAACAAGATTTTGTGCATGCATTATGCCAGATGTAACATACTGCAGATCCATGTATATAGATGAGTTCTTTCGAAAATCTTTCTACTTGGATAAAGAAGTATCTAATGATCAAGGGTGTTTTAAYCAGCTGACCAGCACTGTACGTGCTCATCAAGTATGTTTACTTTGACATAAGCAGAGATTTTCAGTCTGATCTGGAAGGAAATATGCTGATGCCACACATTCTTAGTTTCTGTTATAAACCAAGCCCCAGAGCTGTGGTTCACCTGCCTAAAGCTGGGGATCATGTTAAGAATTTCATACAGTTAGTGGCCRGGTCCTGTTATGGATTTTTGATATCTCATTCTGTGTTATGCATGAAAGCTTTTAAAGGCTTATTTTTGTGGATGAGATCATCTTGATCATGGTAGTAATTTATGGTATTTGAAACMTTTTTGTCCACCTCTTCCTTTATTCCTAGAGAAACTGTTCTATGCCAAAGACCTAACAGATTCTCTTGGAAAGTTTCCCTCTATTTTCTCTTTTCCCCATCCTCAATTGAATAACTACATTTGTCTTCCTTACTAATTTTAAGAAGTTTATTTTATAATTTCAAAGTGATGCTCAAGAGCATTGTGTAGCTTTTTAGTAGATCATCACCTATTTTCTCATTCTTTCAATTTTATACGATTAAAAGACTAAGTTTTATGATCAGTAGAAAGCTTTGAAGCTTTGTTTACCAAAAGAAATGGTGACTGCATTTACATAAATGTCATTTACATGGCAACCTGGTCTGTGGAAAAGTATGTTTGTTATATATCGTGTTCATTCCTTTGGTTATCTTTAGTTGCCTGACTGTATTGAAGGTTTTGGTATCCTGTCCTGCAGAAATATGGGGCCTTTGCCTGCTTATAGGGAAAGTTTGTAATTGAGTATAGATGTCCTTAGTTAAGTGAGACAATGTTTCTTCTTGTCTGTTATTTTAAGAAGAAAATTCAATAGTGTGTGGGTATTTCATATTTTTAAGTAACAGCTGAAAGGATGGTGAACCCTTCAAGCACTGTCTTTATTAACCTCTTTACTGCTAGYGCTGTTCAGCAAGTCCAGAAACCTTGCAGATACACTGATGTGTGATGCAGTACTCTGATACATAAGGGAAAATAGGCAAATATGCTGTCTGTTTGCTTCATCGCATCCAAGCAGCATTTGATCTTAGTTATTCTTAGCCTATCTGCAGGTGAAGGTCCCTATAAAATGCTCTTTTGATAGTAATCTAAAGATAGACTAATCTGAAATGGACAGCGKGGGTAATAAAATGTGTTGAAGTACCTTTACCTGTTGCTGTTCATAGACCATAGCAACATGCATACTATGGAGTTTCAAAACATTTGAATGCAATTTTGGATGCAGTTGTGATGGAATAAGTGTTTATGGAAAAAGTAAAACAAATTGATGTGCAAAGTCATGAAAATTCCTCTTCCAGAATGAGCTCCTTCAGATAGATCYGTTGCTAGATCGGAGGGAGGAAAGCAGTAAGTGTGTAGAAACTTCACAAAAGCAAATCAAATCCATGTTCTGTTGCAAAGATGAGAATGGAGATATATTTCTCACAGTATGGTAATCTAGAACTTGATGTTTTGGCCTAACAATGATATTGTTTCCTTTATCTCTGAACAGCTTGTTTCCTTTCAATTATTTGTGCTGCCATGAGCAGCAGATAGCCCACTTATATCATCCTCCCTGCAAGTGTCCCTTTGGAAGGTGAYTGAATTACTCTTATCTTGTGAAGAAATGAGTTGTTTTATGTTGGTTGTGTCATGAACATTGCATGTTTGCTTCAGTCCTGTTTCCTCTCTAGTCTTAACTATTTACAAGTATCCACCTGCATAGCTGCCATTCAAAGGAAATGAAGGAACTAAGCACTTTTTTTTTCTGAGGATATGTAAAGAAGAATTGCTTTTAGCTTCTGTGTGTATCTAGTACTGCATATTAGACTGCATGATTCTACCACTTTTCTCTCTCTCCTGTGTTGCTCTTGATTCAGGAGTCAACAGGGAAAGGAACTAAATCGAAAAGAGTCCTTTGAAACAGTTGATTTTTGATCTCATGGTAGACCTTGGTCAAAACACTACTTAAAAGCCAGTAAATTATTTCTGCTTTTGTATGAATAAGAAACTGTAAGAAAGAGAAAAGCAAAGGTGACTATAGTATACAATTTAAAAGAGTGTTTGTTTGTTAATTCTGCTTAATTGCTCAAAACTGAAACACGTTAGTTGTTGATTTCATTAGCCTTGTCATTTCATGTGCTTCCAAATTCTATTTGAACTTACAAAATAACCTTTTTGGTAGCTTTTGCCAATTTACATTTGCCTGTTTGTTCTTAATGCTTGTCTTCGTCCCTTTGCTCCCACCAGCTCATTTCATTCTAAATTTCATTGTAAAAATGCTTATTTCTCTCAGATAGCTATCAAAGGGGACTAAACAGCCGAGGTCAGATTAGTTTTCTATAATGTAAACATCTATAAGTTAAGTAAGATTTCTCTCACCATATAGATACACARTATGGAGGTGTAATTCTGGCTGTCTTTTAAAGCCTCAATAGATGCCAACTGTTCTATATTCAAAATGACTGAAATAATGTTATTTCCTGATTCTTTGATAAGTTTGCAGTGGAGATGGTACATAGTTGTATTGAAAATTAGTCAAAAAATAACCCCAAAAAACACTGGATTTGTGGAATACTCTTGCAGGCAGGCAGAGTTGAGGGGTTTGGGGTTTTGTTTTGGTCATCTTTCTGCATTAGTGAAGAATGTGTGGAAAAATATTTTTTCTATAGTAGTGGAAGACATATTTAGCAATAAGTAGAGCATTTAAAATTATCTGAAAAAGAAGGTAAGGATTTCAGCAAGAAGACAGCATAGGTTGTCTCTATGCTATGGTATAAATTGAAAAGCTCAGGAAAGCACTGAGAATTTAAATTCCACTTAATGTCTTTGATCAGGATGTAGTGTCATGGAGTTTTGCAGGTAACTTAAATTGTATGCCTTCATGGATGACTTCTTCAGTGTGGTAAAGTAAATGTGCTCATAAGGTCAGAACGTGAAAATCAGTCAGTATAGCTTTCCTTAAAAGGACTTGTAATGAGATAAGTAGCCTCATGTTTCTGTACGTGTATTCTCTCCTTTTTAAAGGACAATAAAGGTAATCAAATGTCCTTTATTTAAAGAACTAAAAGCTGACTTGGAAGAAGGTTAACTTGCCTACACAGAAGTTATGGAGGTGAAAGTGATGGAGCCACAAAGAAGCYAGCAGACACAAAACCAATATTTGTAAAGTTTTATGTTTCATTCCATGTTTAAGATGATTAGCTCAGAAGCTCAGAGTTCTGGGAAGTTCTCTGAATGATCCAATGTTCTGCCTTTGAAAAAAACGCCCCCAACAATAACAAAGAAAACACGTATGGTTGTTCATCTGTCAGACCTATGTAATTAGGTCTATTTTTTTTTCAGGAGAAAGCAAAACCATCTGTAAAACTTTGTAGACAATCCTGAATTCAGAGATGATATATAAATGTAGCCATAAACTGTTAGCTAAGTTATAAAGCAGAAGTGTGATATAATTTTGTTCTCTTGTATTCCAGAGGTAATTGTTATAAATGCATACTGTGTTGATCATAGRCATGAACACCAGCTAAAATTGGAATGGAAAAGAGGAAGTCATTTTCTGTTCAGAGTGTGCTTCAACCTGTGGCAGTCGCTTCTGCAAGAGGTCACATGGAGAATGTATTTGCATTATTAAAGAGAGCTGATAATATTAAGATCAGTAACATTTTTCTTGTTAGGAAAGATAAAATCAGACCTTATGCTTTGATGTGAACTGATAACCATAGAGGTTGAAATTTACTCTCTGCTGCTCAGTAAATACCTTGCTTATTGGGATTAGCTGTGCAATGCTCAGAGTTATATTGTTCTTCTGACTTTTTTTTTCAGCATCAGTAGTTCTTTGACTGTCMTGTATCTTTCTTTCTTTCCTTGTGGCTAATGTATCTGGCCTCAAGTGTAAATTATCATGAATATGCCACTTGGAAATTTCATTTGCACTAGAAATGGTTAATTATTGAAWTACAGGTTTCTCTCTTTTGTTGGTCATCTTAATTTCAGGTATATACCACCACATGATTGTCTACAAGCATTGTTAGTTAACAAATCTTCCTGTTCATTGAGAAATTAAGTACTGAAAATAATGAATGTACCTGCAATCACAGGCGAGGAGATAGAAGYGATGATCTAATAAATTGAAAAACCAACAAAATTTTTGACAAAATTTGAGGGTTTTGACTTTATAGATTTTGGCATTTTATTCCATTCATCAGGATAAAGATRAGAATTTAAAGTATCCACGTGAAGTTGAGAAAAAAAAGAAACTTCGGACCAGCTCAGCAATCTGTGTTGAACTCGCCTCACATTTGACTTCCCTTACTACCTCTGACAATACTTGGATTAGAAATCCTGCATGACAACCTCAGAGGTTTTCCAAAAAGTGCTCTGCTTATTTTATTTTTTTTTTTCTAGAACAAGATATGTATTTTGAACTTCTATCCTGAGGAATTCTGCCCACAAAACTGTGGAGAATTGTTTCAGCTGTATTGTATAAATATGCACTTGGTGTTCTTCATTAAGCTGTGATTATTGACAGTATTTTATGATTCACAGTTGCTATTTTGAACTTTGTTATTTAGTTGAATAGGATTAAACAAGTCATATGACAAGTTTTACCCGTTCCTTGATCAGATGATTGCTGCAATATTCCTGGAAAAAATACTGATTAATGAGACTTTTAGATGAAAATGAATGAATGAACTTTCAGATATTTGTACAGGCAGACACAGATTTATCGCAGGGATCGAAAAAGCTGATTTCTCCCATAAGTACCTTTTACAGAGACTAGTGTTACTATGGCCTTGTGATTCATGCTGCAGCTTCCTCATGCTTCCTTCCTCCATAGTCAAAGAAGCATAGTCACTTGTGCTGTCATGAAGTGAACAGAAATGGGTCTTGAGATTCATTATGATGACTTAGTCAAATAATTATTAACAGCAACTTTAGTTCCAGCTTTGCTGATGAGTGTAAATATGAAGTATATTTCTCTTATTTACAAAATATTGGCTTTCATTTAGTTTTTGATGTAATTATACAGATTGAGTTTGAAATGCTTCAATGTCTAGATTCTATTTGCCTGGGATACAGGCCATTCTTTAATGCAGTCTCTTTACAGATGTGATTAATTGGATGYGTCTCCTAGCAATCCTGAGAGTTGAAGAGATGACAGGAGAGCCAGAGCTGTCAACTTTGTCAACTGCAGAGCTTTATATCTCCCATATTTTAGAAGATTTTTGAGTAGGTGTCTATGTCTCTTCCCCCTCTTCCAGCCCTAGAAGAGATGTGTTTGTTTGTTTGTATTTTTTTTTTTCTTTAACATCCATTTTTGGTCACTGTCTGAGTGCCCATATATCCAAATAGTCCAAATGCCCATATATCATGCCCATATATCAAAAGCACATTTGCTTTTTAAATTTATCAGTATTCATCAGTATAATCATAAATACAAGACAGCTCTGGTCATTTCCGTTCCCTCTTCTCCCCCACCAGTAAGACTGCAACAATCTAAAAGGGATTTGGGATTTTTTCTTAATGGGGTGATCCATTCTTTATTCAGAAGGGATTGTTGACAAAAAATCTGAGAAAAGTGTATGACTTACCAGTGAATCTGTAGCTCCTTTGATGCTGGACTCTGCAGAAACACAARCAAATTGTACATAGATGATGATTTTCTTGTCAGTGATGAGCTGTCATGACCCATGTATGATACATTTAGCCAAGTTTTATGCTTTTAAAAGCTTTCTGATAGACATTATTTGAAAATCTAAATATGTATATGTATAAAAGATTGTTCACTTTATGTAGCAATAGTTTTCTAAATGGAAACTATCATTAGCAAAGTCAGTATGTAATGTTTTAGTAGCAGTTCAATCATGCTAAAATTGGACTCCTCAAGAAGCATATTTTTGGTTGAAAAACATTATATCTACTTAGTTTTATTTATTAAAACATTCTGTCTCTTTCAGTACTGTCCTTCCCATGCCCTCTAACTGGAAGACTCCACAATGTGGGAGTTTTGTTCCCTCTCAACTCCATGCCTAGCTGTAAGCATTAATCTCTTGTGGGCAAGAGGTCCACTTTTGGCTCTGATACACTTATAATTAGGCCTCCGTGTTGAAGACTGCGGAAGTTTTGGTGAGTTTCAAATATATCCCACTCTTCTCTGAAGGTTTACAGCCAGTTTCAAGGGAGAAAATATGCAGAGTGTTTTTTTTTCATTTGTGCTTATTTATTTGTCCAGTGCTCTTGGGCAAAAAATGGTTTGTTCCGGGTATCTGTGGAGTAGTAAATCATTCTAAATAGAAGAGGCTAAGAGGAAGTGGGAGGATGGTCTCTGTCTCTTAGGTTGTCTAGTTTTCTGCATGCAACAGAAGGAGCAGGCTTTATCAGACAATACCTTATTCGCATCTTTTCCTGTGCAGGAGAGACTGATCAAATGGTGATGATGAAAAACCTTACAGAAGTCCAACTAAGCAACATTCACTGCTCTCCCCTCATCCACTAAACCAGTCATTTCGTCACAGGAGCCTATTTGTGTGGTTAAACTGAATTTCCCTTTCATAACTCTATGCTGAATATTCATGATCCCCTTCCAATCCTTCATGTTTCTGGAAACAGTCTCCAGGAATAGTTGCTCCCTCACTTTCCCATGAATATCTTCCTTCTGGCACTTCATGAAGTTAGGGGTGGTTGTTGCTTTCTTCCATTCCTCAGGAACGAACTCTCTTGAGATTGTTCCAACCAATGCTTCCAAGGGAGATACGTAAATAATGCATCTGCTTAGCTCAGTATATTGGAGAGGAAACTTTTTTCTTCTTAAATTAGGTGTTTGAAGAGAGCCATGCAGTTTTAGCATTTACTTTTAGTATAAATGAGGTGCAGAGTTTGTATCAGCAGTTGCAACTCATTTCTTCCAAAAAAATGACTTGGAAATTTCACTTGGTACTGTTCTTTCCTGGAAAGTGCATAACATAACCCATCTGGAGAGAGAATAACAGAATGTGCCTTAGCTTAGCAGAGTACATATACAATACTTAGGTTGTAATATTGAAATATTATTCTAAAATGGAATTGCAAACTATCTGATATAGCAACTAACAAAATAATCTGCCTCACAGAGAAGAATGTTGCTGTGGACACTGAACATAGAATAATTTTTTTAAGGTTCAAGATGATCTTGAAAAAACAACTGCGATTAGGAAGGCCACTGAAACACCCCAAATGAGTATACAGAAGTGAGATATGCTTTAAGCAGATGACAGAAAAGTTAACATGGTTGCTTGCTAGTTGCCTACAAAATTCCAGGTATATGAGATAAGTTAATGTGCAGAGTCTAATGAACAAATGTTGAAATGTTAGTACATCCAGCATCGTCAATATATGTCACAAAGATCTTACCACCTCAATAATTATATTTTTGGGTCACTAGAAAATCAGGTGGGCTGAAGCAGCTTCTGAACAGATCCAGGGTTTCTGGTGTCCTGATATCTGTATTGAATTGTGCTTTGTCCTTTTTGGAGCTCAGAAGAAAATGCACATTTTTCTAGCAAGATGATTCACTGGCAACTTTATTATTTAAAGTTATGAAAGTATATATTGAAAAAGCTTTTCTTTTCGGCCTTTGGGAACTATAGAGATACTCACAAGGGTTATTTTATACTTCTCTACGACAGTTTCTCAAAGAAATTAATGGCAAACTAGGTTCTGAATCTACATTTTTGGTGTCAGAACAAATTGGTTTATTATTCTTAAGACTGAATATTTAGTAGAAAAATACAAATCAGAGCTGATGGAAAAAAATCTAGTTGAATCATCTCATGTTGCAAAAAGATCTGAAATACTGAGCTTCCAGCACCAAACTCCATAGATTAGTGCTTTTCTTCAAATCAGTTTCCCACCCAAATATTATAGTACAATACAGCATGAAAATGTACTTTAATGTATTGTCCAAGTTGTTCATCTCTGAGGAATTAAAATATTTTCAAACTTTTTATGTCTATTTATATGATGCTATTTTAATTGCATGTCACTGGCTTGGAAAAAGGCGAGTGACGAATTGTGCCCACAGGAGCATTTGGCACATAATTTTTTTGGACTTTCAATTTGATGCAGCTCACTCGAGGCAATAAACATGACATTCCTAGAAAAGAACTGTATTACAGTCAACTTGATGTCACGATTATTAATCTCCAATCAATCACAACAGGACTTTCTATGACAAACTGGAGGGGGGGGGTTGGAAAAAAATCCTCCCAACTMCTAGCCTCTGCCTCCCCAAATCTCAGAAATGCACAATGCACTTAATAATGTTAAATTGGTTAGAAAAAAACATTGCAGGTGTAATTGCAGTTTATTGAGCTCTTAAGGAGAAAACAAAACGTTTGTGTATTTTTGTTTGTGTCTTTTAACTGAGGAAGACAAAATTTATCTGGAAAAGAAATGTTTTTTAATCAAGGAAAAGCGAAGTATAGTAGAACTAGCAGTAATGATTCTGCTGAATTAGAAGAAAAATACTTGAATATTTAAAGCAAAGCATAAGAATTTTATGATCTGTCCACAATCCTATGACTGAGTCATCATATTTTACAAAGAGATTGTGCTAATTTTTGGTAAGCTACCTAGTTCRAAATCTGGCCACTGTTCTCCTTGCATCTCCTCCACTGTTCTCCTTGCAAACACCTTTGTTTTCTTTTTTTTTTCTTTTTTTTTGCAATAAGTTGACATGAAGTGGAGCCAAGAAAGTATTTTTCTACATTGTTTTTCTTATCTAATTTTCATGTCTTTCATARTAATGATAATCATACTAATCACTTTCCCAGTGAAATTCTGAAGCCTATGAAAAACTACTGCTTTTAGATTTGTAACTGAAATTCTGCAGGCCTTGTGTTCAAAGTGGTTGTTTATCTCTCTTCAGRTAAACTTGATCATATTTGCCTGTTGTTGAAACTAGAAGCATCTACAGGCAACCCGAAGCATTGACTCCTATGCATAGTTTTTTARTTCATCTGTTTCACTCATGAGCAGAGATATTTATTGCTAGAAAGGGAAAACACTCTTCTCCAAGGCAGACCAGACAGCAATATATATTTTATCTTCCCTACAAGTAGATAAATCTACAAGTCTAATATTTTATGTGTGTGTCAATCTATGAAAACACTAAGGTGCTGCACTCTGACTAGGTGACTAGACATTAACTTAAATTATGCAAACATTCTATGGCAGTTAAGAAGATGAAACCATGTTTTTCTTTGTGTTTACTTTAGAGTAGTTCTGTTTATGCTACATTTTAAAACCAAAGTACCATGTATAGTCAGTTGGAAGAAATGGTTTGGAGCCACACTTAGAAACCCTGATCTAGATGATGTAAATAACATTCAGAGGTCCATATTTTGTTTCTTCTTTCTGCCACAATGTTGTGAATACATGAGCTGATATTCTTTTTCTTATAAAGCTGTGGGAAAGAATTACCAGTGAGAAAGAACTACCAYTGGGAAAATTGTGTCTTGTATTATTCTGGGAAATTATAATATCTGTTAGCCTATATATATTATGTATGTATATTAATATAATATTAATACATATATCAGTAGGATAGAAAAGAATGAATTAGTTTCACAAAGTATATGCAGGTAGACATAAACTTTTTCAAACATGTCACCTAGGTCAGTTAGGTTTATTCTCTAGAAGTCATGTGTATTTAGTTATCTTTGCTCTTTATCAGGCACTTGCTGTACAGTACTTCGAGGAAGCAGCTTTGTCTCATGGCCTTCCCCAGAAAGTGGGGAACTTCTTGGGCTGTAATAGAGCTTTGAATCTGTTGATAAGGTCATAAGCCTGCTGGCTGTAGAAGTGCCATTGCTCAGCTCAGTACAATTACCCAAGCACTTTACTGTCCTCCCCGATGAGGAGAAACAACTGGCATTTATAGTATTCCTACAAGTGACCCACTGCAGTCARATTTGAAGTGCAATAAAACAAATCAAGTGCTCCACTTTAGGCATCCTTGGGTAGCAGGAAGTTGAACCAAATGCATCTTGTTTTGTCCTCATGAAGAGTAATCTCAAGCAAAGTAATTGACCTTTCTGGTACAATTATTAAATATCTGGTCAAATCTCAGCGTGATAAGCAGACTCTAGATGTGCAGAGTTCATTATTATTATTATTATTATAGAAATGTGCTGAAATGGAAGTCTTTCAGCTAGTCAGAGCACAAGAGTACTCTACTGATCCATGACTGCACGCTTAATTCTCACTTATCCAAAGCATTATTTTTTGTTAAGCACTGAAGTCATACTGAGCATATTTCAAGACAAAACATAGTAAGTAATGCCTGCCTTGCAGTGAGTAGCTGAAATATGCAGAAAGTACAGAGAAGGAAGAATATGTTTAAGGGAGGAGGGCACTTTGCTTTTGGGGAATTTGAATATAATATTATTATTGCTGGTATTTGGCCATGCACTGAAAAAGGAACTAGGCCTTACTAGGAAGATCTGAGTAAGAACAGTCATATTGCAGGCTGTGCTGGAAGACACAGTCTGAGGAAGAAAGAACACGCAGTTGCAGTCCTGGAAGAGTAAAGGCTACAGGCTAGAGTTCTTAGCCAATATGGGCAAAGATTTAGGCTAATAGGTTTCTTACAGTTTATGCTGTATCAAAATGGGAGATGGAGAGCTTGATATAGCAAAATCTGATTTGCATATATTTGCTTGATGAGGGAACCGAGGTTGTGTTGTAGCAGATTTCTGAGTACTCATACAAATTTGTGTTGACCATAAAAATAAAGTAAAAGATAAGTTTATAGTAAATAACTGGGCTGGAACCAAAGGAATGGTAAGGAATGGCACCTATTTCTACTTTTTGACTACAACAGAAACTTTATTTGGTAAGTGATCTTGTATTTATTGAGGGTTGTACTGATGACTTAATATTGGCTTGAAGTCAGGTTATTGACAATAAAAGCTTTAAATTATAAAACAAGAAGATGCTTTGTAGATTTTAAACCTGGCACTGTCAGAAAGGATGATCTACAGAAGGAAACTGTCGTTCTCATAACTTCCAGTGCTGAGAGTTTCTAAGGATCGAGCTGTCAAATGCAGGAAGCTAAAACTGGGTCCATAGATTCTGAGTTGTTATTTTCCACTGTTACATGGGAAGAATTGACACAAGCCATGGTACAAAGGTAACTACTTTACTTTTGTGTGTGGCAAGGTTTAGGGTTGAAAGTCAAGCTTGGCTTTTTGGTAAGGAGCCAACATAATGGTTGAAGTATGTACTCTGAAATTAAGTACACAAGATGGATGAAGCTGTAAAGAAAGGAGAAAAGAAGAAACCTGGAAACCTTGTTACCCCCTTGTGTTTCCCACTTCCATTACTGGTTTCCTCTCTGCTGTGCTTTGGAGCTGATAAGTGCTATTGTAAAAAAAATCAATCAAACAAAAAAAAAGTAACAGAAAAGGCTCAAGTGCTATGACCCTTGCCAAGGTCTTACGTGAAAAGAGTCCACTGAAATGATTACTACTARTTGGGATGGTCCTCTGTTTATTGGCTCTGGAAATGAAAAATATGGCCTGACTTTTCCCAAAATGCTGCCAGATATTAAGCTGTCATCCTTCCACTGTTTATTCAGCACACGTTTTCAGTGAAGCACAGAACGTCATGATGATGATGATCCAAAATACCACAAATGCCTAGACTGAATAACACCCATAATGGTAAATGTGGAAGGTCTTAATCTGACCTTCCTTACATTGATTTTATAGTTTCATAGTTGCCTTCTGTTAGGGTTCTTCTCATTTATATCGTGAGATCAAAACCAGACCAGACACTTATGCTCATAAGATAATGCTAGTGGTTTGGCAACATTTTTTAAAAAGAAAACTAGTAAATTATCACTTACATACTCCTTATTGCCGTTTAGGTTCTATTCAGTCTTCATGAGTAGATCTACTTTATGGCTTTCCTAAAGATGTGATAGTAATCCAGTCATAATGTGATTCTTGAATGTCAATGTTTGGACATTCTTACCAATGCCTTGTAGGGTATCTGGGGAATAGCGTTACACTGCAGCGTGTGGTGATAGGCAGTAGTTTTATTGGCCAGTTACTGATCTCGTTCACATTCTCAGTCAAATACTCTGTGAGAGTCCAGGATTTACATATTTACCAATGCTGTCTTAATTTCCTACAGCTATATCAGGCACCTGAGAAAAATTGGTTATGGAAGAACTACTAGGAATAAAGCCTTAAAAGTGTCTGCTCCAGATAGTTTATGAGATAGTTTATGTTCTGAATCTAGCTTGTGCATCTGTATTGATCAGTGTAATAGTGCAGAAATGGATCCATAGTGTATKCTGTGGATACGAATCTTGGAATAATTTAGGATACAATCTGATCCTTTGAATTTGGAAATGGAAGGCGGGAAAATGTTTCTTAAGGGAAAAGACTCTTTATAAGTGAAGAAATTATTGGAGTCGAATTCTTATCTGTTCACATGTATTTCCACGGAAGAAACTACAGAGATAAACATGTCCAATTTTCATGGCTTCCTGTACAGCCTATCTTGATGTTGCCAGTACTCCTTATGCCCTACACTGGGAGTTCCACAAAATCCTGTTTTATTTTATGACACAAATGCTGCGAGAGAATAGATGATATATTACTCTTGCCCCGTGCAGGTCTTAAAACAATTTTCCTTCTCTGTGTGAATCCTTTCTTGTTAAGGTTTTGTTCTATAAAGCTTTTACTTACTGATACGAATTGACTGTGTAATCTCTACTCTCTCACACATACATTGCTTTTCTTCCTGCTTTTTTTTTTTTTAAGACAAATCCCTTTTTTGCATGTCAGCTTGTAAATTGATAACTATAATATCCTTTTCTGAAAAAAATATCCAGGAGATACTAATTTCTACTAAATATTCTTACTAATCCTGAAGAAAGGGTAATTTTTTTATGGCTTTAGAAAACATCTCTCTGATTTCCAGCAGGATCAAAATCATTATTACCTAAATGCTACTTTAATCACATCCTTCATGCAGAAGTTTTTGTTTTTATTTTATTTTATTTTATTTTATTTTATTTTATTTTATTTTATTTTATTTTATTTTATTTTATTTTATTTTATTTTATTTTATTTCTGTATTTGATTTTACTCAACAAATTCTTCAAAACTTATGAACAATAATTTGGAAATTCTGAGATATGTGTTCTTCCTCTGCTATATGCTTCTGCCTGATGGTATCAGGATGGACTTAAGTGATTTTTTTTTTTCTTTTTTTCCATTATCTAGATAACTGTTGGGCTAGCACTGGTACACTATACAAGCACCTAATGTTCACTAATGTTGTATCTCATCAGTCCCTATTAAAACACTTGTTTCTGCCAAGGCAAACAAGGCATGAAAATGCCTCAGTGGTATTGTTTTAATAGAAAAAACAATCATCTCATAATCAAGATTAATCAAAGCGTATACTTTTAAACACCAGAAGATTTTGTGACTTGCATATCTATGATTAATAATGGTAATTAATTTATGTCTGCCCATGTTACTTTAATATGTATAAGCTATATTCTACAAATATATAGTTTGGAGTATTTTTGTGATGTATTATATGGAATGGGTGTTACATGTTTTAAAACAGTGCCATCATGTCTATAGAGCCAGACAGATAAGCTGTTCTGAGGTACTCCCATAGCATGGGTTTAACCCTACAATATCTTTTCTTGAGTACTGTAAAACTTAGCATTGATTAACTGTTTTTGGAAGTCTTCCATAGACTTCAAAGCAGCCAGGATTTCATCTATAAACTTTAATGAAAGTTATAGAACAGTTAATCTCTCTAAGGAAGAGTAATTTCAGTGACAAAAACCTTCATTAAAACAGAATGAAGGTTGTGACTTCCTTCTTCCAGGTCTTCCAGAACTTCAAGTTCAGCAAAATTCAATTATCTGCCAAGTCTCATGCTTTAGTCTCCAGGTGAATTTAGCTTCCACCTAAATTGATTGTGTGAGATTCAGCTGCACTGCATGAATGAGAGTGGAGCAAAAGCTAGGTAGGGTAGCAGCTGTTGTTTAAGGTGAGGGAGATTGTCCGAGTGTGATCAAAGCATCCAAGTATTTGCCTTGGAACTATGTCGTATTGCAGCATTGCATTGGACTGTAGAGCTTGGTTATAATTACGTGTGATTTGTTACTGCCAAGGTCAGAGTTAGATGTATTAGGTAATGGATAGTGGAAAATAAAAGTTACATGATGTGTACTAACAAAATTAGTAGCCTTCTATAGAGACAGAACTTTATGGCAATGTAAGAGTCACCCCAGTGACACTACAGTTTTCAGGAAGGACAAGGAAGAGGACATGAGCAACTACAGGCCAGTTAGTCTCCCTGTGGCCCCTGGAAAGGACATGGGGCAATGCATCCTTGATGTCACCTCTAAGCATGTGAAGGATAAGAATGTAATCAGGAGTATTCAGCATGGTTTCACAAAGGCGAAATAGTATTTAACCAACCTGAAAGCCTTCTATAATGCAGTGATTAGGCAGAGAGGAGAGAGCGGTGGATGTTGTCTACTTTGACTTCAGCAGGTCTTTCAGTGCTGTCTCCCACGGCATTCTCATAGGTGGACATTATCTTGTCCACTATCTGGACAGGGTTCTGGGCAACAAGGACAACTCTGTTTGAACAGGGTGATAGAATTAGATATCTCCAGAGGACCTTTTCAACCTCAGCCATTCTGTAATTCTGTGATACGTCTTACAAGCAATGTATGCTGTACCTGCAAACAACTAGAGGTGTAACTGAAGGATGGCAGCATGAGTGGATGGTACAGTGAAAGTATAGCCCACTGGTATCCTGCAGTGCTGTACTTTTTTAGCTAATAGCTGAAAACTGGTGCAATTGTATTTCACATGCTACAGAAGGGCTGTTAGTGCACTTGTGTTTTGAAGATGCTATCTCTGTTGTTTGATGCTGATTTCACCTCTATTATTTTTTAAGCATAATTTAAAAATGATAATATCCATATAGTACAGTTATTTCACTTTAAAGTTGGCAAATCACAACAGATTTCTTAAATGTTTTTTGAGGCCCTTCCAAAATCAAATCCTTTTTAATTAAAGCTCAGTTTCAGTTGATAGCCTCAAACCATAAGCTCCATAGCTCAGTTCTTCTGTGGACTATGTTGAACAGATTCCTCTGAATTTTGAGCTTAATATAAATCTACACAGAATGTTTTCTGAAACTGCTGAAAGAGCAGGACTTCTTAAATGAATTTAAAAGCTGAAGATATAATTGTGTATTTTTGTATAGCTGAAGCAAATACTTTTCTAACAAAAAAGAAGGTACTCTGATACAGGTAATCTGCTTAGGTGTCCCATCAAGTTTAGACATTTTCATACAGAAAAACACATAATTCTGTTAGTGAATAGATAGGACTCAGTTATAATTTACTGTCAGTGTTTTGTGGMTGTAATGATACTGCTTACTTATTGGTCCTGATATTATGTAGCATTTAAAAGGTATTTGCCTTGCCAGAAGACAAAACTAAAGATCAATTAACTGTATTTGTATTGTATTGTATTTTATGGATAGTAGTCAAGAAGCAGTAGTCCCTTTCTGGTTGATAAAGGACAAGAAGGTGATTGAAAACAAGCAGTGTGCACATATCGTGTGAAAACCATGCCTGACAAATCTGATTGCCATCTGCAATGAGAAGAGTGAATGTGTGGACAAAGGGCAGACAGTGGAGGTTGTTTACCTTGACC
The DNA here is from genome assembly GCF_003342845.1 of Nothoprocta perdicaria. Lineage (NCBI taxonomy): Eukaryota > Metazoa > Chordata > Aves > Tinamiformes > Tinamidae > Nothoprocta > Nothoprocta perdicaria. The sequence goes on from NW_020455071.1 coordinate 1,002,071, forward strand.
TTGGCAAGATCTTTGGTGTGTTTATTTTGTTTTGTTTTTTTCTGTGTTGTCTTTATGACCAAATTGGTGAGATACGGAATTACAGTGGGTGCAAAAGTGGGTGGAAACTATCTGGAGTGTCACACTCAAAATGGTGTCAGCAGTGACACAAAATGATGTCTGATTGCTAGTGGCATCTCCCAGTGGTTAATACTGATGCCAATACTGCATAAAGTCTTCATCAACAACCTGCCATGTCCTGCCTTTAGCTGAAGTAATCTCACTGGGGCCAGCTATAGGGAAACAGCTTTGGAGAATAGGACCTGGAGTCCCTCTGGACAGAAGGCTGAGCACAATATAGCAGTGTGCTCTTGCAGCAAAGGTAACCATGTGCCAGGCTGTGCTTAGTGACTCTTTCTTCTCTTTGGCACTTGTGATACTGCACCTGGTTTGGTAAATCTGCTCAGGCTATTTCTAATCATCTTCTAGTCTTTCATGTGCTTGGGAATAGATTTGAGGAGCATTTGCTCCATTATCTTCCCCGGGACAGGATTAGAGCTGGACCAGATTGTCCAGTAAGATGTGGTATGTGGTAAGCAGATATTGCATAAGATAGTATTTACAAAAAATAAACAATAAAAGAAGCAGACTGATTTTTGTTTGCTCTGTGATAGACTTGAACCATGTGACACCTAATAGTGATACCCTTATACAAAGCTAACTTACCTGTTAACAATCTTCTGCTGGCTTTTGCAGAAATAGTAAGGGGAGTCCCCATTCAAGATGAATGCTGTTAGTGTAGAATAAAATAAATACAAATTATTACCACTTGTTTATGGTTAAATAGAAAACACTATTTTGCATTASCTGTTAATTTTTAATTAATTTAGCTGTTAATTTACTTGTAAAATAAACCCAGCTACTAAGTATTTTGAGGTGTGAATGTAAAAAGCAAATATCTTGGATCTTTTTAAAGAATTTGTAAGCAAGTAATTGTTTTCTAAATATTTCTGACATGGAAATATCCTGCATGGGGACTTAGAAGAAGGATGTAATCTCAGATATTGAGATTTTAAAGTCTCTGAAAATCCCTTCTGATATATCTTAGAAAAAGGATCTACAAAAATTCTCTTCCCAATGTTTGAAGTATGTGGTGGAAAATGAAGCAAGATACAAGATATGAAATTAATAATATATTATTTTCCATTTTGTTTTTTAATAACTATGTCAAATTTAGTTTTTAATTTATTATGAAAGCGAACCTATCCTGAACCTGTCCTGGTTTTCATTTAGTTGCTTATTCAATAATTCTCCTGAACAGCCAAATACATTCCTTTCATAACTTATGCAGATTAAATATTCAGTTAGGGCTTGAAAAAATTGAATAAAAGTGAATGTGCATCTTCAGTAATTGAAGATTTAAGAAAGAAAACAAAAAAAAATAGTGAGCAACTGCTGAGATGGACATTCACAGGCATTCTTTGCTATGACAAAAGAAGATAAAGATTAATGACAGCAGAAAAGAAGATGAAGCACAGATTTCTGTGCAGGAAGGAAGCTGAAGCTGACAGGAGAACTTTATAAAAGAGTTCTAGCCTTATTGCAAATAAGATCTCTCAATTATGTGCACATTCATCCCTGTCATTAAAAGCATAATATGTGCATTTTTTTTACAGCATCTATCTACTGTATTATTAAGATAATTGTTGTCCCTGCAAAGTTAGAGATCTGAAAAATATTGTTAGCTTTGTTTGCTTTTCCAGTCATATGTTTTCCGTAGACAGCCAGTCAGCTATTCTTGCATTTTGGAGGAGTTTTTGAAATGGCGTCATTTTGCATATGAGTAGAGATATAAGGTCTCTTCTATAGGTCTTTAGTTCCACACGTACCAGTGAGTCTAAAACTGATAGTTCAAGAGTCAGTCTTTCTAATCATAATCATCTCCAAATGATTGTTTGTCCATCCTCCTCTTTGCTGCTCTAATTCCAGTCATGTTCTATTTTTTGTTGTCTATTATAACATAATGTTAAGATCCTTCAGTGTGCTCTCCTCTCTGCTTTATATTTAAAAAAAAAATAAACACAAAGGACAAAAGTGGCAAATTCTGCTGGAAATCCTTTCACTTTACTCTGGGAGCCCTTGCATCCTCAAACTTTTGTTTTCATTGCTTACCTTTTCAAACAGAAGCATAGGGTCATTAATAGATTCTCAAAGACTTGCCTCCATCTAAATAAATACATTATCAGGATGGCAATCTGTAAAGCTATAGTTTAGTTTCTGGGATGGAGCAAGCTATATAGTGCTAATAACTGAGCATACACGGCCTATTTCTACCCAGATTACTCACACATCAGTTACTGTGCTGATTCATTCTATGAAATAACTTACAGCATGCYAAAACTGAAGCAAAAATGCATATTTTCTTCTGTAAGTAATAAAAAATCAGAAAGTGAGAAGTGCACTTTTTTTTTTTTTTTATTAAATGCTTTCAGGAACTAATTCTGCTAAATAATAAAGAGTATCTCTTCAATGCACTTGTGTTTTCTTGAGCAGTTTAGGAGTGCTAAGAAAATCAATATGTGCTAGTTAATTCAGATTAAATGATAGACAAAAGATGTGAGCTGACACCTMATTAGATAAATTCAATGTTAAGATATTTACTTGATGTAAATGTTGGCCTTTGTCATTAAATGTGATTTCTATCAATACTTGTTAATATTTTGTTTAAAATCTACTATTGAATTCTTTTTTGTCAATAAATTTCTTTAGGCTGTGCAGAAATCATTATATGCAGAAGAGTTGAAATAAATTATGCCTGCATATTCTCAGGAAAAATTCTAGAAATATTTTGCTATTTTTCTTTCAAATCAAGATAATTAGTAGAATCCTGGCCAAATTCATCCCTCATCTCCCTTTACTGATGCCAAAATAAGGATTGTTCCCTAGTTTTTATCTTGTTACTGTAAGATGTGGTTAATTTGGGCATTCAGCTTCAGTTATGCAAAATTCCCAGTTAACCCAGGCAAGGCTAATCCACAGTGCTATAGTCCTCTTGCCTGGACAGTAGGAAGAATTCATGTGGCTTTTGCTCTTGGCTCTTACCAGAGATCTTTTGGCTCCTACCAAATTGTTGTGGCCWTCCAAACAAATGTTCATGTGACGTTAGCAGGTGTTGGTTCGTTGATTCCAGCTCCTGTAACTGTCATGGCAAGATGCACCTTTTCTAAAGAGGGAAGTTCTGCATTTTGATAGACTGGTACACATGTATCTAGTTACACAGGAGGAGAGGAGTTGTGGTACGAAGCTTTTGACTGTCTTCGGTAAAGGTCACATAGCTTGCCCTGACTGAAGTTAAACATTGTGGTTTCGGTAAACRAGAGTTTATGGGGTATGTGCAGGGCACTGGAACTAATCTTTTCTGACAAGCCAACCTCACCTGTCACATATGGAAAGTGTTCCACCAAAAAATAAATATGTTTCAAATCTCCGTTTGATTGCATTTGATTGATTACGCTTTCAGTTGGCTATATTAGTCAATAAACGCCTCCTTGCTAGAAAAAGCATCATGAGCTCCAAAACAAGCAACACAAGCAAGTTTGTATCTTCAAGTAATGATTTTGTGCTGTGTGAAAATGAACTGCTACTCTCCAGGCACCTGATCAACCCGACCTGYGTACATCATGCTTGCAGAAAGGTTCATTTACTGTTCCCTTTTTTTTTGCCAGTTTTCTTATAATTTGCCTTAATGATACATATCTATGTGCTAAACAGAAACAGAAAATGATGTGTGTATGAAAGAGCAAGGAAGGAAGCCACATAAGCTTCTCTACCATTCTCAGATACCTCCGCTCAATTAACAAGAACATGTTTTGTTGTTTTAATTGTCAGCAAGGAATTACTGAAATTCAATTGGCCTATATAATATCTTCATTTCCCTCCCTGAGCTTCATTCTAGTCACCCTCAAATACTTGAAGCCTGAGACATCTGTGGGAGTGCTCCAGGTGGTTTATGGCTCTATTCTGTATAATATAGATATATAAATATGCCAAATTTTAACTATGCATTCCTATATTTTCTTCCAGTCCCTTTTACTCAAGTGCTTATAAAAAAATGATTTTTAAACTTGCTTCTGACAGCAAGGAAGAATTATTTGCAGGCTGTTTCATTTTATTTTTTTACTACACCASGATGCCTCAGTCAGAAATGCTGCTGTTGGCAGGATTTTAAGTCGCTTCCAAGTTGATGTTTCAGTCTCAAAGTGGCTTGTGTGAATGAGACACTCATAGTTTCTACTGTACGTTAGCAGTATTTCAGCTTGTSATCTGAGAGGAAGCAACTTAACCAAACAAACGTGGTAGGTAACCTCTTAATCAAATGTACTCATCATCTGGATCTTCCTTGTGAAAGGAACAATCAGCAGAGAACTGTCTTGGCAAAGAATTACTGCAAGTGGTCAGTTGTCCTCTAGCAGCACGGCCCTGCTCCACGCAGTGTCTGCTGCAATCAGTGACCGTCCAGATTGTGACCAAAACAGCTGAGAAGCTGCCAGGCAGCTAAAAGTTCTCCCCATGTAGACTGGGACCTCAGAAATTTCTTGTTAGAAAAAAAATGTATTTTCTGGAAAAGAGTTATGGAGTAATATACCTATATGTAGATACAAATCAGTTTCATGAATACCAATACATCTGTTTTGCTGAAAGTTTTTCATCAGTAAAAATATAAATACTTACAAAAAGAAAGTGGCAGCAGGTATTTGGTATTTATTTAGGATTTTATGAATCCTTTTGTAATATTGAGGGTCTTCTATGTCTTTCTATCTATTTTGCTTTTATCGGTTTTATTCTTATAAAATACAAACAAACAAAAACGAGCCTAGCTAACCCAAATGATGAGCTTAAAAGAGAAAAAAAAGACTCTCTTTGACTTCCTTACCAAGGTAAATTAGCTTCTTATTTTGAAGAGTTTYACTACAATCCTAGAAGCAAGAAATTTGCCCTAAAAAGTAGATTACATAGTCTTGCTGCAACTCGAGCTTCAGAAAATCAAGCCATTAAAGTTGTGCATTGCAAGTCTCATTAAAGCTACGTGTTGGTAATGATAATTTGCCATATTTATTCTGTTTAGAACATTKTATTATCTAAAGCAATCTCAGTCTGTCCTGTCCCTAATACAATAATAGCATTTGTTAGTACACATGCATTTATGGCATTGCAGAATTTTTTTCCCAAGTTTTTTCGATGGTCTTTCCTCTCTCTTGCCTCTCTTCTAGGTAAGATAAGGCTGGAGAAGCTGGTATCACTCTTAGCTGGCATCCACCCCTTGCACAACAGAGTTTGCGAGGAAGTTSTTTTTTTCTCTTTGTTGATACAAAGCCAGTGCTCTTTAGGAGAGGATAAAAGTTTTTGGCCCTATTCCTATTTTTTTTTCCTAAAATGGTTTACTTTACCCCAGCCCATGTGAATCCTGAGAGGTTGCTGCTCAAATGGCAATCACTCTGTGGTAAGTATGGGTGTATTTATGGGCATGTAACTAACACAAGGTAGAGGGCAGGGTGGCATGTGGGTTCTCTGGATGGCTGAGGATTGTTAATTACATTTTTAATTTACTCTTCATTTTCCCTAGTGAAAGTAAAATGATTATCTAGCARTATTGCTCATTAACTGAGGAAGCACCTGTGTCATTTTTGTTCTCTTGTACGTCCTGCCTTATCTGAACAAAGTTTCACATAATACCTAGAACACGGTCTTCAGAGTGCAGGAAGACAATGAACTTATAGAAAAACGTGACCCTTTTTAATATACGTGTGTCTTTTGAACAGTACATTATTTCCTGAATGTGGGGAAATGAAAGTGTTCCARTGATGTTAATAAGAGACTGTAATGTCTTTTATTTCTTAGTAAAATCTGTGGAGTATTGTGGTAAATATAGCATGTGCTGTGTCAGAGAGGACAGAGAGGTCACTGTTGTGCAGTGATTAGCTAAATCCAACTAAAATAGTCTTTATTTACTTCACTTGAGTTTATCATTCTAAAGCCAAAAGTTTGAATAATTTTCAAAATCAGAATTACAGGAGGGGCAAATAAGTGTAAAGGTTTGTCGAGTATGATTTATTTTCGCATTTGTGGTGCTTAATGGTTTTTGTAAATTTCAATTTGTGTTAGGTAATTTATATCAGCTTCAATTTGCATCAATTTTGTGAGTGCATGGGTGTCTCTTTATGGTTTAGGGAATTAATAAGCTGAAATTTCCAGACAGTCATATTAATCAAATGTCTTATTACAAGGAGAATACCTCTTATTATCATACATATAAGGCCAAAAGAAACACTAATTGCCTTGGTTTAGTGCAATTATTCAGCAGTTATCTAGACAATGACAGTATTTGCAAACCTTTTCCTGTGTTGTACCTTCTTTATCATTAATGTCATAATAGTCATGGAAGTTGCCCTTCTTCTTGAAGCTTTGCTACCTCCCAAACTGAAGTTAGTCACCGAAGTTACTAATTTCTGTCTATGTGCATATATCTGCACACACACAAACTTACGGACATAATATAGAGAAGTACGAATTTCTATAATCCATTAARAGAGACTTCTGTGCAGCACAACCAAGATGTCTGTAGCTGATTTCAAATGCCTGAGATTTTGTTTTTATTTACATTTTTTCCCCTTTATGTGTTTCTAAGAGTGTATCGCTTACCTAAAATATGTGTCTCTTTTTTTTCCCATCTAAAATGGTACAGATAAATAACAATACTATACGAATTAAAGCATTATCTGTTTACTCCTCTAATATTTTCCATCCCACACAGAGAGTGATTACTTCTCACTTGATAAAGTTATTTTCATTTAGCAAGGCATGGATTTTGTTGCTAAGGATGCATCTTGTACAGATTTACCCATCTCTTCTATGAAAGAGAGAAACCTATTTTCTATTGTGGTAATGCGGTATAGCAAGCRTTTCCTATGTTAAAATCAACTATAAATGGAACCATTTACAGTGGTTTGCTGCATTAACTGAGCGGGTTCTCATGGAACTACTGTGTTGGTAGTTTATAACATGGCCATTATATAGCTAGCTTTGTGCTAAGTGCTGATATCAAGGGCTGCCTCAAAAATCATATAAAAGTTTTGTTTTCTGTCATCAAGCTGATGACAAGAATTCCTGATTGATGTTTCTGTGATGTTGGATATCTTCAGTATGGAGCTAGGATCTCCTTGAAAAACCCATTTCTATATGTATCTTTACTTTGAAGTTATGTGGGGTATGTTTGTTCTTTCCTGAAAATTATCAACTTAGTTGTTATTTATTTTTCAGTCTTTTCAATCTTTTCAATTATTACTAGCTAAAAATTTTGCAGAATCTTTTAAGTCATGCCTTCYCCTCCATTCTCTTTCCTCTCCTGTTTTGTAGAATAAAGACAGACAACTCTTTCAACCTCTCTGCAGAGGTCACCTTCTCCAAACCTCTCAGTCATTTTGTTCTCTGCCACACATGGTCATGTTTTTGATTCTCCCCCTTGAAGGGTTGTTGCCAGAGCTGCACACACTGAGTGCTCCAGCTGAGGTCAACTAGCCGCTTTCATCATGTCATACCTATCTAGAAAACAGAATAACATTTGTGCTGCATGCTGATAAAATCCCAGCATTATTACACGTTTTGTGCCAAATGCGATTCATATTATTTTATTTAGTTATTTATTTTGATTTAATGCTATCYAAAATAATATTGTTTAACTTTATTATAATAGTTTTCTATAGATAGATTTCTCAAGGAAAGTCACCTACAGAACACAATTTAGTGTTCTACTTAAATTGAAGTATTGATGACTATTCACGTATTGCCTAAGTTGTTTGTGGTTTTGTGCCTTACCATATGGGTATTTGCGGCAGTAGTTTTCAGATATTGTCATTTGTAGTTACCTTATTTATTTATTTATTTCCTGGGGAGATGTGGATATCCACATGTGCCTTTTAGGCTTGCAATTTAGGGCACACACTTCTCTCTCAGAAAACTTCTGGATTAAACATTCCCAAGAGCATTGCAGGGCAACAGTTATAAACCATGGATATGGGTAATTATAAAAGAGGGTCCAGAGGATGCTGCACTAGGCTTGTGTCAAACACATTTTAAACCTAGGCTTATTCCTGCTAAGTAATTTAAGGTGCCTGCCCAAAAAAACAAATTAGGTTGGTAATATTGTGATTCATTGTCTAGATCCTTACTATTAACAATAAATATGACACAGTAAGTGTGTTTAGCACTTGTTCACAGTTCACTCTCTTGGTTGGCTGAAAGAAAAAAGACATTTAACATTTCAGCCTTGTGTGTCATCCATGATTTGTTCACCTTCCTTGTTAGGTAATGGACCTGTACTTTCTTTTGTTTTTCTCTCAAGTCTAGAGTATGAATCGAACCTTGTCTTCTTCTTGTGCTACTTCCCTTGCTAGCTGCTATTCATTTAAAGACAGAACCTTTCTGTTTGTGTGACTACACACTTAGTTCTTTCCTACTCATCATTAGCAACGTATCCTTGTTTCAGCTATTTGTACTCTTCCTCTTGTTTTCCAGGACATTAGAGACCTACTACAGCAACCTTCTGAAACCAAAAGTAAGCTCTGGCATGTTGTAAGTTAGGGCTGTTTGGGAGAATGTTTCTTACACTGCTTCTTTGTTATTTCTGGAGAATTCAGTATTCTTCACCCAACAAGACACCACTCCTAGTCTCTGGCCAGACCTCACTGGGTCATGATATGGCAGCAGTAGGCTTGAATTTCCTGTTATGAAGTGCTTAACTAGTTACCAAACACAATACTCCTTTCCAGGTTTTGGGACTGTAGTTTTTCTCCTTTTTATTTTAAGTTCCTCTACTGAAGAATATGGGACTAAAATGAGCCCATACATTGCCTAGGCCTCAGTCTTGGTGAAGTTTGGAAAATATAAAGCATTATGCTAAAAAGTGTTTTTTTTCTTAACAATAGCTGTCTTTTAAAATTTTGTCTCCTTTTATTTAAATGGCTGTTTTTATATGCCTAATATAAATTTGTGAAGTTTTCCTAAATTAGAGTGACAAATTCAATTGTAGGAACTCTTGTTTTAGAAGAAGTTCTTTGTGGTGCACCATATCATCTTATTGATATTTAGAAGATAGAATTTGATTTTATTTTTAAAATTAGATTCTAAACTGCTTCAAACTAGGAAAGTGAAGTATTCAAAAAACATTTTGGATTCCAAACATATGAGAATTCTAAGCTCGTTTTTCATCCTCCTGAGAAGATATAGTTTAAGAAATCCATGTGATTTACTGATTTAAAATAAATACATTTGGGCAGTCCTATTCCTACATAAAAGCAGATGCACTTTTTTTTCGGTAGTTCATCAATATAAAGGTGTACAAGCACAAAGTAATTTCATACTCCATATGCATWTTGACACTTCTCTTTCTTTTCATTGCTAAGGAATTACTTCTTTTTTTTTAAATCATGCAACTCATTTAAAAAGTGATCCTTGTAAAGGTTGAGCTAAAATATGTCTATGATTTTAAATTGTAAAAGACAAATTCTTTTTCATGTGTGTGGCCTTGAGAGTGCTGTTGATATTGGTAAGACAATTGCATGCTTACCCATGAATAWCACACTTTTCACTATGCTATAGTCAATTTAATTTGGTAAGGACTCAAGACACTCTGTGACAAAGTTTCTATAAGCCATCTGTGTTATGACAGTTTTGTATGCATACGCTGCTCTTCTGTAGGAAAACAATTTAACCTAAAATCAGGCTAAGCTGGGTCTCRCGATCCTGCAGTTTACTGTGAACTGAGAGTAGGTGTATGAACAGTTCATGCAGTTGAGATGATGCACATCAATTTAACAAGTTTTCTGAGGGAGGYTGTATTGATTGAAGCAAAATATAGAGCAAACACCCAAGCCCCTCAACTATTGCTAATTTCCTTCATTTTTTTTCTGTATTTAAAGAGGATTGATTGAAAATGACATTGTTTTCATATTTTGAGTTTATGTTTACTGATATAAATCACCAGTCCAGATCTGKTTTTCTTTCTCTTGTAGGTCGTAGAAAATACTTTCCCTAGATTCTGTAAATGATTTTTAAATCAACAAACAAGGCTTCAAAGCTTTTATTTTCTGTCCCTGGCTTACTAAAACAGCTGTTGATTGAATTTAGAAAAGAATCRTTATTAGAAGAACCAATATCAATAAAACCCCCTTAGGAGGGGAAAGCTTAAATTGGTTAGTAGACAAGAACTGCGTCCTATCAGGGCAGTGATGCTTTAGTCAGTAATGCTTGACGATAGACTCATAGAGCACACAGCTTAACTGTCAGCCCTTCTTTAAGGGTGGTCACATTTGCCATGCTTCAACTGACAAAATATATTTGGTGTTTCATTTAAAGCTCTGCTCTAGTAATAGAAAAGGGCTCTTAATATTGCATTAGTGAGAAAGTACCGAGCATCCAGTTCAATAAAATAGATTTTTTTCCTACTTTACAAATAACATGCGAAAGTAGATAATGTGTATTTACAACTTTTCTTATGCGAATAGAAAATCTGGCCTTGCAAATGCTTGCTGTACATTTCTTTTGACAAATGAATGGAGGACATGTAGAAATTACCATTACTTTAAAAATTCACTTAAAAATATTCTCAGAGAAAATTTCTACAGTTATTCTGAAGCTTTTTTTCCAGTTCTTTTTCCTTAACAAGCAATGCTGGTAATGAGAGGTATCATGGGATCAGCATGTAGTTGCAGTCAGTCATTTCTCTTCTGATGCAATAAGAGAGAATTATTTTGTAGTGCAGGATAATGAGCAAGGAAGGAAGGAAGACTTCAGAGTTGAGTACTTGGTTGCTATGAGAGCAAAGCTGTTGAAAACTCAGCTCTTCTTTAACTGAGATCTGCATTTACTGTTGCATTTTGACTACTATTGTAACATTCTAGGCTTCACCTCCCCATCACATTTTTCTGCACCCAAATTACTGAAATTATTAAGACTATTTTTTGCTTATATATTACTATTTTTTACTTATATCAGCATGAGTCGGAGCAGATCCTTGTGCAAGGAAGTGGCTTATGAAATCCACTACCTAGAAACACATTATGGTATCACATTTATAAACACAGGAAGATTGTCTTTCATAAATGTGTGTATAGCACTTGATCATCCCATGCAAGAATCTGCAAGAAGTCAAATGGCTTTCAAGGGGTTAATGGAATTGTTTTGCAATATACAAAAAAAAAAAAGTATTCAAATTTTAAACACCCTCTATAAGCTTTGTTGTACAGGCAACTTAAAAGATACATCTAAGTAGCTTGTCTATTTATTTCCCTCCTTAAGAAAAGCTAATTCATTTGCATCCTAAAAATATCATATTCTTTTTCTTCTTTCACTGAATCTAATTTTTTACTTTAGATTTTAGCCTTTTCCTGTTTTACTAATAATTTTATGCAGTTATTGCAAATATCAACCCTCCTCTAGAAGAAGAAACCTCTATCTGATCTTCTCATGGATAAATTCCTCTTTCAGCAAAGTCTTGACTTTTTGAGTTGATTTTGAACAGCTTTATCAGCACTAACTCTCCCTTCCATCATAGTCTCTGTAGTTTGCTACAGAGCAAACCTTGTACTTGCTTCTTTTGTTATTTATTTCATTTTGTTACGTGCACAAATTTCTTGTTTCACTTCTTACCTCTGCCTGAAATTGATTTCGGTATTCTTACTACAAGGAGATTGAAATTAGTCTTTTGCATAAGTTTTCCAACTTCCTCCTTCTAAACAAAAAGATAGGTAAGGCTTGACATAGAGACTATATATTGAGCTGCCCTGTCTGAGGGTTCCCTGTGGATGAGAGTAGCTCGCACTTAATATTCAAAACATCTCGGTAGAAGTCAGAGGCAGGCAGAGATGGGGAGCACTTTCCCAAGGACAAAACTGAAGCTGCACAGAGGTACAAGCAATATGAGGTATGTTTTATTTGTAGTTTAAAAGAGATGGTCCCATATATTGATTGAGAAATATGTTACCACTCAGAGGAGATTAGATAGGTCTGCGTCTTGAGACACTCTGCCTTAAGTGATATTTGTCCTGTTGCTTTTTTTGTCATAATCATAGTGGGGAAACAACACTGTGAGAACAGCTGCTGACATAAGTACAGACCTTTGAGTTTTACTGAGTCTACAGTACAGATGAAATATAAGTGAAATTTATCCTTTTTTTTTATGCTTTGTTGAAGTATGAACTTTGAAGTCTCTCTCCAAACTGAACTGAAAAGAATTTTCTGCTGAGTGCTGTGTAAGCCTTGCAATTAGGAGGAACATGTAGGTCGAAAATGTACTCCGTGCCTTCCAGCCCTGGACAGTGCTGCCTCGCTAAGTCCATGTTTCTACATCTGAAGAAACTGTGCKTTAGAGTCCCAAATCCCTTGTGTCTTGTGTCACCATCAAGCTTTGGCTGTGCTTTTCAGGTCTCTTGAATCACTGCAGTGGGCCCTGATTAAAGCTGTTGGGGCTGCACATGTGTCACAAGGGAGAATCCAGCTGCTTGGCCTGATGACTCAGTGTGTGGTGATGTCCATGCTTTGAGCACCGTTAGGATGATGTTTAAGCTGATCCTTGCTTTCAGCAGCTTCCATTTGGCAACTTTAATTATTGACTGTGCATGCAATATAATTGTAATTCAGCAAAGTCAACCAAGCCAAGGTAGGGAAAAAGGCCGCAAACGTGAGGAAAGATTTGACTGTAGTTTATTAGGCTAATTATTTGCTTATTAGGTTTTTTCTTCCTAGGATCTCCAGTCCCAGATAGCCATGGGAAGCTCAGCTCCCTGGAACTACTTACCATGTTTTTCTACCTTACTCCTTAAAAATTGTGCTTTTCTCCACTAAATGTTTCACACTTTCTTTCTACTCTGCTCAAACTCTATTGTCTGTAGGCCAGACACTGCAGTTCAGCATAGCCTAAAGTGTAACTTCCTCACCAAAAACCCCACCAGCATTTTCTTTTAGGGGTTGGTAAAAGGTGCTATACAAAACTATGGTCTGTTTTCCTGCTAGAAATAACATTGTGTAATTATAAAGCAAATGAATTTACTTTATATCACACTGATATGACACACAATCCTTATATGTATATATATATAAAATGATACATATCAATATAATTATATATAAAATATAATAATATAAAATTATGACTGTCATTCTGAGATTCCTTACGGGCTCATCAAGAGGAGGCAGTGTTACAGATGGCAACCAATGAATGTTCTTGTCCGGCATTTGTTGGGAAGTTGATGTATATGCAGGGTCCTTTCCAAAAAAAAATACTAGATGACTATAACAAATTACAATTTTTTCATGCTGTGTATGCAATATTTTTCAATTTAGGTATAGTATTCTTTCAATAGAAAGTCTTCAATTTCTTCCATATATTTGCTCTTTTCTTTCTCTCTCTCTCTCTTTTTTTTTTTTTTTTTTTTTTTTTTTTTTCTTATGCTGCAGAAAATGATGCCTGGATATGATGACTTGCTTATTCTTTTTTCTTTTTAATATGTTTTGTACAACTGTTTAATTTTTCTACTTGTTACATTTTGAATACCTAAAAAAGGAATAAAATAATACAGAAATATTAGTGTTTGTGAAAGAATAGCCTTTAATAGTCTGTATTTAAAACACAAAGGTCTGGCGTCAGTACCAGTGCAATCCTTTGGATGTGGGGGAAGAGGATTGCTCACTTGTTTTGAAAAGGTAAAGCAGTGTCATGATCCTGCATGTCCATAATTGTTCAGCCAAAGTGAAGAAGCAACATCTCAAGCAAGAGAGATGTTGCTTCTCTCTTGAGAAGTATCTTGAGAGATGAGAGATGGAAGAGAGGAGATGCCTATAACCTAAACTATGTCTTACAAGAGCAGTGTTATCCTCCCCTTAGGGTTCAAGTTACTTCTGCCTTGGAAGGAAGGACCCCGGTGTGGGTACTTGTTGCCATGCACAATTTTCAGTAGAGACTAGGAGGTCACTTGGTTCTTTATGCAAGGCAGAAAGGGAGAGCAACCTTGAGCCAGTGTTGAAAGGAGCTCCTCCATGGGAGGAAGCTTGGGAGGCTTAGTGCAGGGCTGGCTGCATTACACCGCTGCAGGGAAGGAAAGACTGCTGTGCTGTACAGGAGAACACTGCTTGTTCTAGGAAAACAACTCAGTTCTGTTACACACTGGCATATGGATGTTTGTGCGTAGGCAGATGCTTCCTGCATTTGCATTCTGAGTAGGGCTCTCCTGCCATCTGATTTTTCTGATGTAAAATGTGCCATGATGAGCAGCTTATGTCCCAGGAGGGATGCAGTCCATTTCTGGCGATCCTTGTATGTGCTTTCACACAGTGGGGAAAATTACCATTAGTAGTTTTCTGGTTTAAGTAGGGCTCCACTAAGATCCACACCATCTCCATGAAACCCTGTTAGAGGTGAGTTGTGAGGCTGAGCTGGGGACCYGTTATTGCAGCACTTGTACTGCTGTTCCTGGCTCAACCAGCTGGACTCATGGGKTAAAGCAGTCCCCAGCCTATAGCCCCAAATGCAGAGTTGCCCCTGGCCATCAGCCTCTGCCCCATGGCTTGTTCTTCAGCCCTATGTATTAAGCCTGACCAAAATCCCCACCCACTCTCTACAGTACCATGATTCCACATAGCTATGAGAGTGATGAAGCGACCACATGCTTGGAGCACTTGAGAGAACCTTTCTTGTGCAGAACAGGACAACAATGTGGACTTCCTTTTGCAATCCTTTATCATCCTGACATGCTGTATGCTCCCTGATGACCTCCACATTCAGAAAATAAGTACCTGATTYGGTCCTGGAGCAATATTGTAGACCAAAATGCAGTCAAGAGGCTGTAGGAAAAACAGTGCTCAGCCATGGCATGCTTGAGGGTGGACTGAAGGGTACTCTTCATTCTTCATTTACTGGAGAGTGACCTATAATCCTTGCAAAGTTGCCTCCTGTGTGGGTTTCTTCAAGATGGTTCCCTAAGGCCTCTCAGCTCAGATGGCTGGTGAAAGAAAGATTTTCTGTTTGATTGCTTCCTAATTTCATCTCTTTTTTTTTTCAGACCCAATTGTGCAGTTGCCCATAGATCCAGGCATGCAGACTCATTCGTGTAGCYACAGTATGCTTTTCTTCTTGCTGGATAATCAGAGAGCATCCTGCAAACTGCTGCCTCAAACCTTCTACAAGAGAATTGTGAGGTGGATCATGRTCATATTTTGTCTCTCTTTTTTGTCGAAGGGAGATGGAGTGAACYGCAAAAATGTGTGTTTCCTCTAGCTTTTTGCAAATATCATCAAAGACGATCTTATTGTTTCTGAACCAGAAACAATATTAGTTTTGATCAGTACTGTGAGATGTTTCTGCTGAGGGATTATTTATCAGTCTTGTACCTGAGAACAAGAGAAATGAAGAGTATCTTGCAGATCAGGTGCATTAATTTCAAAGCATAGAGTGAACGAGCTGACAATTTGTTGGTCTTTGCTGAACAGGGAACAGAAATAGATCTGATAATGATATAAATGATCTGAATGTAGATCCAGCAGACTTCTTGTACTGATGGTGTCTAGAATGAAGATTCATTATTGCAGCTGGTTGGTTTGTGTACTTAGCAAGATTGTAAATGCTCCTCTAAGGATAGGACAGACTCTCAAATTCCTTTAGATATCTCCAATCTCCAATCAAATTCCTTTAGATATCTTTGCGAAATTAGCCTGTGTGCAGTTGGGATGTTTCTAGGCAAGCAAGCAATATAGGCACTCATTTTGAAATTTATTCTAATTCATGGTCTTGTGCATTCTTTCACTTTTTCTGCAGTTTCTAGATGTTATCATTATGATTACATTCTTATTTTTCTATTGGGTGAAAGTGTACGTTGTGTTTTAACTGGATGGTATATTAAATGCGTGAGACCAACTCTATATCCAGCCATGCCATTGTCATACACTGTGAACAGGAGAATTTTTCCTTGTTTTCTTTATGTCTTTTCTCACACTTTGTCCTTGTCAACTTAAACTGCTAGTCGTTTGGAGCTTTTCTGCTGCTGTAATAAGGAGTAATTTTTGAGAATCTGTTATGCCAGCTCAACCGATGATGCTTTGATATGTGAAAAATATATTTTCCTTTATATTCTGAAAAAAGCCTGCTAGCCATTCTTTGCAGTAGCCAAGATAGGATTTAGTCAAAGCACTCAGTTTCACAGTTCTCAGTACCAGACTGGCTTTTAGTGGTGCTAGAACATGCTGCCTTTGCCTTATAGCTAACTCTGGTCGTAAACTCAATATTGGAATCCCTTTCTAGACCAAGGAAATTCTTTTTATTTCTTCCTTTTATATATATTTACATATATATTATATATGTCTATTCTGAAGGAAAGATTTCTACTGAAAATATTGCATAACTGGATGAAAGCACGTGGACAGTTTTTCATGTGTCATACTTTTGGATGAGACAGGAAGGTGACAGCTAAATCCACATAAAATGCTCATTCTAATAGCACTGAAATGCTTTTTTCCCCCCATCTTAAATATTACAGGTGCCAAACACCCTGTTCCTTCCGAAAAGATTATATTTGGAGAGTTTGTCAAAAAGAAAACTTTCCTATTCCACCAAAACTAATCTATTTTTACAGAAAACTTTGGTTTTGAAGAAACAGTTTCCATCAGGAAAGTTAATGTCCAGTGACAGAGTTTTGCTGAGCTCTTAAACATACCTCAACTCTAGTGTGGTTTCCACTTGAGTTGCCCACAYTGCCAGGTCCATTCACAACCACTTTGCAGAGGAGACGAGGTCTTACTCGGCTGTCACTAGTCTTCTGCAGTTTGCCGTGTCTGCCACATGAGCCCAGAGAAGAGACAGGCAGTTCGTGGGAAATAAGTTGGAGCAAGAGGCTCCTAAGTGAACGTAGTAGAAGTGTAAGTGATCAGCTGAAATGCTGCTTAATAAAATGGTTACCCTGTCACTGGAGTTAAACTACCTGCAGTTTACTTCTTATGTGAAGCCAGTCCCTTTGATGGTCTGCAGAGCATGAGGATTCGCAGTGAAGAGCAATGGAATTGATGCCTTGAGACTGGCATGAAACTTACTGTGGATTTTAAGTGATAATGAGCAGCAGGGTTTCTTTAAAATAAACCACTGGCATGGTTAGCTGAAGGTTGGTTCACGGTGTTTTCATCAGTCACATGCTGTGCTTTGCAGACCACTTTTAATTTGTAGAGCACCTAGACACCATGTGAAAACAGGTGGGAAACTGCAGCTTAAGTGAGTTATATCCAGCTGTACAGCTGGAGACAACTTATCATAGAATGTGTGAACTTTTTTATCTGGACTGTTAATTTCYCTTTAAAGCAATAAGCATATTTGAATAGGTTCCAGGTAAAATGAAATTATGTGAAAGAGAGGAGGTGTTTTCAGAAGTGAGACTTGCACTAGAGGTGGTCTCAAAGATCTTAGCTTTCCCACCACTTGCAAAATGAAACTCGTCAGGAAGCATGCTGAAGACAAATGAACTGCCAGAAATGTAAATGTCAAAATACTGGGATAGAACCACAAATGATACGAATCTATTTTAGCTTTATTGATTTTTGCCAGCTGAGGATATGGACCAATATATTTAACATCCATTAGTGGTATATTTAACAAAACAAAACAAAAGCTTAAAAACATGATTACACTTTCTAAAATTTCAGGTCCCTCAGCACTTTCTTATTTTTATGTATTTGATATACCTTTGTTTTATTAATGCCCTTCCTGTGGTATTTAATACACTTCTGGGTACTCTTGAAGAAGACAATGACATCTGTCTTTTCAAAGTACTTTAAAAAATGTGAACAGATGCAAGACTTTGCAATGCTGAATATAACTACAAATGGCATCCCTGTTGTATAACTCAAAAGTTCAGATTCCTCAGAAGTATTGTGGTATTTGTTAATACTAAAATGATTTCTGTCCTTTGTTAAACTAAAGTTCATGTGGCTGACAATGAAGGTTAGATTGCTCATTCTGTTTAGATCATCATAAACATAAAAATAGAATTTTTGTGCTATTGCACCAGATTACATCTGGGATAGCTATGGAATAATCATCAACAAGCTGGAGTGAATGTTTGCACTATAACTTTCAAATAGGTCCAAAAATTTAGCAATCCAAATCCATACCCAGGAGCATAGATAAAGGTGACCTTACCTTCAGGATAGGAGGAGTTGGCTGAAAATAAGGTAATTTTCACACATATTCTGCAATTTATTAATTTTGACTGGCCTTATAAAGTTAATTTGTCTTTAAATGCCTTTGTGTATGTGATGTAACCATATGCGTAGCTAGGCATAACTAGAAGGCTGAGTTATATTTCTTCCACATCAGCCTCATTAAACTCTGGCTTTATAGTTAGATGGGAATATTAAGAAATATGATCTGGATACAGCCTATATAGAAGCTTCTTTATCGCCTCTTTGCATGAAGCTTTGYGGACTTAAAAATCTATAAAAGAAAAAAGAAATTGTTACATATTAGTTTGCTAGCTTGAGGAATAGCAAAAGTGAAAAGGGAACAGAATAAACGGTAACATGGACACAACAAAGAATAAGAAAAATGAATTATTTCAAAGCTGGAGGGGTAATTTAGCTGCAGGGCTGTTTGAGGATGAAGGAACTGGGTAAAGAAATTATGCATTAGAGAAGGAACTCTATACAGAAAGAAGAAACCTAAGATAGCAAGATAGGTATGGTCTAAGTACAGAAAGCAAGTCTAAACTGGCAAAGACACTGAGGCAGAGAACTGAATACCGATTTTGTTTTATTCATACGGTGCCCATGTATTTCTTGCACTGTGTTCAACAGATTGAATTTTGGGAATCTGTATAATCTTTGATCTGTTTATATCAGCTATCATGTACTTGATATAGAGGAAATTCTACACCTAGACTGCCAGCTAAAGTTTSAGGAAGAGTATGATCAAAACACAGGCTACAGCCTGTTTTCCATAAGGTAGGCAGGTTCAGCAGAGGTTCTGAAGCTTCTGCCAAATGGAATTTGAAGCATAAATTCAGAAAAAAAAAAAAAAAAAAGTTACAAAACAAACCCAACAACATGGAAATTTAAAAATTTATGCTCATAAAATAAGAAAGCAAGATAGTATTTTAGGCAACTTAGGCGCACACAGACCTAGTGGAATGGACCTCAGCAACAGAATGTGTATTCAGCTTTAGGATCCTTTAAAAGTTTTATGGGAGTGTTGAAGTATGAATACCAGGGCCCAAATGGTGGATTTTTATTTACAGTTTTGCTTTTAAAGTTGTTTATGAACTCAAATCATTTGTAACTCTCCAAATCGTGAGTAATTTGGCATTAGTGATTGGCACAAGTGATTTTCAGTGACGTCCCCTACATGGCTCTGATGTATGTACATGTACAATATATATATCCTAAAATGACACTTGGTGGATGCTATGAATCTCAAAGATGGCCCATGTGATTCACCTAAGAAAAGCTCCACTACTTGCCCTGGATTCTTCAAAACGTACTCAGATACCAAGAGCAAGTCTTTGAAGGTCCTCAGAGGTCTCCTTTTGTCCAGCATACAAGTATTTTTTTTTTTCTGTCTACTCATACTGTAATTATGGAGTACTATAAACTGCATAATTAATATATTTAATAATTTAATTTGTAAAGTTTATACAATAATTACTTGATTTTAATATTTTGTATTTAATTCTAATCTTTGTCTTGCATCAGCGTGTGTTCAGATTTAGGAAATGATAACATCCGAAGATATTTCTTTAAAAGCAATGAATACATAATTATGTGGGTTATTTGGATAACTAAAATTATAACGAACATCATCACTTTCGTTTATTGAAGGCTCTTGATTGAATTTTCCATTGTCTTTCCCTTGAGGAGAATTCTCTGCAAGGCCTTCTCGGCATGGGGAAACGGGCAATTGTTGCACAACACTGCTTCCTACTTGAACAGATCCGGAGGTTTAGCAACTCTTTGCAGTTGCTGACTCACAAAAGAGTGGTTATCTTAAAATGACATAGCTTTCCTTATGAAAATCTGCCCACCTGGGTGAAAAATTCCTACGTTACTGAAGGTATTTAGGAATAAAATCTCCTCTTGAGATAATGTGTGTGAAGGACGTGCCTCACCATAGATGCTGTGGAAGGCAGAAGTGACCAGGACTGGCAATTTCAGGGCAGCATCCTTTGGGAACAGAACAAGTTATCTTTTACTTGATTTTGTGTCATACCTTTGTTCAATAAGAAGCACCATGTTGGCAGTACTGTAATACAGTCTTGCCACTATAATWAATTTAGACTGGTGGTCTTGCTCTATGAATAAAAAAAGAAAAACAGTTGCTTTTATATTGTCTAACTACCTACCTACTTACAGTACATGCCTTGGCTGTTAGTGTAAAATTTGTAATTCCTTTTTTTGTACCAACTATATTATTCAGACCTGTATATTCTAGTGTAAAATTTGTAATTCCTTTTTTTGTACCAACTATATTATTCAGACCTGTATATTCTGAGTTTTAGTAATTGTTTATTTCACATTTGTTGTGGTAGAATCACAGGGTTAAAAATCAACTGGCAAACAGGCTTAGGCAAGTGCTCCAAAGCACCAGCTGGAAGCATTCTCCCGAATGCGTGGTATACTACAGTACACCATGCAGTATCCTCCTTAATAAAGGATAGTTTTGATTTATATATCAAAATTTTGCTTATAAACAAAAGGCCTCATCACCACCGAAGTCTGAGTAGCTTCTCATGAGCTACCTAGCTGGGATGTGTTGGCTAGTCAGCAAGTCCATGGGGAGGAAGACCCCAGGGGTCTCTAGACCAATTGGTGTTTTCAGACTCCAGCGCTGTAGCTTGCAGGGAAGGGCAGTCTGTTGCTCTGCTGTCCCGTGTTTCTTCTAGTTTTTAACACAATAGCAAAGTGAGGTATTGCCAACGTGATCTCCCAGTAAATTACTTCACAAGGTTCAGGGCATTGGAGAATCAGACCARTGCTTCATATTTGGTTCTCACTAATTGCTTTTCTCACACACCATTGTTTTCGGCCCTCAATTTGTCTCTCTCTTTATCGTGGCTAATTTGCCATTTTTCGTCGTGTTCTCCCACTGCAAAAAAAGCAGTAAGCTGTTCACCACTGTGTAATCACAGGCACACTGTTGGCTTGTTACAAAACAAAACGTTATGTTAAAACAAGGGATGTCTGTGGTGACTCTCGCATATCTTTATCTTTAAAGCACATCACGGACTAAGCAATGCTACCGTCAGTGCCTGCTATGTTATTAATGCTACTCTAATTAGGCCAATCAGTTTTAATTAGTATTCTGTCATGTAACAATCTCATAAAACACTTTGTGTAAGAAAATTGATCTGGCTCTAATGCTAATTAGTTTGCTAGACTCCCTACCTTATAAATGGGAATTGACTGCTTCCCTCCAACCCACCCTTCTTTCTTTTACCAGGAAATCTTCCATAAGCTCCCTATTCTCTTCCTTTTTCTTCTCTCCTCTCCCTCTCTCTCTCTT
>NW_020455071.1:1023637-1060225 GCF_003342845.1 Nothoprocta perdicaria
CTTAGGTGTCCCTGTATCTCCCTCAATTAATTCTGTCCATAACTCTCTCTCTCTGGAGTAACCTGAAAAGAACAGGGCTTAATCACTTGTCAGAGAGAGCCTTCCTCAGTCAAATGTTTCCCTCTCAGGAGTTTCCCAGATCAGAAAGCCATAATCCTAAGGACTGTCTCAGAACTAAAGCTGACAGGGTTAGGCCCAGGTCAGCCTGCTTGTAAATCAAAGGCAGTAAGGAGCCAAGGCTGTGGAGAGAATCAGAGATTTATGAAGACAGTAACATTAACATTACAAAAGAAGTATTTTATTGGCTTTCGCATGGGATTTGTTTGCTGCTAGTATCCAAAAGAGTGAAGCTAGGTTAATAAATGGCATAGTGAGCAACAGATAAATCAAGTACCCCTTGGTGCTCTTTAAAACACTTTAAAATTAGGATTAATTTGACTAATTGCGAACATAGCAATAATGAAGGGAAAGTCTGTCTCCTTAATTTTACAGCATTGCTCTGCTTCAGTTATGCTATCTGGATTTTAATGTAAATTAAATTAGCAGGAAGAAACTAAGCTGCTTTTGTGTGTGTGTATGTGTGTGGTGTTCTGCCTTTCAATAACCATGGAAATCAACTTTTTTGTTTAGGAAAAGAGGAACAAAAAAAAAGCTGAAATGAAGATGTAAAAAAAGAGGACCTGGACAAAGTAGGAATGCATTTTCATAATGTTTAAGGCAATGCATTTTCTTCACATTATTTTGACATTACAAGAATTGGTATAGAGATACGTGCCAGAGCATAGGCAACATGAGTAATAATGGATCTCGAATTGACACAAGCAGTCTGTTATGCCTTTTTTTGAGGGGGGAGGGAGGAGGAGGTGRGATTGGTATTCATGCCCAAATATCTCCAGGCAGTACCATAGCKTCACTTGTTATCAGTTGTCTCAGCCCTAGGAATAGTATTTGTGATTTAACATTAAAATCTGAGAATTAAACACCAAACACCATGTAGATGAGTGCAGGAAAGATATCTTTGTGATGTCYGGCGTGTGATGTTCTTAGCTTGCTTTCACTAAAGATATAACTATCTTGCAGTTATGGTTTGCAAAGGCAATCAAGTTAACCTTGGCTGCATGACTATACTATATTTATACATAGATAAGTTTTGGAAGAAGCTTTTAAATGCATTAGACACAGATGTACAATTCATGCCTTTCTTGGCCTAYATCTGTGTGTGTCTACTGTTGCAGTACAGGTTATGGGAATGAAGCAGGAGAAGAATCTCTAGCTATTGAGATCAATCACTGTCCATTTTTGATTACAGTGATGTTTGCCATGTTCAAAGGTGAGGTTTACCACCTGCTAGTTAATGAAATAAAAACCTAAAAGCTGATAGAATTTGATGAATTTGTCTATATCAGAGAAATACTCAAAGGAACATTATGTATGATGTCAGATTAATGAATTTCACAAAAATAGGGAACATGTATTTTCTTGGTCTTGGACCAAGGAGCAATTGCTAAAGGAGAAACTTAGAAAATTCTTCACTAGCATGAAATATCCCAAATAGTTCTTGTTAAGTTGAATTGACTACATCAAGATGTTGATTTCCCCTCCATCATGACACRTTCTCCTTCCCTGCAGGAACTAAGGAGCGATTATCAGGTCCTAGCATATTCCTTCTCCAGAGATTCAGAGATATTTTAAGATAAGCTGAAAATACCCTACTTCATATCAGTCTCAAAATTAAGAGTAGGTGCTAAGCACTGCAGATATACTCCTGTGTCTCTTACACAGGACAGCTTGTAAAAGGGCAGAAACATACTGGAAATTTCTTTATTCATTGAAGTGTGTGATTAGTTTCCCACACTCTGTGTGTCCAGCAGGAGGTTTGACTTCTCCAATCAAAGTGTCCCTAGAAATCTTCTAATATTGGTACTGGAAAATATACTAGAACAGACATGCATGCCTATACATGAAACTTGTTAGTAGTAATCTCCAGCTTCTAATTTTTACTAGGCAGTATTTTTTTTTTCATAGACTTAATTTTGGTCCATTAAAAATATATATTTTTAAATCTGTGAAACTCAATTACATTCAGGTCATTATTCCTTCTTGTAGACCTTAAATGGTATTAAGAAGTATAGATAATCATGGATTCTTATCCAGTTGCCTTTGGAGGTAACTGCATGTCATTTGCCAACAGTTTCCCACATATCGAACTGTTCATTGCTTCCCATCATTAGTCCTGTTACACAGTGTGTTGCCATTCACTGTAAAAYATCTGAAATGTCCCTAAAGTGTTTCAGGATTGTTAGATACGATCCACAAAGGTCAGATTTTTGCTAAACATAACCCTTTTATCTATATGAAAGAAAGTGTTAATCTCAGAAACCACCTTGAGGTAACTGTCAGCAAATTTTGATTTTGACCACAGGATATCATTAAAAATATTTTCCCTGCTGTGCCATATGAGGCTTAATTAAATATTCATTCAAACAGTCTGAATTTCTCCATATGAAAGGATGTAGTATGAATATATTAGTGTAATCTGGATACATAAATCTCTGAAATTCTCTAGTGGTCAGGAATTAAAATTAGCCTCTGGAAACCTTTTCATGAGGACCTGCACTTAGACCAAAATATGGCTAGAGTACTTGTGGATGGTTGGATAGCAGAAGTTGTAATATGCACACATTCTGACGATACATTCACATGCTGGAACTTTAATATGCACGCCTTCTGACCATAAATTAACATACTGGAATTTAACCTAAACTAAAATTTTGGGCAACTTCTAAATTCTGAGTTGGAGTACAGGCCAGTGTCTAGTGTTTGTAGATCAGCGGAGAATATTGTTCTTGTAGTGGCTTTGTACACTATCTAATATTTCAAGCCTTTTTTCCTTACATGAACTTGTAGTTTCACTAAGGAAAATGTTCCTCAGATATGTAGATGTATCCATGAGATTCATGCTGCGTAGGAGCAAAACTTTAGTTTCTTGTAATTTTGCTAAAGCTAATTAACAGGAGAAGATGTGGAAAGTACTGGGAGAAGGAAAGGGTAACCTGCCTACAAATACACAGACACACACATGTACATTCATATGTAAACAAACATATATGTTCACACATGTCCTTCTGTGAAAGCAAATCAAGGGGTGGCAGGCAGAGAAATGCACTTAAATAATAAAAAGTATTCCAAGATTAGCCCAAATTTTAAGATGACTCAAAACCTTGTGAGATGATAAGTGAATATTCTAATTAATGCAATAATTTGATTTCTTTTTTAAAAAATTGATATGAAAATGCCTGACTTATAACAAAACATATTGACTCCTTAATTTGAATAATGTAGATTTTTTTCCCTACATATCTAATTAACTAAGACTCTTTAAAGATGGAATGAGCCTGTGATGAAATGACACGGAGATTTTATTGGTCTCTGCATGTTTCGAGAGAACAGGTCAGAAGAGAAAAAAAAGGGCTAACTTTCAACAATTGTGATGTTCTTACAAAGATACAGTGACTGACTCTTTGAATACAGATGTTAGATTGAGAAGGATGCTGAATTTCATTAGCTTGAAAATAACCTGTGAGCATCATGTGCCTGAAGCTCTCTAGCTACAGATAGAGTGCTGACAGTATTTCTATATATACACTCTCCAATATCTATCTAATCTTTCTATCTAATGGATATATCAGAGACTCCACTGTCAGCCAGCAAAACTGTCATATCTCCTGGCTACAATATCATTAAAGAGTCATATTTAGAGTTATGATATAGCTGTGAACTGTGACTTTATCAAAATGTAAAGGGACCTGTGCAGAATTTTAATCAATGGTATAGCTGAGTGCAAATGAATTTGCTGGTTTTGCAATGTCTGGCTGGGTCATCTCTGATTTCATAATTCTGACATTCAGTGAAATATTTATAAGTATCAAGTTCAAATAGGGAGCCTGTGTAGAGCATGAGAGTCCTTTGGGTGATCAGGTTCGTCCTTGGATGAGTAAATGTCGGAGGGAGGGAAGGGGCAGAGGATATTCCATCCGCTATAGCCGCTGCAGTGCCTGGGGGCTGAATCCATCGGTTGCTCTTGTCAGACCAAATCCCTTCGCTGTGTGTGCCGGGACTTTGAATGTGCCCTGAAAAAAAAGATATGAATGTCAATTCTAGAAAAGAAAGAGGAGACAAAGGAAAACTGGTATAAAACAGCATCTGAACAAATGTGAATAAGGTGACTGCTTTGTTCTGGAGGGAAGTGTTTTCTGTGTCTCAGACTGCGGGAGGTCATGTCCCTCAAAATGAAGGGAGAAAAGYTTGCAAAAGGAAAGGGCAAATGGGACTGTATTGCTGCTTTGGAAAGTGCAAAATATTTCTGTTGTTACAGCAGTGGTGAGACCAGGGAGCAAGCACATTGCTCTGTCTGCTGTTTTTATTCTGTTCTCAATCTGRACAAATGCTGCTAAGAACTGTCTCAGCAATTGCTGTAGGTGGCACATGAAATGCCTTTGCTTTTTTTCAGTTTCACTTTGAGATGAACAGGTTCAGAGGTAATGCAGATAAAGGCCATGCAGATAAAGGCCWTGAGTAAAAGGAGGTTGAAAACTTTGGAGGAAGATTCAGTGTGCATCTAGCTGGGAGCTGACCTCCAGTCTTGGGAGCAGTTGTGCTCTTCCTACAGCGCTTTCAGGCCAAGGCACTTATGGTAGAAGGAGGGATCTGAAGAAAAACTCAGTAGCTTCCAGTAGTCTTATTCCAGTAATAAGTAGTCTTATTACCACATCTCTTATATTATGAAACTTTACTCTCCAGCTCGTCTGAACAGTTGGTAAAGGTCTAGTATAAGAATGAGGGTTAATATAGGTAACTGCATTGCTTCATAAAGTTATAAAACTATTATTCGAAAGGATAATTCAGAAAGGAGCTTTAGGGCAAGACACTCTAGATTGCTTGGGTCATCTATAACTTCACACTGGCTGACCCAGTCAACTGATATTCTTGATGGAAGACTATCAGTGAAGAGCTCTTTTCATTCCTACATGTGGTACCGTTGCTCCAGGGTTGCACAGTATTGGTTGTGAAGAACGGAAAAGAAATCACTTACAGTTTTTGCAACTTTGGCCACAAACTGACTAAAGAGGACTTCACCCTCCAGTCCTTCATGGACAGTGTCAGGTATGCACACTATGCTTGTTCCATGCAGGAAAGTAAGTGGTCTCCTTGGTTACAGCTCAATGTATTGCAGCCCAACTTTACAGTATGTTCAAAATTCTTTCCAGGTCACTAATGAGAGAGAGGAAGAAAAAAAAAATGTGAATAGAATGGCAAACTTTCTCCATGCTTGCATAATTTAGTCTCATTCAGAATTCTCTTTGTGTATTCATATCCCCTACATTGTTTCCAGTCTGGATTTATTCAGTTCAATCCTTTATTTAATCAGGTACACCAGTTCTTGGAGATTTTTCTTTTTGTGCCAARATAGCCTCACTTACATTGCAATCAAACCTTTGCTGCATTTAGTACTTTTAGAATGTTAAAAGCCAAGATAATGACAATCTTAATATAATTTTAAATATTTTGGCTAAAAAAATCACRTCACATTTTCCATTTTCCTTTAGAGTTGGCACGTAGGAGCATAAAAAATAGTTAGCTGCATTCTTGTGTGTTTGTATTTTGCAACAGAGAAGAAATAACAGAGATACAGCTATAATCCCCAAGCAGATAAAGTCGAATGTTTGTATGCAGACCTTCTGACTGCTCTTTGTCCAGAAATGACAAATGCCTAGAGTACTGACAAAAACATGTTATTGTTATAAAGTACATTACTCTTATGAAAACATATGCTTGGAAGAATATAATAATTTATGTTCTCGTGGAAAATTTGGAAAAAGAAGTTGCTTCTATTATTTCATTAAAATAACATCTTTGSCTTAGTACTTTCTAAACAATCTAGCTTTCTACTACCTAATAAGATAGAACATTAAATCAATTCCGCTATCAGAGTGAAGCTATTTCTTACTTGCTAACATTTTCTTACTTGCTAACATTAACAAGCAGGTCAAGGGAAGTGATTCTGCTCCTCTACTCTGCTCTGGTGAGGCCGCACCTCGAGTACTGTGTGCAGTTCTGGGCTCCCCAGTACAAGAGGGACGTGGAGCTTCTCGAGAGGGTCCAGAGAAGGGCAACCAGGATGATTAAGGGAATGGAACATCTCTCGTATGAAGAGAGGCTGAGTGAGCTGGGCCTGTTTTCTCTGGAGAAGAGAAGGCTGAGAGGGGATCTGATTAATGTGTATAAGTTCAGGAAGGGAGAATGCAGGGAGGAAAGGGACAGGCTGTTTTCACTGGTGGCCAGCGACAGGACAAGGGGTAATGGCCACAAGCTGGAGCACAGGAAGTTCCGTCTCCAGGTGAGGAGCAACTTCTTTACTGTTAGGGTGACAGAGCAGTGGAACAGGCTGCCCAGGGAGGTTGTGGAGTCTCCTWCTCTGGAGGTCTTCAAAACCCGCCTGGATGCCGCCCTGTGCCACATGCTCTAGGTGTGCCTGCTTGAGCAGGAAGGTTGGACTAGATGATCTGTAGAGGTCCCTTCCAACCTCAAATATTCTGTGATTCTGTGATTTTGAGTTGGTCAATGTGAAAATTTAAGATGTAGGTAAAAATTAAATTAAAATTAAATTAAAAATTAAAAAATAATGTATGTAAAAATACATGTCTAGGTGGATATGTGTATATATATATATCACATGTCTATGTGGATATTTATATATATCACATATAAATATGTGTATGTATGTGTGTATACATATATATAGCTGCATATATATATATAGATACACACACATACATACATACATATATATATACATATATATATATAGGTGAAAGAGAGATGGTCTCTCACCTGGTCCAAAACCTGGGTAATCTAGAGGCTCGAGGTTCGTTTTCCATTCACCGGTATTGAGATACAGATGAGGGGCCTTTTCATGTGATCTTACAGCTTTTCTGAATAGAGGCACCACTTCAATGCTTTCACATACGCATATCAGCAAACTTGGGAGTAATTGTGTTTATGTCATTCATCCCTTTTTGGCTTTTTTTTTTTTTTTTTTTTTTTTTGTTGATGATGATGAGAGCAGGGGAAGGTTTTGGTAAATCCTTTATTGAAATATATGTAAATATTTATACATTAATTACCTTTGCATGTTCTTTTTTAGACTTTTGTAAAGATGAATATTAGAGCCATACTATGCCTGGGAAGAGGCCCTACTGCAGATGTTCAGCAGTAAAGGACAGAGACAGTAGTCCTAAGCTGGGGAGATAGCTGCAGATTTTACACTGGTCTTGATACGTGAGAACATCCAAGCGTAGCTGACACTTGTCCTGTTTCAGCACAGTAACAGCAGAGAATGACTTGAATCCTATGGTTGCATCCTAGTTCTGAATATGGATCTTTTCAATAGATCAGTCAAAGTCGACATTTTCTCACGTGAAGTCTCACATGCTTGAGCAAAAGACTAAATATCTCACTGTTTGACACTACCCAGTAACACTTACGTCCTCCTTTCATAAGGATAAGATCACCCATTATTAAAATGTTTCTTTTATTTTTTTTTCATCCTAAAATTTATATGCTGTTGTAAGCTTTTCTGACTGATTCAGAGAGGATTCAAGTCTGCTTGTGCTCACAGCATACATCAAATCACTAATTGGAATTCTTTACTGTTTAGGCAAATGACATACATTTTGTTTCAGTTCTTTTTAGTATAAGTTCTTGTTGTGAGGTATTAATGTTTCAGCAATGCCAGAAGATAGATACAAATGAAAAAAAAAAAAAAAAAAAGTTTTACCGAAAGGAGTCTAGCATCATTCTCTTTACACTGCCCCTAATATTTAAACATGCAGGTAAGTACCCCTCTCAGTCTTCTCCAGGTGAACAGCCCCAGCTCTCATCCTCCAGTCCCTTAATCACCTTGGTAGCCCTCCACTGGACTTGCTTCACGTGGTAGGGAGCCCAGAATGGGCCACAGTAGGGCATCTGTAGCCTCCCCAGGGAGATCATCACCTCCCTCCTCTGCTGGCAACACTCATCCTAGTGCAGCTCAGGAATCCATTGTTTGTCTTGGCTACAAGGGCACATTGCTGGCATTTCCTGGCTTTGATTTTGCTAATGAAACCTCATTGCAATAATTTGTCAGAGTTTACCGGTATATTGCTGTCATGTAACCCAACAGATTATCAAGGGAATTCATTTAATCTTTAGATTTCTCCTAAACTGTCTTTTCCAGACCTTGTTAATTACACACTGGTTGTCTGTTTTTTGACCTAGAATTTTCTATGACATTTCACACATGGATTCCCTACAGTGTTCTTTAAAAAGCCCATTTTGCACATGCAGCTGAGGTGCTGAGACTTGTCCAAAGTGTGCACATATATTCCTTAGTATCTAAAAGGTATGAAATAGAAACCTCATACTGCTTTACTCTTGCCTTTTTTCTTTATTGAATRCTTAATTGCAAACTTCCTCTGAATTTGTTCTCTAGTACTGCCCTAGATCATTTCATCTTATTTGCACCCTAGCCTTTAATTTTGTTTCAAATTTAGCTTTTAAATAAATATATTATTGTCTATTTATTTTATATATATATATATATGAACAGTATATTTTCAGGATTTATATTGCCATCTCCTACACATTGTATTTTCAGTTACAGCTACTGCTTAGAATAGGGCCTACCTTTTCAGTGTCACCAGCAAATATAATTATTATCTTCTCTTCCTCTTTCCATGTCCTTAAAGTGGCATTATAAAATTGTTTCTGCAGGAGGAGTGAGAGTTAGTGCATAGATTCTTGCAAATAGATATCCTACTATTTTATAGTTGCTTTTTGTTTATATTTCTGAGCACAGTTTTAGACTTAAATCCATTTGAAGTAGCCTTTAAGTAAAGGTTTTGTGGAGCATTAGTGAGATACTCACTTCATTTCTTTTCCAGCTACTTTTGCAATTCCATCTGACATTATGTCTTGCCTATTATTTTCAAATTAACATAATGATCTTCCAAACCATCCGCCGCCTAGTCCTTGCATTCCTGGTCTGTGCAGTAGTTGCTTGTACATCTGTGCTTGCACTCCAATGTAAGACAAAAGAAGAGGATGAAGAAAAAGAATATTCTCTGAAATGAGAGAGCTCTAGGTTACATCATACCCACTTTAGCATTCAGATAGTGTCCTTGCAAGGGTGATCTTTTCTTTGACACAACTGGGAGATATTTTTGGTATTAAATGAGTCTGTAAGGTACTTTTTCTGTACCTTTAGTGACACACTGTAAGTTCTGACAATTCTACTTTTAGAGAGATAAATTTATAAATCTTCCAGGCTTTATGTTAAGCCTGCAAGCTCATTTGTGCAAGCTCACCAGTCATAACTGGTCCATTCAGTATTCTGTTACTTCTTGCTAAAGATGTCAAAAGTGCCATTGCTGGRAAGCCAGTTACTAGAAAGATGCAAAGGTGCTGTATGCTGTCAGTGCTTTGCTTTATTTTAAGAGGAGATCTTGAATTTATATGTAGTAATAAATGCATAAACAAGTTCATGCTTAAAATCGTGGTTTCATGAAGTATAAAGAAATGGTTCTGTTGGCTTTCCTCCATATGCATATTTACCAAGAGGGAATGCTGTTGTGTTTAGTGGCCACAGTAATATTGCATTGCCATTAAGAAGAACCTGCTGAATCAGACATTTCAGGGATTTTAATAACTTGATTAAGCTTATGCTGTAATTAAAGAAATCTGCCAGTTCTTTGCAGTTATTACACTAATGTTTGTGTGATGTGTTCCCCAATCTGTTATTGAATCACTTCTTTACATAACTGTAACTCCCAGGTGGGCTACTACACTGGTGCTTTTAATTGCATTTTATTTACTTGACTCCAGAATTATCGTTTTGCTTTCATCAACACTTACGGATAATTTAATACTTACAAACCAAATTTGTTAAGATCAAAGCACTAACTGGAGTGCTTGTTCCATGCCTTCCTTTCCCTGTCAGTTATAACCTTTAGGTTAAGCATATGTTGACACACCTGAGTGTATTTTGTGAAGGAAAATTATATCTTTCCATTTTTGGTAGGTTTGCAAACTATTTCATTTCTCTCAAGAACACACTGTGAGATCTCTGTACCTGTTCATTAGAAAAGGAAGGTGGCTATTTTCAGTACTGGTGTAGTATAAAGATCATATGAGGTGATTTATGATCCTTCTCTAGCTGTTTCCTGTCCCTTTACTATACAGTCTGTGATGCTGCTTGTGCTCTGAGGATGCTACATGTTGTTTACCAGTTGTAACTGTTTATTTTGGAGTCAATGATAATGCTTATGGTAGAAAGCTCTGGAGTTAGCAGAAATTGTTGCAAAATTGGATAGCTGATACACTGATAGAAGTAAGATAGGGTAGAACAAAAGATCATGGTCTTGTGCTAGTGTCATGCTGCTGAATACTCTTAAGTGACTGTGAGCTGCTGTCCTGCTTTAGGGTATTGATTTAGGTGAATGAAGGTGAATTCAACTCTATTGTATGAAGTGGTGACTATTCCCCGACTTTTCATCATGTTTCATCTATTTGGTGTAGTTGTCCGTAGTGATGTACTGATTGCTTGAAGTAAATGGTGAATTTAACTGCTAAGAATAAACCATAAGTCTTTGAAAGTCAGCACTTTGGGACATAATGGTACGTGAGAGTATGTGGACTTATTGAAAATTATGTGGTATTGGAAATACTAGAAAGCATTTAAATGAATGACAGGTCTTGAGCAATGGCACAGCATATGAGTGGTCAGCTGAGTAAAAGGAAACCTAATTATAGGAATTATAAGTGAGAATATTTGACTCTGCTTTGTTGAGAACAACACACACTGAGAAAATAGCCTCAGAATTACATGGTCATAAATGAAGGGAGCCAACTATTGCTCCATGGTCATAAATGAAGGGAGCCAACTATTGCTAATAGTTTTGTCTTCAGCAAGCATCTTTAACCTATACTCTCAAAGTATTTTGAGTAAAATCTAAACCAAGACAGCCATGGGGTCATTCTGGATGGGGAGCAGAATGCCAGATGCCTGGGAAATGGAAGGAATAAAAGCAGACATGGGMGAGTTTCTCTATCTTGGCCACCAAGCAAGAAACAGAACTAGCTATTCTGTTAGCACAGCAGGAGAGATTTACACTCTACATAGAGAAAATGAAACGAAGAAAGACACAGGCCCATAGATAAGAGGGAGTGTTGCCAAGACAATGAAAGAAGGAATTTATCTGGCAGTGCAACAGAGAGTTTCTTTTGACTGTCAGTGAAAAACACACTCTGATGGACATGGAGCATAAGTCCTTTCTGTGAAGACATTAACATGACATTTGCTGGAAAACTTAGAGGGTTGAATGCTATCCACACTTACCAGCTATGTTGCTAAGGGAGCAATGCCATCTCTTTCACAAAGGGCTTCCCAGTGCCCAGTTTGCCATTAATGGGAAAAATAGTATGTCTTTGGCTGGTACTGAACAAGGATTCACAAACCTTGAACAAATTGAACAATATTTAAAATCATGCATTCATCGTCTGGCTGCTGTTCCTCCTGCCTGTTTCTCTTGTGTTCATTGAAATCCTGCTCAGAAGCATCTTGCCAGCAGTCATAGAGACTTTCCTTGTTTGTTGTTGTATCGGACTTCAGAATTTGAACACCTGTTGTGTACTACAGATCAGCTATAACTGCTGTGACTCATAAAGACATATGCACARTGAAGGTTTTAGAAAATGCAGTTGCACAGGATCACCCATAGCGGCACAAAGCAGCAGGTGATGAAGTGGCCATAATGGAATGATGATTTGCTATCCCTCAAGTCTTGAGGAACCTTTTGAGGTCCTTTCAAACTAGGTGTTCCTGTGATCCTAAATTTGTAGTCATCCTCCTGTGTAAGACATCTCTTCCAGCTTTGTACAGGAGTGGACTATCCTTGAGGCCACTGAACATTCCCAAGAGGCAAACTCTAGCATTTGTGCACTTTGTGCATTTGTTTACACAGGGCAGTCATTTTTTTTAAAAAAAAAAAAAAAATATAATATATATATA
This sequence comes from Nothoprocta perdicaria, assembly GCF_003342845.1. Taxonomy (NCBI): domain Eukaryota; kingdom Metazoa; phylum Chordata; class Aves; order Tinamiformes; family Tinamidae; genus Nothoprocta; species Nothoprocta perdicaria. Next base: position 1,035,744 of record NW_020455071.1, read on the forward strand.
TATATTTACGTTTTGGGGAGACAGCATAGCAACACAGTGTAAAAGTTCTGTGGAACAATTATGAGAGATTTTCAGCCTCTCCACTAATCTCCATAATCTCCATGCAGTACTGCAGGGTTTGTAGCTCTGTTTTATAGAGAGGCATTGGTCTGATCACTAAGTACAGCAWAAGATCAGTTTTGGATTTGTTCCATTCTCATTCATTGAGGGCTTGGATTTATTGGGAAGCAGCTTGCTGAACCTTTGTGGCACAGGTCACATCTAGTACAGCTCTGAAGTGAGGATGCCTGACTGTGCATGAAACAGCACCAACGAGATTGATCCTTCATCCTCTGGGATGAAAAGAGATTCATAGAAGAGTAGATAGGTCTCCTCAGTACAAGCCAGCATCCAATCTCAGTCATGACCTCTGGTTAATGTGGATAGGAGGCCTTGTCTTCTAGAGACTGAAATAAGGACAAAACAGAACTTTATAGTTGTCAAGGCCAACTGGAAGAGTAAGTAGTATTTGGAACATGAGTAGTTCTCATTTGTTCAGGGCTCAGTTCTATGTTGTCCAACTTCATGGGTCATTTATTCCGGGAAGTTTTGGTGATATAGCTATGTTGGTTAGAAGATTTTTCATTATTTTGGTAATTGATGCAACTATATTAGCAAAAGTCCCTGTGTGACTGCAGTTAAAGCAATGTAAAATAAGCATTATATTGCAGTAGCTCATTTCACTTTCTATATCCACTTGTGTTGATGTAGGAGCACTTAAATCAGCTTGAGTTTGCCTTCCTGGAGGGTAAGGGGAGAGGGAAGAAAGAATATTACTTTAATGGCTTAGTTAAAGCCAGACCGCCTGCTTTCCCCCCTCAAATTATCTCATCTTTCCTAAGAGCAATATTACATGTGCTGAATTAAAAACAATATTTAAAAAAAAAAAAAGAGCTAAGCAATTGATTATTCTTTGGGGCATCTGCTGGCAGCTGGAGCAGCTCCTATAACTCATCTTGTTGACARGTCTCATTGACTTTGTTTAGCAAATACAAGCTGATTTCATCCAAGCACTTTGCCAAACAATCCACCAGTCTAACCTGCTCTAATAATGGCTATCTGGATTTAAATATAGCTATAAGGCTATAAAAATGCTATAAAAGCCTTTCATGGCAAAAGCAGTAGAAAATGTTTGCATAATTGCTTCTGTGCTAGGCCTTTTGTCGTTATAAAAATATTGAGCACATGTGCTCACAACCATGCAAAAAATCATACCCTTATCCAGGGTGATATAAGATGATATAAGCACAAAACACTAATACAAATTTGGCCTTCCCAAGAATGTGGCGCAGGTGAACTTCACTGTAACAACTTGAATTGTCYGCACTGTCTCCATTTATGAAGAGCATAAAGGCAATTCATGTTTTTAGGCTGATGATGGACACCATCAGAGAGAAAGGATAACAGCATAATCTGTTAGGGTGCTGGTTTGTCCAACAGCAGTGGATTGCATTTCTACCTGGAAACTGCCAAGGCCTAGCTGAGTCCAGATTTCAGACTCCAGTCTTTGCTGTTGGCAGCAAGCAAGGAATCCTCTAAAGAGGGGGTTGAAAAGGGTCACATGCTATGCCAAGAACATCTTATATGTCCAYCATGATATTTTCTGTGTGTTATGGTGCAAATGTTGTATGGCAAATATCAGAAACAATTTATCTACCCTTAAAAATTATAGCTTAATATTTCAAACACCTGACCAAAAAATATAAAACTAGGATATTTCTTCCTGAAGGAATGCAGTTGCCAAACTAAAGGCGCAGCAGGTACTAGACTTCTGCTCTGCCACAAATGGGCCACTTTGTGGAACCAGGGAGAATGAGCAAAGGACAGAATGGAGGCAATTCCAACAAGCTGTCCTTCCCTAAGATGGTCTAATTTAAAATTAAAATTTTAAAATATATTTTGCTAGATGATTCTGACTTGCTATAGAAATTGGATGCTATTCTTAGTGGCTAATGTTTCTGCACTGGCTCTGTGTTACAGAGCCTTTCATATATCTGTTCAGGGGACCCTCTAATGCCATGTTTCAACAGGAGTCCAACAGAATTAAATAGGATTTGCTTGGGGCTTGTYTGTCCCTGAAATCTTGCCTTTTATAAAACAGACCTCACGTAGACTTGAGTTCCTGATGTATCCRTGTTCTTCTGTGACCAGACAGCAGAGCTAATCATCCCTGTTGCTCACAGCTATTCACACAGTCCAATGAGAAGAACTGTGCGTGATTAATGAGTTTTCATTTGCCTTGAAGTATATTGAAGGAAAATATTTAGTGTCTAAGATCTCACTTCTGAAGTGAGATCTCAGTTCATTTTTCTGTAGCCTCCTTCAGAATTCAATGTCCGGTGCACTACTAGGCTTTGAAAATGGGAACTCTGTTTTGTTTTGTAATACTCTCATGCTATGCTTCCAGGTAGTATCAACCTGGAAGAGTAAAGATTCCCATTTCTGGGGCACTGCTGTACACATAAAAMTTTTACAGGGATGCGCACCACAGCTTCATGCTTTGAAATGGTTATGACCATGATATTTGATACCAGTRTACATTAAGTATGCTTTGAACCTGCCTCCAAGATTATACCTACCAGGGAATATAGGAATGAGGACCTCTGCTTATAATCTCCAGTAGATGTATGTGCTTAGAAAGTTTTGCCAAGACCTTGGCACTTTGGATATAGGTGATAATACAACTTTAGCACAATGTGTCTTCAGAACAGTGCATTTTCAGGTACCATCCGCTTCTCATGCCTTTGGAAATAGATTCTCAAATTCCACCGAGTTGCTTTTATTCTTTTCTCTTTTCTTTTTCCTTTTCTTCCCCTTCTTATGCCTCCACTGGAGKAATTTGGTCTTTGTGGTCGGAATTACATGATCTTAAATATCTGGTCCTGCATCAGTCATCTATAATCTGTAAAATGGGGGTTAATGTGGCCTGTGTGGAAGCGTTGTTAGGAAATATATCCGACCTCAGAATGGATTAGTGATTGTGTTAGGATAAAGAATTGTGCTAGAGTTAGCCCTTCACAGAGGTGTCTGATATCTCTCTAGTTAAAGCTAGTGGATCTGTTGCTGCTGGCACTCTTGTTTTAGTAATCTCTGGAGTACTAGAGGAGTAGCAGTATGGTTTGCAATAATTTGCACTCCAGTGTAGAGCATGATTAGTTTTCTTTTTCTCCAGCTAGTATTTTGAACTTCCTCTTACATGGCCTGAACAAGTATGTAAGTGACCAGGTAATTTTAGAACAGTGAAACACCATTTTGAGGGAGACCAGCGCAGCAGTTTGTGAAGAGAAACTTCCCTTCYATCTGCTATGTGGAGAAGCCTTAATGGATAGCAAGCACATGGCCCTGCCTTGTTAGCAGCATCAGGTCTCCTGAAATACCAAACTGTTGAAGCAGAGAGAGGCTGTCCTCTTACTACACCTTAGATTTTCTTTGAAAGTTGAACAATTAGCACTTGTCTTTATACAAGTGAAAAAAAAAAAAATCCTTTAAAGAAAAGAGACTTTTTTTTAAGAGAATATGTGAAAATGTGGACTGTAACATAGATGCAAGTGGAAGATGGGATTCAGTAACATAGGAGGGCTTTACCAGCTTTGCAGTCCCATAGAATTTGAAAAAATACTTTCTCAAAAAGTCAGTATTATGCAGAGGCTGTGCAAAACAGTGAACAACTAAAACCTGTCTGGGAATGATTATACATGCAATTTAAATCTCAGGTGTGTGCAAAAGAAAAGAAAATGAAAATATGATAATTCCGGTTTGCTTATTGGATTTGCTTTGTTCAAGAGATTCCAAATGTGAACCAAAAGCACTATCCTGTATGCCACAAAGTACAACAAATCTCAAGCAATATGAATACATGTGTTACTCCTGGATTTATGGATTTATTTTTCAAATAAGACCAAATACTTTTGAAATAGAAGTGCAAGTGACTTTGGCTCCTCAGAGAATCTCCTCTGGCTTCTCCTTTAGGCAAAGGTTGCTGCAAATGCTACATGTTCTATGCCACCACTCACAGTCCCTAGCTGATAAATGAGACTGAATTATGAACTATATGAACTATATTTGGTCCAAAATCACTATATGGAGTTTTTTTTCYTCATTCATTGTAATGTACACCATTTCCTGGCTTTGATTGTTCCCTATGTAGACTGAGAACCAGTGGCAAAATAACTTTRTTTGAGTGGCATAATGTGTTAAAATATTCACACTATGAGTGCATATGCAGTTGCAGGTTGTGTGTGTGAACCCAGTTGTTTTTGGGTACTGTAAATCGCTCAAGGAGGTACTTTCAATGACAACACAGTGCTCAGGATGGAATTGGAGCAACACCTGCAAATTCACTAAGCTTCTCATGTGGGTTTTGCAGTGTGAGCAGAGTTCCTTGCAGATGTGGCCATATAAGTAGTTCAAAACAAGTCTGCATGCAAAGTTCAGCAGCATCTTTGATTGCGGCATATTTTTCATCTGTTTTGCRGTAGATGCAAAGGTATGCAAAAGTGGATGCTAAGGTGTTCATGACTGCGGTACAAAGAATGAGAAATACCATATTCAGTGAGAGGGCACAAGGGTGACAATGCAAAAACAAGGAGCTAAGATGCAGAATTATCACATCTGAATTGATGGATCACCTGGAAATGGGCTGCTATATTTGGATAAAATGATTCACATCAGGAAATGAAATTGTGCTTGACCAAAGAAACAAGTGAGCCTGATTTGTTTCTGTAGCCCATCTGCAATAATGACTATGTTTGTTTGCATTAAAAGCTTGGTCACATATGAAATTTCTATAAAAGATCTATTTTTGCGCATTTTGAAAAAAAGAAAAGGAAGGAGAGAGCCGGTGTGTCATTTAAAGAGGTCTGTGCCTTCAGAAATCTCTTTTGCATGTGAAAAATAGACACGTTCATTTTTTTTTCAGAGACTCTATTCCTACATGCGGTATTTGCATGTTGCTAAGGACAACATTCAAGAAGCTGTTAAAATGTCTTCATACAAGAGAGCAGGAAACAAATTTCTTCTGAAATATTGCTGTTTCCTTTTCAGAATAGCACAAGTAGAGTAGAGTCTTTTTCTTTAATCCAATGATAGCAATTACACTTCCTTCTATAAGAAATAAAACCCACCAGCTTATCAGCTGCATGTCACCCCTCTCATAATCTTAGAAGCTCATTAGCTTTATTATGTTTGTTAGATGAAGAGCTGCTTGGGGTTATATTTTTGGAATATACCATAGCTGTATTTTCCCTGTGGAAATAATGCCACAGAGGTGGTATACCTGCTCCTGTCTCCTTCTTTGTGTTTCAGCTAGGGAGATCAGCAGGCAAAAGGTGTAGGCAGTTTATGTTGCTAGCACCGTGCTGCTGTCCTAGGGCCCTATGAACAGGAGAGGAGCATGAGGAAGATCTCTGCGCCTTTCTGAGGACTAGATCAGATTARGGGAGAAACAGTTAATATTGGCAAGTGTAGCAAGAACTAAAATACAAGGAAAAAGAACCATTCATTCTCTATTCTACAAGTTCTYATTTTTACTATTAAGTAGATGTCCCTCTGGATATATTTCTCATTTCTCACAACTGAGAAAAGGTTTGAATAATTAAGATTTGCATTAACTTAAAAAAAGAAAAATATAAGCCATGCTTCAAAGCATGTTTAAAAAATTGAGAGTTATTTTTGTAGCTTCTGCCATTACTTTTTTTTTTTTTTTTACTCTGCTACTTAAAAGAGGGATATCACAGAATCACAGAATGGTTGAAGTTGGAAGAGACCTCTAGAGATCATCTAGTCCAACCCCCTGCTCCAGCAGGGACACCCAGAGCAMGGGGCACAGSGCRGCATCCASKYGGGTTTGGAAGACCTCCAGAGAAGGAGACTCCACAACCTCCCTGGGCAGYCTGTGCCAGGGCTCTGGCACCCTCACAGTGAAGAAGTTCCTCCTCACCTGGAGATGGAACTCCTTGTGTTTCAACTTGTATCCTTGTTTCCCCTTGTCCTGTCACTGGCCATCACTGAGAAGAGCTTGGCCCATTCCTCCCTACATTCCCCCTTCATGAACTTATACATGTTAATCAGATCCCCTCACAGCCTTCTCTTCTCCAAGCTGAACAGAYCCAACTCACTCAGTCTCACCTCATACGAGAGATGCTCCAGTCCCTTAATCATCTTCGTTTCTCTCTGCTGGACCCTCTCTAGAAGCTCCACATCCCTCTTATACTGGGGAGCCCAGAACAGCCCCCAATACTCCAGGGGCAGCCTCACCAGAGCTGAGCAGAGGGGCAGGATCCCCTCCCTTGACTTGCCGGCAACATCCTCCTGATGAAGGAGGCCTTCATCATTGCCTTCATTCCCATTGGCCTTCATTCCCATTGGCTCCTCATGAAGGAGGCCTTCATCATTGCATCATTCCCATTGGCCTTCTTGGCCACGAGGGCACTGCTGGCTCATGGTTAGCTTGGTGTCAACCAGGACTCCCAGATCCTCTCYGTGGAGCTGCTTTCCAGCAGGTCAATCCCTAATCTGTACTGGTGCCTGGGGTTATTCCTCCCCAGGTGCAGGACCCTGCACTTGTCCTTATTGAATCTCATGAGGTTCCTCTCTGCCCAACTCTCCAGCCTGTCCAGGTCCCTCTGGATGGCAGCACAGCCCTCCGGAGTGTCGGCCACTCCACCCAGCTTGGTGTCATCTGCAGACTTGCTCAGGGTGCCCTCTGTGCGCTCCTCCAGGTCACTGATGAACAGATATGTTATATATATATACAATATATATACACTATATATATAATATATATATAAAAAAATATATTCCTGCCTCCATCAGTATTTCCCTTTTTGTCTTACGGTGCCAGTTATTCAGGTAGAGTTCTCTGTGTGYGTTTGCAGTGAGCTTTCCAGAATCACTCATTTCCATAGATGTGCCTCTAGAGGGGTCATTGCATCCACCTCCCAAAACAGGTTCATTTCTTGGCAGCTGAACTGAAGATTTAGAAAGGCATGTGTCTGCAGTCTTCAGCAATAGACACATAGTACAGAGGGGAGACCTCTGTGTCTGCAGTCTTCAGCAATTAGACACATAGTACAGAGGGRAGACCTCTGAATCTAAAAGGTATTCATCTGCCTTGCAGAGTGAAATTGCTAATTAGGCAGGTAGCTTTCAATATCTGGCTTAGCTCTCCTGTACAGGTTGGTAAGAAGCTGCAGAACTTTAATTTTGGGTAGTGGTTGCTTTTGCACAGAGTGAAAATCAGTCCCTGYGGTACCGAGAGGGGTTTGAGAATGTAAAAAAGCAGTGATAATTCTAGCAGCATTTAGGCTAATATCCTCTCAGCAGGTGTTTTTCTGAGGATGGCTTTCTGCTCTCTCTTCTGCTCTTTACCTTTTGAGGACAGAACATTCTCTAGTCCTCCTGCTCCGGTTTCTGTCTCCTCTCCTGCACAGTGTTGCAGTGCCCTGTCGTTGGTTCACAAGSGCACGAGCCTCCCCACACACGCTGGTCCTCCTGCGAGTGCTGCTGGCGACGTGGTCGACCGAGTCACGTCAACATGCTGTGTCCCTTCTTCTGACACCATCCCCTGACACGTGCCCCTCTCTGACCAACCTGGTCCCATCCTGCRAGAGCCGCCCGCCGGTCTGCCTTCTCCCAGATCACTCGAAGCAAAGGGCATGGACAGGGTGGTTTGCAGCTCCCTCCCTTTTCTCCATACCCTGTTTTCCATACCGTTTTCTGCACACTAAGCAGACATTCAGGTGATTTGAGATGCTGTTAGAGTAGTTGGATATCCTACAAGCTTATTAGGGCACAACTTTTAACATGCCTTTTCCAGACSCTTTCTTTTTTTCCCCCAATGGATCATCTACTTTAATGTCAAAGTCTGAGCATTGGATTTGTGAATCTAACCCCTCATCAGCTATTAAAATGGATGAATTTTAGCACAAGAAGGTCTTGCAGGATCTGCAGCTTTCATGCACCTTATGCTAAAGTGCAGATATTTCCTATTTAAGCATAAAAGTCTATTAAACTTGCACTTCTGTACATCACCATGATGTATGGTAGCTCCCAAGTTTACACTCAGCATGCAGCACAAATCAGATTTCTAGGCAACTAGATATGTCTTACCACTTTGGTTTGTCATATGACAATGATTCATTTTCCATTAATTTTCACATGGATTATACTTTCTTGACTATTAATAAGGAGGTTAGAATCAAAAGCTAATCCAGCTCTTACAGTGAATAAAAAATGATTTTTTTTCTTTTTTTAGTATCATTGATCTTTAAGCAAATTATGTTCCTCAAAATAAATTTAACTGTTAGAATTCATTTCGCTAAGTCTATAGTGTATATATAATCCACATCTAGTCTTTTCATCTATCAGTCTATTCCTAGAGACAAGAAACAGGCATCAGGGAATGACTCATCTGAATTTCTTTGGGTGTCCAATTTAAGTTGCAACTTAATGGACATGCAGTAAGCACAGAGATGCCTGTTTATTTCYGGTGATTGTAGTGGTAGACCAAGATGATTACCCCAGATAGAGATACTTAGTCAAAAGGAATGTTTYTCTGAAGAAAATTTTTCCTGTGCATRGCAGAACAGCCCCCTTTCATCACTGGTACTTTGAAAGTGTGCACAGGATAGGGACCCTAATTATCTATGCCTGCCATCATTAACATTAAGTCCTTGACATTAACATTAACCTTAACATTAAGGTGCCTTTTTCTTTTCCCCTTGAATAGGTATAATAATTTAAAAAAATGACAGCAAATAATTTACTATTTGCTTTACATTATATTGTTTCTGTAAAAAAGAGTAAGAGTAGGTAATGATCGGTAATTTAGTTTTTAAACAAATCACAAATATAACCAAGTGATTATAAACTTTGAAGTGTTTCATCCAGGCAAACTACAATCATAGTCCCTGGGGAGTAAATGTCTTTTTTTCCTTTGAGGGTCTTCCAGGAAAGGCACCCCTTCCTCCACTCCTCTCCAAAAATGAAAATATTCCTGTCTTTAACCTTGAAAATGCTTYCCTTGGGAAGAGAAATTGCTTTCTCGTTGTAAATTCCTGTTCATTATTTCAGGGATATATTAACGTATTGCTATCTCATCTGTAAGTACTGTAACTCACTGCTCGTGTTTACTACCTTGTATAAATGAGTAGATATTTTTATAGTAATTAATAGCTCTTCATTGTTTAAATGCAATATTTAAACCAACAGAAGCACTACTTTAAATTCCAAGCATATCTGCCTATCTCAAGCATTAGACTGATACCCCCCAAGATGAAACCATTACCAGTCCATAGGGCTCCACATTGCAGTAATAGATACTCTTGTGTGTATGTAGTAGCTGCAGACATATTTTAGAAGATTTTTTTTAAATATTTTTATTAGATGGGAAATTAGGTACCAATGTGGATTGGGATATGTAAAATAAGGGATGCACTGACTTTTCTTGCTGAGGAAAAATGATGTGACAGCAGCATTGGCCCGGTACCCACCACAGAGTGCCTTCAGGGACGCTGAATTGCAGGCACAGAAAGAGTGCTACTGCAGTGCTCATGGGCTCTGTAAGCACTTGCTCCCAGATTTCAGTTCCTTAAAGCTCTCTGGGACTAAAGCAGTCAGCAGAAATGGAGCTGCTTTGCAGCTCTTCTCCTGCGGGGCTCCTGGGGAGGAAGGGGACCTGTGCACCTCYTTATCCCATGGCACATTGAAGCTGATGCTGCAGTCCCTCTTGCAGTGGCAGAGGTGTGAGCTTTTGCTAAGGTGCCAATGGATGTTATTTTCATGAGTCATAGTTCATAATGTGTATCCAAAAATCCTGAACTATAAACGATTGAATCTAGTGCTCTCCTTCYTTAAATGACCTAATTAAGTTAACCCAACCAGACAGAATGGGCATTTTCAGTTTTTCCATATAAAGTGGAGCAGTGCGGAGAAGCAGCACTGAAATCTGCCCCTCAGGAGAGTTGTAATGTGTTGGTTACGTTTTGTAATGTGGTTGAAGTAGATTCAGCTTCTCATAGGAATAAGATGGGATTTGAACCACCTGATTGGTGGTTAAAAAGCAACAAAAACACTGGAATTTGTATTTGGGAGGCGTAAACTTGAAATTGTGCCTTGGTACCAGGACCAAGGAACTCTCTGCAGCCCAGGTGCAAGATGCTAGCTGAGCTTGGATTAGAGTTAAATCCTTCAAAAAACTTGGCTGAGGAAGATCAGTTTACTTACAGAGCTGGTGTGTAAATATAAACTGGATAAACAAATCAGGAAGGATTGCCATTTGCTTTGGGAGCTGCTACACTAAAATAAGCTAATAATGAAAATGTGAAACAACTAAAATGGATAGATGAGCAGAGCAGTAAAAATTGTATTTAAAAGTGACTGAACAAGACTAGGAGGAAATATACTCAGTCATCAAGGTCATTTTAATTTAAGAAATTTGCTATTTTTTCTAGGTCATTTGGGAAATAATTACAGTCAAGAGACAGAGAAGAACAAAGAGAGAAGCAAATGCGTGCAAGTCCAGATGGGCAGGTACCATATGGCAGCATAGGGGCAAATAACAGCAAGGTATTTACCAGTAATGAAATGCAAAGCATGTATCATCTAAACAAAGATGGAGATTATTAGCATTTGAAACAAATGTGTCACTGATATCTGTTTAGCAGAAAAYTGTATCAATAGCACTTGCCCTTGCTGGATTACTCGCCTTCAGTGACATCAGCTCAGTGGCTCTGTGGTCACCAGTCTGTCTACTTACACAATTGTAGCCTACGTAGCCTAAGTACCTCAGTTGTGAAATTCAGTTCAGTATCTCAAAGATTACAGAGCACCTGCCTCAATTTGAGAAAAAAAAAAAAAAAAACTCATAGGTTTGATGTGCTTTACCAAAAGTGCACCATTGATCATTCCCATGGGTCTGAATGTGGCAGTGTTGATCAAAATATGTCCACTAACTTTATTTTTATTGCTTAGATTCAAACATATATTTTCTTACTGTCTTCTTCTTTTAAATATTGAAAGGTGGTTATATAGGAAAAAATTCAAGGTTTTTCGTCAAAAATATAAACCTGAGGTTGTTAATTTCTTCTAGCGTATAGGAAAGATGTATACTTCCTTTTATCTCTGCTGTCCAGTGAAATTCAACACAGATTTCTGACCTGAAGAACAAGAAAAGTTGATGGTCTATGACACTTTAATATGTATTTTGTCATTTTCCTTTTAAAAAAAAAGTTCAAATTTTAAAAACCCTTTGGCTTTTAAAAGTGAATTGATTTAATTTTATTGGGGATTTCGTATATAATTTTCCCAGGCTGTTTTCTCCGAGTGCAGTGTACATTACTTTCCCAGGACATCCAGCACCTGTTACTGAAACACGTGCTCCTTTCCAGTTTTTAATAAAGGTCACAGAGTTGGCAGGTCCACATCTCTCAGATGTTAGTGCTTCTGGAGCTGTACTTGGTGCACTGTACTCTGCATCAGACACATTTAAAAGGTATGAATCCTACTGCCATGCGTCATTGTGGGAGAGGAGATGCAGGCAAGGATCACTGGGCTTCGAGCGTGAAGTGCTTTTAAATGGGTCCGTGCAGGTCTGCATGTACATACTGAATCCCAATGAAATGCCACTGCAATGTCCAGAAAACCTTCTTTTTCCCTGAACGGTGATAGGATTAGGCCCATGCTGGGCAATCTTGCCCAACTTAGCAGGGGTTCACCTCCCATCCAAACCTGTCCACACATTATAATATCAAATGGACTAATAATAACAATCATGTGGTTCTCTTTGCTTCTCTTGAACATCTGCTGAACATTTCCAGCACAGCATGGAAGGGCATTATCTTGGTTTACAGCTTATCTTGTTCTAACAACACCAGAAATATCAGCCATCACTATGCTCCCCTTGAGAGCAAAGCAATCACAGGTATGTCAGCTGGCTACAATTGTATTTCCAGACTTGTACTCATCTCATGTCACCTCATCATAACTGCAAATCTGTATGTTTTAAAATTATTTATTGCCACAAGGATGAACCAGTTGACCTAAGCAGTCTGGGTTTTATGATTCATATGAAGCGTAGTAACTGATGTTAGTCAGAAAAGAAACATCTGAGGCTTTGAAGAAATTTCCATTAAAATATGTTTTTCATATTACAACATTTATTTCATGAAACATTAACTCCRTTTTCCAGAGACTATTTTAATACTTAGAGTTAAATCTTTTTTTTCTTATTTTGCATTATTAGATAACTATAATAATGTGGAATATATCATAAAGTTTACAGAAAGCTGTAAGTCTGAAACAGTGTTCCATTTCAACAATAGAAATGAAACAAAGTCCAAAGAGAAAACTGTCATGGAAAATTGGTAGAAATTGGATATGTATGTAAATTACAAAAACTAATCTACTGAGATTCATAGGGCAAATAATTTTAGCTACTATTGCTTGGCACCAAATAGAAACATTTCATTGCAAGTGCTGCCTCTAAAGAAATGAGCTGATGAACATAAATTGAACATGAATGGCTGCAGGCCAACTGGAGTACCGAGCAGAAAAGGAAGAGCAGGGTGGGCGAAGAAGGACATGTATGTGCACATGTGTATATATGTGTCTTCGCACACAGAACATTATATGCATATAAGGATCTGCAAGTCTCAGAAGAGTATCAATTACAAAAAATATACAGAATGGTAGGAAATTGTCAAGGAGTTGGAACACAACAAGTTTCCCAGGTATAGGACCCTCAGCCACACTGGACACRCTCTACATGTGAAGCCATCATATATTATTGGTGCTTAAGCCTTTCCAGAATGGAGTACAGACTCTGATCAAATAGGACACCAAATRTATTCAGAGTAGAGGAGTTTGAACTGAGACAGTTAATTGATTCCAATCTATCAGGCTGTTCAATTCTTATATAAAATCTTGGACAAAATCTGTATCATTTCATCTCTTTAAATTCAGAACAAATCTGCTATTGTGGTAGCAATTGAGACCTGAGGTCCTTGTGTTTCCCTTCCCCTGCTATAAAACTCCTCTCCCCGCCTTGCCTTCCATCCCATCATTTCATGCTCAGAGTCCAAACTGTATCACTGAATATTTCTTTGAACATGGACCCTATGAGAGTGCATTAGTAAACACTGAAAATTTCATTTATATATGAGTAAGTACATACAAACATCTTCCTCCTCCACATGCATAGATGACCTAAGTTGTTCTATGTGGTTCTATGCAGTTTCCTAGAAACCACAGTACAGATGTGGTATTTAAGAGTGAATATGGCTAACATTTATGAGACTTGAACTGTATTGTGGGTAATTGTCCAGTAATAACCTTTGGTAAATTATATGAAGCCTTTACTTTACTTAACAGGAAATGGAGGCTCCCCAAACTCTAATATTATCATCATTCAAGATAATGAGCAACACAAACCATTCTATTACCAATCTAAAAGCAATAAATGTCAAAGTAAAGAACTATGCAATATTCTGGCCTGGAAGAACAAAGGACAAAAGTAATGATAATGCCTTTTTATATTTGCAGTCTATTATATCATGCATAACAAATGACCCTGTAATTGTAGACAGTGTTATTTTAACAGGTTATAAAGAGAAAATGGTGAGGGAGGAAAGGGAGTGTTTAGAACACTTCTCTGACAAATGCTACAGGGCTGGTAAATTGAAATATTTGGTATTTTCTTTGAATTTTATCCTAGTGAATATGCTGGGCTAYGCTGAAGTGGTTTGGTTTGTCACTGTGATCACCCAGAGCTCTGCAATGTGACACCAAGATCCTTGTTTGCCAAGCTGATGGCTTTACTAATGACTTGATTATAACCGAAATTCTGCTTTGACTGAAACATAAGCAAGGGCGAAAGTACATTTTTAAACACAGGTTATTGATTTTATGGAAATTCTTAATTTGAACATTTATAGAACATTCAGAGGTTGCACAGCATTGGGGAATTTGTTGTGAACCAGAGGGTTACAGTGAGTAAAGGGTGCACTACTGCTGTTGTATACAGTGGTATAAATCTGCAGTGGTWTTCAGATGCTTATGGATTTGTAGAGACTCCACTTTCAACTATCTCAGAGGGAATTTATATAAATAAAAGCAGACACTAGTCAGCTACTTTATACTCATTTAGTTAGATTCTCTTTTTCTCTCTTCTCTCTTAAACTGGGGGAGAAGGAATTTGCTGCGACTTGGCAATCCTGATCCTCAGTTACCACTTTGCAAAAGTAGGATATTTTTTGATTCCTTACACTTTGCATTTATTGTCTCTTTTAAGATAAGAGCAGACCCTTTTTCTTAGTTGGCGGGTGTTTCATGTCAACATGCCAAACTCTACGAGGCAGGGCATTCATCAAAATACATATATAAATGACACTACTCTCTATGTGCTTGACAATAATTCCTTCATGAAGCTGTGATACTAAGGGTAGAACTAGCAGATGTCACAGCTTTACTTATGTGCTATTTGTTGAYCTGCAGGGCTGGATTCTGCTTTTAGGAACACTGGCTATACCTGAACTATCCAGGCGTCTTGCTCTTTCAATAGACTAGTGCACGTGAGAGCAGGATTTGGCTGGAAGGTGTAAAGCTAGATTCTGTGCCCAGAAATGAACCATCTTGCAGATGTAACACTATACTCTTTTATCCCTTACTAATTCCATATACTTAATGTGGTCATTTTACACTTTCTCATGCAATGAAAAGATTCAATCAGTTGAAGACAGTGTAGGGTCATGCCCTGTATGTTTGTTATGTGAAATTCTATTTGACTTGTGTTTGTTTCCAGCTGGTGCATAGATCATGAAGGACAAAAATATATTAAACAGAACTAACCTTGCTTGTGTTAGCTTTATTAAACTAGTTTAATAAGTTGTCTTCAGCATGTGTTTTTTGGTAAGGTCACATTACTTTGCCACCTCAAAAATTAATCCACAGAAATATTGGTAAGTAGAAGAGAAATCCCTGGAACAATTTTAAGTTGTGCTCATAGTGCTAATTAATAGAAGTCATAGAAAAAAATAGCAAGCAGTTCTTTTACATATCTCTTCTTCACAGAGAAAACAAATGATTTAATATCTCAATATTTGCATTTTTCCTCATTATCATGCATCCCAAACTTGTCAAGTGAATGGCAGGAGGTGGCATGTGCCTGTCTTATCTCTGATTTAGGAAAAAAGCAAAATCTGAGGTTCCTGAGGGAAGCCATACAGTTATTACTGTGGCAAATGATGTTTGCCATGATGGTTATTTATACAACAATTTTCAGGTAGATTCCAGACTAGTGAACATAGTGTGCTTTATGTTTTATTTTCTTCTTCTTCACATCTAAATATGTAATGCATGTATCTGTATGTTCATCTGTTTCTGTTTGTCTCTAATTTTATGAGGTAGCATCTGTGAGACATGRGATTGTAGATTAACATGGATGTAAGTGAAATCAACAGTTGAGTTTAAGGACTGCTCAGCAGGCAGAGGAGTTTTGGATGACTGTCACTAGTTATTATGGATAGACTGCTATAGTGACTGCTATAGTATGTGAAGAGAGATTTAGTTGAATGATTTTTCTAAATGTCAGGGTTATTGTCCTGTTTTATTGGGCTATCACAGAAAAGAAATCAAACTCCTTTGATCAGGAAAAGAATGATCTCCACATATACCATAGAATTACCTTCCTGCTTACTAGATCCTCCTTATGCCGGATGGCATTTGGCATCAAATTTTGTCAAGCTTGGAAATGGGTTCATGACGAGCACTCCTTTGGACACCAGTGTAAACGTTTATGCTGCTACTGAGATTGGGAGCAAGTCAAGAGTCGATATCCAAGGTAGTGAATTAAGAAATTGCTTATTAGGAATTTGCTTGTTTATGAGTTTCAATTTCTGATATGTTGATGAAATTGACTGGGAGGCCACATGAATGTTATGAATTTCAGTCTGAAGGTAAGAGCATAAGATTTCAGATGAGATTCAGGAATTTTCAGAAAGATAATGTAAGGTTTCACACAAATTAATTTACAAATATATTTTACACTTCTTGGACTACATCTGCAAGRCTTAGGAGATTGCCTCCAAGACAATGAACAAATTAATGGTAGCATTATTATAGCCTGGAGAATTTTTCTATTTCCAGTCCTGTTTTGTGTAGTAATCTCACTCATGAAGTCTCTGTCCTTATTGCCCTGGGATTCATTTTGATTGGGGAAGGAAGCAGTCATATCTGAAGTGGAAGTTCCATTCCCCTAGGTACACTTGCAAATGACTGACAAATCTCTGTCATATGTCTCTCTCACTAAATCAGGAAAATAGTGGTAAATATTTCTCAGGAATTCCCTGTGTTGATMAGAAGTTTATCCTAACAATAACAGGCATTAAGAGATACTATTGGAATTCCATATTACTGGATCGGTTCAGTAGTTGATTTTGCTAATGTTAACACAACATAGWCCAAACATCACCAGAGGAATTAACAGTTTTCCTTAAACCTATATTCTTCAATCAACTTTATCCACTTCTGAAAATYAATTTTTAAGCATTTCTTATATGCAGTTGTTTCATACATTAGAGTACAGCTCTTGCCTGCTAAAGAAACTATATTCTTAGTTTTACTTTTAACCAAAAAAGCAAGTTCATGTAATTCTTCTGAATAACAGGATAGGTGCTATATATCAATATGCCATAGTTCATGCCATTTATGCTAGGCAAACTTCCTAAGCCTACATTTTTATTACTTGCACTTCTGGAAAACTTCAAAAAAAAAATGAGTAGAGTCAACATCTGTATACTAAACTCTTGCAYCTAATGCATTATGGTGAGGAATAGAGTCTGAAGGTATGATTTTCCTTAATTCCTTGTATGTTTAACTAAGCATATCTAGTTATCATCTAGTATTAATAATAGGAAGGTGTTTCAATAGGAAGGTGTTGGGGGGAAAAAAGATGTCTTCGTCTTTCATCTTTAACAATACTAAGCAACCGAATGATTTTTTTTTGTGTGTGTGTAGTGTCTATCTTTTTGTTTTATAGGGGAACTTGCTTAGAGCTGTTTCTTCCCATCCCCCTCACCACCACCCCCCAAAAAACTGTTATTATCAAAATCTAACTTTGTGTTGTTAAATAATAAGATAAATTGAGGAAAAAAAAWTATTGGACTCATACCAAACAGATTTTATTGTACATTATACTGAATAATGCCTGAATACAGAGGATGCAACTACAAGAATCCAGATCCTTTTCTTAGGTAGCTTACCAGAGGATCAGGTTCCCAGCTCTATCCACAGCTTGTTCCAGCAAGGTTTATGACAGRCATGACAAACACTAAGGGAGGACAGTTACAGAATGATCCATCYAGGAAGGGTTCATTTTCTCAATTTTGGCTATTCCCACACTAACTCCAAAGCCTTGGAGCTAGTCAGGAATTTGAATCACTCTTCAGTAGAAGGACTGACATATTTTGRAGAAAAATTATTCTGATTTAGAATTCTTCTTTACCTCTTTCACCTCCCAAAATATCCTGAAAATCAAAATTCAGGATTGAACATAATAGCTCTACTTCATTGTTGAAAAAAAAAATAGCAAAGCAATATTTTGCAATAGTCTATATTACAAACACATGTCTTATATTGATGTGCTACCTGAAAGGTTGGTATTTTATCTTATGTTGAAATAAAAATGCTTGCATTTCAAACAGGGTTTATTTTTTTTGATAAAAAGGAAGGCTTACTTGACCAGTTTCAAGTATATTTTCTAAGCATATAATCAAGGTAAGAGTAGGTTATACAAGTTCTAGACTTATTTTTAGTGAATAGCATTCTAAATACTCTTATTGAAAGAATATTCTTAACAGGTTAACTGTGGTTATTAGTCTTTCTGTTGCAGAAAAGGTAGAAGCCTGCACATTCTCACCAAATAAATATTTAGTTCTAAGAACTAGTATTAAGGGAATTAGTAAGTAGCAAATTTTAAGTGTTATTAAGGACTGTTGGAAAGAGACAAAAGTCAGAAAGTGTTTATATACAGCATTAAACATTTTTCCTCCCTAGGTAAGTTCACAGGTGAGGTTTATGTCATTGCTCTTGGCAGGTTGCCTCCAGGCAATTTTGGACAAGGTCTGAGGATTTACTATAATTAACCAAAAGCATCTTAATGGTCAAATCATCTAGGCAATCTGAACGGAGACCAAATGCTTTGGGTATGTTAAGTGGGTTAGAGCTATTTTTTTCTAATGGGGAACCTGCTGTACTACTTAACCTACATCAAACAGCTGAGTTTTATTGCCAGTGAAGCTGTTTAGAGAATTTCTTTGAGGAARGCATAACCTGGTCTTGTTTTACTGAGTCTTGTGAAAATGTAATCACAAGGTTTTATAATAAATTAAAGAAGTATGCTGGCACACATATCAAATGGCACATCTGTGACATCTGTATGTGCCACTCTAGGTACAGAGGTGTTTCATGTTCTACATAGTTGAAAAACATCTTTCATCTTTTAAGAAAGCACAAGCAATCAAAAGTTCTGCTCTACCTTTCTTATTATTATGCAAGTTGATGCACCTTTTGTGCATTAATGTAGCAGTCCTGAGGTCATTGAGGCACCTCAGAGATGGTGACCTGTTAACTGGCGGCAGAATTCAATGATGTAGTGTATGGTCTTGTGGCACTTCCACACTTTCAAATAATGCCCTCACRTAGACTTCAGAAGGAAGTGCAACTTGCAGGTGTAATGGAGTGTACACACTTTATGCAAAGCTGTATTACTGCAGCTGTTATACCCTTTAATTTGGAATGATTTAATCAGAAAATAACATACATGAGGCCTGTACATTAAAACTACAACTTCACTCACACACAAACACCTGTGCCCACCTAAATGAAGAACAAGGAAAAGAATTTGCAAAGCTTCTGTAACACAGTACTGGAAAAATGTACTTATAATTTTAGGAGATATTTAGCCTGCAGCAGGAGGTTTGGTGGTGTGTTTTTGCTCTGATTCAGATACATTATTGAATTGTTTTATATTGTCCATATAAACGTAGGATTTAGCACTTAATATATTAGATATTATTTGCTTTTCTAGCTGTTATCAGTGACTTATGGTATGCAGTTAATTGACAGTGTTTCAAAAAACTATACTCATAATTAGAGCTGAATGAATTATTCATCGCAACAGTATTTACTATGAATTTATGCTACCCATTTCCTCCAAGAACACTAGTTATTCAATAGAAACACTATATATACTTTTTTCCAAGGGCACTCTGGTTTTGGATGACTGAAATTTGTGTTCTGAGACTTATATTTTCCCTCAGAGTTATTTGGAAAATTTGCTCCCTCGGGAACAATGCTAAGGGGCAGCTTCTGTGCTTATTTGACCCTGGTTTGTCAACTAAMGCAGAGAACCACATTTGAACATGCATTCTTCTGTCACTGGCTAATATCTCCCTTCACAAGAGTTCACAAYGGATCACTTTTGTCATTCCTAATATATAGTGATTTACTGGTTCTATTTTGATCTGGACAAACTAGTCATTATCAATATTATTCACTGTGATCCTAGCCTCTTTTTGAGCCAGGTGGGTGGCTTTCCCCTTGCCAATGGTTACCAGAATGCTTGTAAACTAATAAACTAATCTGATTTTGATGCTTTAATGTGGCCTGGCAGCTTGCCTATTGAGTCCTGTATGTGTTTTAAGTGAATGAGCTGGCTTGAGCCTGTTTGGACACTGGGCTCTGGCACATTTCCTAGGTCTTTGGGCCACCGTTTATTTCTGTGTCTGCCTAGGAGAAGGGCTGGTGCTGGAGGTGAGCACAGCATTGTGTGGTGAATGGTAAGACCCCATCACCTCTGCTAGGAGCCCACAGCTGGGGCCTCCGACTCTGCCTCCTGCATAAAAGCTCCAACAGCCCTTTCTGTATGTAGAGTTAATGTGGTTCACACAAAACATTGCTTTCCATTTCTTATTTTGCTCAGTGGTGCTTGTATTTAACACTGTGGGGTTAGTCTTTTAAGTAAATTGGCATCGGCTGTGCACCTTTTCTGAGTGACAGATATTTTAAATGGGAGGAAAATGTGGAAGTGGGTTTTGCTGTGGCCACAGTTCTCACATTTGAATTTTGCTTTTTCTCTTCAATATGAGGAAATAAGTTTTTCTTAAAAGAAAGAAAAAAATCCTAGCTTTCATACGTGCAGAGGGCAATTTATAGTATAAGAGCAGTGTAAGCTAACTACCAAAAAATGAAATCAAAGAAAATAGAAAGAATGTAGCCTTTATTTGAAGAAAATGATTATATTTTGAGCAGAATAGAAAATAAAGTTATCTTGTGCTTAGGCTTTGTATTCCCCAAGGAGTAGAAAACACTTCATATATCAAAAGCATAAGATTATTTGCTAACCCATGTAATATGTCAAATTTTTACAGTCCATGTGATGCATTGAATTTATGTTGACTCAGTATTTTTCTGTGACAGATTTTTTTTTTTTTAATTTCTACATAGTGAAGTATGCATCGTTTTCCTCTTGTGATACATGGGGTCTTTGGAGTTGATGCCAAAGGACTGTGGAACATATAGTCTCCAACAGACAAGACTAGTTTTGTAAGCAAAGAATCTCATTTTGACTATTGTAATACTGCATCTGTGTTCTCTAGGAAGATCTGTACTTATAGATATGATGTCTTACAAGATATATATAGTTAAACCAGCAGAAAAATGGGAAGGAAGATGAGGAATTCCGGGGGCAAGGATGAGGAATAAAATTCTTCACTTTTTACAAGGTTGTGTGACTTCTGAATGCCTGGAAAATTAGGGGGAAAAAAAGGACATGCTGTTAGTTTCAGTGGACAAGTGTGTAATAAGTATTCAGTCGGCTTGCTGCAAAGGACAGGAGKGTTCATCTAACCAAAAGTTAAAGCTGCAGTATTAGGAAATCAAGGTTTCATTCTTAGCGGAGATTATAGTGAGCTGCAGTACAGGAAACCTGAACTTTATTCTTGGCTTGACCTACTGCAGAGGAGTCTTGTGCTMTTTCTTTTTTCGCTTTGCTTCTTTTGTCTTGTTTATTTAATATCCAGGGAAAGTTATGTCTACTATTACATTTAATATAATGCTATCTAGTAACCTGATTCTGATTTCAAATGACAACTCTGCACATTGCTTCAATACAAACGATTCTTTTTAAAAAAAAGAGAGAATTGATAATCCCTAATCATTGTAATACATCCTCTGACTCATGATGACTCCGTGGCACTTGAATTCTTCAATTCCCTCAAAAGACTGATGCAGCTGTGGACACTGACACAAAGTTGGTCATCTGTGTGAAGGAAAGAAAATGACATTAATACAAACAGGACTAAATAGGATCTTATCACTGCACATATTGCTAATGAGGTAGAATGTTTCTGTAAGGAGCCTCTCTTGCCCCATTACTTCTAAAACTTCTGGAATAAGTACAGCAAAAATGTCTCTAGTTATGCATTTTTTTTTATTATTTTTATTAAAGCAATGTTTCAATGTCCATACCTGTGCTCTGTCAAGTTAAAGAAATGCCTTAAGTATCAGAGTTAAAATAAAGTCACCCATCTTCCTAACCTCTTTTTCTTTCAGATGTCTTTTCCCTTCTGCCTGTTTCCTTTCCATGTCTTAAGATCAAATCCTTTCAAGTGCTGAAGAACTTTTTCTCTCTAAAATTAAATATTTTTGTCTGTCTCTCCTCTCTCTCTCTCTCTCTCTCTCTCTCTCTCTCTCTCTCTCTCTCTCTCTCCTCCTTATTAAACTATTTAAAATAATTACTTTATTTGAAATGGATAATAAGCAATAGGGAGTATGGGATATAGTTTGCTTCCCATTATTATAAGATATTTTTAATAATCATGAAGTCATTGTCCTAGAATGCTCTTTCCAATATTTATTTCTCTTTTCTAGGATCTCTTTGTTTTCTGTATTCATGGACAATCTAAAATTGGTTTGTGAGGTAGATATGTCACTTCATAACTTGATGTCACTCCATAATATAGCATGAACTCAGCATGAGGGAGTACATAGGCTCAGAAAGTAGATATGGAATTAAATGAGATGGGATTAAAAGAGTGTTTTAGATAAGCAACTAAGTCAATAGAAGATCAAAAAAAAAAAAAAAAAAAAAAAGATTCTTGGAAGTAGGTTATATAACATTCAGATTTGTTCTTTAGTTTCAAGTTGTTGTACTCCAGAGGTTATGGTAGCTATAAAAGACAGCAGATAGTGAGCCAGGATAATCTGTGTCAAATGGGCATATTTTTCCTTTGGGATATATCCGTCATTGTGCCAATGGATAAGGTCACTTACAGTACATATGACATGGCAGGTTGTCTGGTATTTTGTGATGTCCCTTAATGATTTCTGAAYTTTATCAAAATAACTTCTTTTTTATTGAATATAAAACAAGCAAAATTTGGCTGTACGATATGTTTATCATTTTAATTAAGTTCCAGTGACTTTATCATCTCTGAGTTAAAGGGAAGGGAGGCCATAAGTACAGCTGTCACTCACAGGAAGATTGACTGCATCAGGGGTAGTGGTTTCATTGCTTTTCACAGGGAGATTGTTTATTTATTTATTWTTAAAAATTCTAAAATATTGAAATTATCTACAAAATACATAATACGTCATATAGAACCTCATTATCATTTGCAAATGTTTTGCTCATTTTACTCTCAAATGGCTTTTTATTTCCTCCAAGTGCATTAAAACCTTAAGTGTAAGAATCTAATTAAGTCCTTTGCTAATTATAAGCCACTAGTAAGATGTCTAATGCCCTTACAGTATTTTTTCATAGCAGTAAGTGCAGTAACATATAACTGACAGTGACATTTATAAGCTTGGCTAAGGACCTACATCTTTTCTTCCTCTCCACTTTTTTTTTTCACCATCATTCCTTTCTTAAAGACTCAAACTGTAATCATTCTCTTTTTCAATTTTTCTCCTTCTGTTTTGTGCCTCTATCTGGTACAAAGCTCATCCTTCCTTCAGTCTCTTCCTTCAGTATTCTTTACTGCCTCCTGTGCTCTCTCTCAAACATCACTCCCATCATAAGAACTTTTTTCCTTGAAATATTTTTTTTCTGACAAAATATCAGAAATTCAGTAGGCCTACTGGCATCTGCATAGCTGCTGTGCTAGGATGTACTTGTATGTGCTGTCAAGTTATAGAGAACTATTTTTGCTGAAATTAGAACATTTGGGAGTTTATTCTTAAATACAAGTCTCTACTCTGGTAAAATATGGCATAAATTTTTCATACCAGGATTCGTAACAGAGATAAGAATAACAAGGTTGAAAGCAGTATTACTCACAATGTGTTTATCATTTCCTTTTTTACTTGGGTGCTTGTGATGGGACAAAATCCTAATAACATTGTGGAACTTGAATCTGAGAAAAGATAATTTTTCTTTAACAGAAAAGATTGCCAATATTTCTGAGGAAGTGTAGAATTCATGTCATTTTTTTCCCTGCATTCTTCTTTTCTGCTAGAACACTAACGAAAGCAGCACTCCATTTGCCAAGTTGACCAAGTTTGCCAAGTGTGATGTTGTAAATAATTAGCTTAGCATTGCTTAAGATGGTTGGTTTTCAAGTGCACACAAAATGGATATGATGTAAGGATTTTGTTCCTCTCCTGAAGCTTCGACGTAGTCTAGTGTTTCAGTCAGAGAAAGCCAGTTTCCTAAAGGCCTGATTTTTCACCAAGAATGAAAAATGCTGACAACGAGAGCATCATTCTAGAGAGTGGAAGGCTGTGATTTCAGTAGCAACTGTTGGGGAATATATAAAGAAAGGATGCATATTGGTGCTGTGCCATATGAATAACTTGCCCTTAATGCACAGGCTGCATAATGCCCTTAATGCAGGCTGTCACTGGTGCAAGGCAATGAGTGAGGAGAAGTGGGTTATGGCACCTATCAAGGCTTAGTTTGCCGTTGAGGCTATTGTGCAATGCATGCAGGTAGCGAATGCAGTTCTTATTGAAAAGGAGGTTTCAGTAAATAAACTTCAAAATCTCAGCATTTGATCACTATTGTGCAGTAAAACCAATTTACTTAAGTGTGCTCTGAAACCTGATTGATTTTTATCTTGGGCTTTGCTGTCTGAATGTGGACTCCCCAGATGAAAATCTGATCCCCTTTCTTCATGGAGCTCTGGACACATGATGATATTTGAAAAGAAAATGACATTTTGTGTCTGATGAAAGTGTGATGAAGTATGCCATCTGGACAGGTCTAGAAGCTAGCACAGAGAGAAACTTGTATTAAACTAGTGCAGGAATTTATTAATTCAGTAATCTAMTTTAGCACGAATATCCTCTTGATTTGTTTTGATTTGGTTTTCATGTGGAGCAAAAGCAAGTTTGATTTCATTGGCTGTTATTTTATAGGGAAATGTTGGCAGAAAATGAAACCAAATGTG